>NC_136991.1:26465574-26550574 GCF_032717465.1 Coenobita brevimanus | reverse complement strand
CAAAGAACTACTGCCTGAGGGCCTCCCAGTCCGCGACTCCAAAATGCCACGGACGACGTTTCCCTGGAGGGTCCACAGGCCGTACCAGAGTGATAGGACAGGTTAAGGTAATAAGGTTGTGATTGGAGGAGCCCAATGGAGAGAAAAGATTAACAGAGTAAGCAGAAGGATTAGTTGTGAGGAAGAGGTCAAGTATGTTGGAGCTCTCTCCAAGGCGGTCAGGGATACGGGTAGGGTGCTGTACAAGCTGCTCTAGGTCATTAAGGATAGAAAAGATGTAGGCTTGTTCACCAGGTGGATCCGTGAAAGGATAGGAGAGCCAAAGGTGGTGGTGAACATTGAAATCTCCTAGAATGGAGATTTCAGAGAAAGGAGAAATGGATAGAATGTGTTCCATCATAGAAGTAAGATAGTCAAAGAATTTTTGATAGTCAGTAGAATTAGGGGATAAGTAAACAGCACAGATATATTTAGTCAGAGAATGACAGGAAAGCCGAAGCCAGAGTGTAGAGAATTCAGAAGAATCGAGTTCAGGAACACGAGAGCAAGATAAGTCGTTGTGTATATATACACAACAGCCACCTTTGGCTTTGAAATGAGTATAGAGAAAGTAGGAGGATACAGAAAAGGGTTTGCTGTCAGTTGCCTCAGACAGCTGAGTCTCCGTTAGAAAAAGAAGGTGAGGTTTAGAGGAGGAGAGGTGGTGCTCAACAGAGCAAAAGTCAGAGGAAAGGCTGCGAATGTTGCAGAAATGAAGAAGAAAAGAGTCACACAGTGGTTCCAGGCATCTCGAGTCATCACCGGGAGAGGGGCGGATGGTGGGGGCATTTATGGTCCCCCCCCCCCGGGGACTCTGAGGCTTGGTAGAGAGACGCCATTTGTTAAATTTTGAATAAGAAGTGTAGTGTGTACTGTGCATGTAGTTTGGTGTAGACAGTTAGAGAAATTTGTACTGGAGAGCAAACTGGCCAACTCTCTGTGTAACTGAGACACTGAAAAAGTTCAGCAAAGGGGGATGGTCAGGAACTAGTCCTGAGGGCTGATGAAACGGGAGCTCCAGCACTCCCTGTCATCAGCTTTCCATCCACCTCGGGAGTACTGCCCTGCTCGACTGGTGCTACAGTCTACTCTTCAGAAAGCTATAGTAATTTCGCGTTGTGTATATTACTCTCCTTATTGTTCTAATGCATATAATGATTTGATTTATTGTGTTGGATTGATTAATGTAGGCCTACTGTAGACATTGACATATGGCTTACCAGTTTGGAATAACGTGAAATTTATACATTTATTTTTAATTTCATGTTGTAATATAACAGGGAAGGGTCATATGTATTTACTTTATTGATGCATCAGCATAAATAGCAGGTATAACGCAGGAACAGTCAATCCATGTACCCAAAACATATCAAAAGAAATATCTATCTATCTATTGCCAGATGCCTTAATCTCGTACGGGCTGGCCACAAACAAATCGTTTCCATGTCGCCCTGTTCCCTGCAATTTCGCTGCCCTCCCCCAAGGTCACCCCCCCCCCTCTCTCATATACCTCTCCATCCCTCTATCTAAGCCTTGGCATCCCTCTCCCTGTTCCCTCCTCCACTTCACTTACATACACTCTACTTGTTAGTCTCTCACTCTCCATCCTCTCCACATGGCCAAACCTCCTCAGTGTACTTCTCCTTATGCTTTCTGTCACATCCACTTCCACACCACAACGCTCCTTCATTTCCTCATTTGCCAGTCTTTCTCTCCATGTAACTCCACATGCTGCTCTCAAATATTTCATTTCCACTGCTCTCACTGTTGACCTGTGTCCTTCCAACAACGTCCAAGCTTCACTTCCATGCGTGAAATTTGGTATCATAATACTATCATGCAGCGACTTTTTCCTTCCATGTTCACCTCTCTATTTCGTATCACTGCTTCCAAAGACCCAGTAATGTTTCTTCTCTGTTGTACGTTTTCAAACACTTCATTCTCCAAACTTCCATTCATACTCATCATAGTACCCAAGAACGTAAATGTACTCACATTTTCCATTTCCTCATCATCTAACCTCACTGTACACTTAGTGACTTCATTCCTCTCGAAGACCATAACTTTACTCTTCCCTACATTCACTTTAAAATTCCATTTCTTATACACTCTCCTAAACTCACTCACAAAGCCTTACAGTTCCCTTACGTCTTCACTTAACGACACAATCATCTGCAAACAACAGTACAGGAAGTTTCCAAACTCTGCCGTCTCTCATTACGGACACTCCAACATCCACTTTCCTACCTTTCATCGCTTTGATGAACCCATCCATATACAGACTGAACAACCATGAAGACATGACAAATCCCTGTTTCAATTCAACATTCAGATGGAAAAATTCACTGTTAAGTATCCTCACGCACTGCAGTCTTAGCACCCTCATACATACTCTTCATGGCATTCAACAACTTGGAGTTTACTCAATATATTTTTAATATTTCTCACATTCCTTGTCTATCCACTCTGTCATATGCTTTCTCCAAATCCATCAATGCCGCATACAACTTCCTTCCCTTCTCTACAAAATTTTCCACTAAAGACCTATGGATGAATATATGATATACAAAACCTCTTCCATTCCTAAATCTTCTCTGTTCTTCTCTAACTAATTCATCTGTTATTCCCTAAGTCTGTCAGTAAGTATCCCCCCATATACTTTTCCTATTACACTAAGAAGACAAATGCCCCTATGATTACCACACAGTTGTTTTCCCCTTTTCCTTTGTACAGGGACTAATTATACCTGACTTCCAATCCTCCGGGACTCTACCTTCCTCCCAGGCCAATCTGCACATCTTCCATATCCATTCGACTTCTTTCTCTCCCATGTGCTTCATCATGTCACCACACACTCCATTCATGGGGCTTTCCCCATTTTGAATTTCTTCACTGCTTCCACCACTTCCATCCTACTGATTTCTTCCTCCCTTCTCACCTCCCTCCTTCCCCCAGCCATTTCCTCACATTACTTCCATTCTTCATGTTTAACAGTTCCTTAATGCGTTCTCTCCATCTTCTCATATTTTCTCCCTTCGAACTAAGAGTCTACCATGTGTATCTTTCCCTCCCCTACTAACTTCTTTATCACCCTGTTTATCTTTACTTCATTCCAGATCATTTTCTAACTTTTCCTCTACATTTCACTCGAATTGCTTCACAATTCCTTATCCACTATCTTCTTACTCTCTTACTAATCTTTTCACCTCTTCCTCTCTACATATAACTCTCTCTTCAGTCTCTCAACTTCCTCCATGCCTTTTCTTTCCATCCATTCACTATAAGTTTTCTTCTTTTGCGCCACAGCATTTCACCCCTTCATTCCATTATGCTGTTCCTTACACTCCCTTTCGTCTTCTCTTCGCCCCACACACCACCTCACATGCTGGATAGATTTTTTCTGTGAATATCCTGCACGTACCTTCCACCTACTCCATCCGCTCCAGATCATATTTAGCCAATCAGTCCTCCTCTCACAATAACTTTGTAGCTTCTTGTAGTGTAGTTTTGTAGATCAGTTATACATATATTAAACTCGTGGATGAGCGGTTGTTATACTTGAGTAGTTTTGTAAGTAGATAATCTTTGTTCCCATTTGTCATGCAATGACAGGAGAGGTAAAGATGAGTATGGGACTATTTTTATTTGTCTTGGAAATATTAACAAAGTCTCTCACACACGAGTGAAGTATAAGTAGAGTCTCGCGAGCTACCTCCTTGTCTCGCTCTCTCTCTCTCTTCCACCCTCTCGCCCATGTTGCTAGGCTCCTTCTCCCTACTACCTGTCGGTTCTATAGCTAACCTCCTTCTGAGCTCTGCTTCCTAAATTCTGGTGTAGCAGGGGTCGTGTCACGTGTGTTACACTGTTGTTGAAATGTTCTAGAAGTCTGTGTGTATGTGTGTGTATGGTCACGAGGCGCTGTCGTGTGCCTACCAAGCATTCCTTGAGTTAGAGTGTGTAAGCATGATTAGCATTGCCCGATTCTCGCAGACACAATACCTGTCTCATCCTCTGACTTGCTGCTCCTGTCTGTCTGTCTGTCTATCTATTTATCTATCTATCTATCTATTATGATTTGTAATTATAATATGGAGTCCTGACACTGCTCGGTCACGCACTGGAGGTCCACTGATAGTAATTATCATTGAAATATGCTAATCTATTAGTACATAATATTGATTATAATATTGTATACATATAATATTCATAGTAAATTGCAATAATCTAGTAATATTACATTTTATACAAGTTGTATACAGATTTGAATAAATGCACTAAAGGGAAACTATTTAACTGTAATACATTATGTACATGGGTTATTGTAGTGAAATGCGTACATGCAAGAAAAAAAAATAGTTTAAAATTAAGATTATGGTTAGAGTTATTGATATTTCATTTAAAGATAATGCTACTGGTATGTCATTCTTCTTTGTATTTTATATATATATATATATATATATATATATATATATATATATATATATATATATATATATATATATATATATATATATATATATATATATATATATATATATATATATATATATATATATATATAATATATATATATATATAATATATATATATATATATATATATATATATATATATATATATATATATATATATATATATATATATATATATATATATATATATATATATATATATATATATATATATATATATAATTAATACTATATACAAAATATGTACACTTCATTCAGGGGGGTTAACTTGGATGTTAACTCTATCCCCACTAAATACTGACTCCAAATTTGCAATTCTTGCATGGATTCTGTGCATTGCGAACAGCACTACTGCAAATACAATGCAGAAGATAATAAAGACAGTAGGTGCTGGGCTATACACATAATATGGGTTGAACATACTCAAACTCAAATCTTCCCAGGGCTTCATTGTTTCATTGATCAGTTGCATAGTTTCAAACTTAGGTGAAGTCAACTTAATACATGTGCTCATGTTTAAGTCCATATCAGGCAGTGGATGGAAATGTTTGTGTGTATGATTGAGAATGGCGTAGTGATTGATGGTGGATAAAGTGGACATGAATGGTGTACACTCGCCAGCACTTCCGGGTGTTACAGGGGCTCGCACGTTTTAGGAGATGTGGCACCACTGTGAATCTTTACCTCGAAACAGTCCACGTGTGTGAGATGCAGTAACCTCGATATAGTGGCGCATGAAGTGATCTTTGTAGATTAATGCTTCGAATCAGAAATTATTAGTTCAGTCCGATTTGTGTTTAATCTCAATGCTCTATGATATAAAGTATACTAAATCTTTGCCATTATATAACGCATTTGAACTCCGCAATTTTGTGATGACGTGTCCTTCATATCATATCACTTCACATGGATCCCTGTATCTGGGGTCAGAGAAAGGGGGGAGCTGTAAACCTTTCACATAACACGCTCAGGTGAGACCACATCTACTTCAGTACTCGCAGTAGGAAACGCAGGAACAGAGAACAATCATGAAAATATCGGTAACGCATTGGAGGAGGTTCGAAATTGATCTCGTTTGACCTGCAGGCTATTGCAGATGCCAATCATGACTGAAGGGATGAGTTTTCTTCACATTCCCCGTGAAGCTAGTATATTCATTCTAGCCAGCATTGCATCATGAACAGACAGCAGAACCTCATTATTCAACGCGGGAGTATCATCGGCCTACGGGACGCCGGCCACAGAGTTCGGGATATCGCCCGCCTCCTTGGACTTTCCCCTACTACAGTAGCGAAATGGATCAGAAGGTGGAATGAATCTGGAGACCTGAGGGACGCCGGTAATTTCGCCTATGAATGTCTGTAAGTGCTTATTTTAATTTATCAACTGAATACCATTAACAGCTACGTATTAACATTATATAATACGATTAAAATAATGTGTTCATATAAGGCATTTTATCTCGCCTTGTTTCATAGTGATTTAAGAAATCCATGAATTAATGGATCGGTGCCTGCATGAAGTCCAACTAACCTATCCATCCTCTGTGGGAAAGTATGAAATTTATTATGATAAGCTATCCATTGTGATGACCTCTAACGTACTGGAACTTTACATAACTGCATTTTCTATTCAATACTGATCCCAGTCACATTATAGGATTTAGGTCCTGTCTGTTTCATTCAAGCAGACTGGTCTATGATTCAGACTTGCGGTAAATAAGTATGCCGTTGCTAAGAAGTGGTATTCCTAATAGTAGTCTTATTGTTTTTTATGGGAAAAATGTCTTTCTGGTGGAAGCTGCATACGAAGCATATCGTTTTTATGATCACAGAGAGGAGGCCCCGTTCCCGAGTAACAACTGCTGAACAAGACTCGATAATTAGGCAGGCAGCCGAAGAAGCCCCACTGACAACTGCAGTGACCATTCGGGAGCAGTTGCACCTACAGGTGTCTGTAGATACCGTGCGGAGGTGTCTGCATGAGGCAGGGCTTCATCACAGAGTTCCTGCCCGGAAGGAAATTTTCACTGGCCAACATCGCGCTGGTCGACTAGCGTTTGCTGAAGCAAATGTAGACAACGACCTTGATTATTGGTCGAGGGTTGTTTTCTCCAATGAGAAAATTTTTTGTTCCCATATTCATGGACGTCGCCATGTGTGGAGACGAAACAACAAAAGGTAATGTTTTACCAGCACTAGATATCCTTGCGGATTGACCCGCTTCCAGTGCTATTTGGGCAATGGTAGATGTTACTTTTATGAAATATATGGCTGAAATGTTGTAGTACTCTCACCTTTTCGATTTGCCACTCATTTGAGATGAGAGAGAGAGAGAGAGAGAGAGAGAGGGTCCGACCTGGCGCTGATACACGTTGGCATGACGACATCGGGAAATAGTATTAATATTATAGATGGTGTAGTGCCCTCTGGGGTAAGCAAAATAGGCAAATCACCCAAATCTAGCTGGTGTATATTTATGTAGGAATTCATTGTTACGTTTCTGTTCTGATTTGTACGTTTGAATTCCATCCTTATTTTAGGTCATTATTAGTATGTTTGCATGCTTCTCTGTTGTTAAACACTGATTATACTTTATGATGTATATCTATTACGCAAAGGTATTATGTCACCTAGATAAACATAGTCTACTATAATTTGTAAGTTATTCTTGACGTTTCATAGGACTTGCATCCCTTTTGGCCCTATGTTTGGGTTCTTAGTTCTCGAACATTCCCTTTGTCTGTATATATTAATAGTAATATTAGTGAAGATAATAATAATAATAATAATAATAATAATAATAATAATAACAATACTACTACTACTACTACTACTAATAATAATAATAATAATAATAATAATAATGATTAATAACTAATAATAATAATACGTCGTATATTATTATTCGTATTCAGATATGACCGTCACAACATTTTCGAAGAGGCACGGAGCGGACACGTCAGCTGCAATGTGTGGGGCTACATGTCAGTCCACTGAGTTGGTGACAGTAAGAACTGAAGGAAGGTTTACGGCGAAGTACACCGATATTCTGCAAAACTTCCTTCCTTCCCTCCAAAGTAGGAATTTTCCATTTCCACCCGGCCCAATAGTTTTTGTGCAAGATCGTTTCCCGATTCATACAGCCAGGGTAGTGAGGGAATGGTTCAACCAGTAGGAATATTTGGAGCTTCTGGAGTTGCTAGCATGGGATGCGATTGCAATCCCACTGAACATCTTTGGGCCAACGTGGTTAGCTGTTGGGAGCCCGGCAGAGAGCGAACCCCGGAGCAGCTGATGCAACACACGAGGGAGCAGTGGGAGGTTTTCCGCGGCAAGCCAGAGCTCATTCGCAGCCTCGTTACCAGCAGGCCTGACCGACTAAGGGACATGATTGAAAAGGAGGGAGGGGCGACACATTACTGAGTGTATACACATCATTCATAGTATATCGGGGAAACTGTAGCTGCAGTATTCTTCTATTTAATTATTTGGCAACGGATTGTCTTATGCCTCCTAAATGAGAAATCTAATGTTGTTAGTTACAATATTTGAAGAATTTAGTCTTCATGCGTTATAACTGTGTTTGCCGTTGTTACAAATGGTTCAAGGTAATTTAACCGAGAAAAGGTTTGTGTAGGGCGTTACCTTTCATTAGAAAGTTAAAATATATCCCGTATGGTAGTGATGTTAATATTATTACTTACCCAAATATTACAAGGTTGTTATACGGCAAAACATGGGTAAATCAATATAGTCATAATTAAAACCATGATCAGCATGGTTGCCATCCACATGTCTGTCTCATCAGTGTCCATTCATTTATTAATTTCATGGGTATCGCTTTCCGGGTATAACTTACACAAATTAGGTGTAGTAGGATGTTAATAGATAGACAGATAGATAGATCTAGGTAGATATTGTATTGACCACAGCAATATTCACTTTCCATAAGATAATTAAACATTAAATATGACATAGGTTTCTCATTTCTATCCAGTGCATTACCGATATTATGAACGTTGTTCTCTGTTCCTGCGTTTCCTACTGCGAGTACTGAAGCAGATGTGGTCTCATCTGAGCGTGTTGTGCGAGGCTTACAGCTCCCCCCTTTCTCTGACCCCAGATACAGGGATCCATATGAAGTGATATGATATGAACGACACTTCATCACAAAATTGCGGAGTTCAAATGTGTCATATAATGGCAAAGATTCAGTATACTTTATATCATAGAGCATTGAAATTAAACAAAAATCGGGCTGAACTAATATTTTCTGATTCGAAGCATTAATCTACAAAGATCACTTCATGCGCCACTATATCGAGGTTACTCCATCTCACACACGTGGACTGTTTCGAGGTAAAGAATCACAGTGGTGCCACATCTAAAACGTGCGAGCCCCTGTAACACGCGGAAGTGCTGGCGAGTGTATATACCGCAAAGTAGTCTGGTGCTATGTATAATCCTGAGGCTGAAGTAGGAGATGGTGGTATATCTGGACAGACTATGTAAACTGATGTATTATGATTGAAATAAAAAAACTGTGAGCGTCCGATGCATTGATGGTGTACAAGCTTATCTGGAGCAAAAGTGAAGTTGCAATGATTATGAATATTGTTATTTCTTATGACAGCCATTTCACAAGGGACTGTATCAGTAGGCTGAAACGTGAAAATGTACGCAGGACAAAGATGAACAGCATGTAAGGATGTGCGGCACTTTCGTTCAATCGTTGATTCACTTGCGAAAGTGACGGTGTTCCGTCTCTTGGAGACCATGATGAGTTCGGTGTCTGAGTTGATGTTGATGATGACCAAAGTGTTGTTATTTTTAGAGGGGAAGGGGTGTATTTGGTACAGTGTGAATAGGTCTTCAGTTATGAATGGTACATGAACTACTACTGATGTTGGTGTTACTGTTGCTTCTAAATATGGATAATATTGCATGAATTCCCTACTTCGGAACAAAGGCTTCAATTTATGTTTATGTATGCCTTGACTAATTATCTGACGTAGCTCATGAACTGGGAGTAAGTCAATTGTGATCTTGCCATCACCAGCATTCGAACTTCCTTGCATAAGTGCCCTGTAACGAACTCTAGTGTTGTCTAATTGTAGTAGAATTGTGTCAATGTGTTCCGTGATGATGGAGAAGTGTTGGAAAAGTGTTATGTTACCTTCCATTTTATTTATTTTATCTACACTTTCGAGAGCTATGTTTTCTGCCTTTTTCAGATTTTTCACAGTTGTCTTCATTGCCGAGTTATGTCCTGTGATGAATTTATCTTGGTATGTTAGTACCTGAGCTATTTTATTAAATTTGTTGTTTATTTCTTTACGGTCATCCTCTGTAGCCAATCCAAAGATGTTCCCGAGAACTGCGCCACCTAGGTCGAACAAACCGCGCTTTTGGCGAGTACGTGTGTTGTTGTTCCTGCCGCTCAGTACCTCCGTTCCATAAGATGGGAGATCTTGGATCATGATGAGCATAGTTGACTTTGCCTGTTCTATTTTCCATTTCGCTAGCTTCACTACTTCATTCACTTCTTTTGTGTTATGTGCTTGTGAAACATAGCCTCCTATCATGAAGTCCAGGGTTCGCATTGGTTTCGCGATATTTTCTAGATAAGAAGGTAATTCATACAAGTAATCCAGTCTTATTTCAGTACTCATGACGTCTTTTACGACTGAAGTCGTGGCTGTAGGAGCTATGAGGCATCCTTGTCGTACTATGTGTTGGGGGTCTAAGTGCGCATATCCTCTTGCTATGTAGAGGAGAATCCATAGCATAAGTCCCTTCATCGCTACCTACCGAAAAAAAAAAACTATTAATTTCCTAATATGGTTATGCTGTGGTCGATGATAGTGATGATGTGCGTTACGGTTGATTGTTATTTCATTTATAGAAGGAGTTTAAATCGATATTTAATTCTCGTAAATGATGTACTGTGGATTTTATTGGAATAGTTGCACCTATGTTTTTGGAATAATAACAATTTCTCTGTGCATACAAAAATCAAACTTTATAAGGTAATGGTTAGGAGTATCTTAATTTATGGACACGAGTCTTGGTACAGCAGAGTGACTATGGAAAATAAATTCTTGGTGTTTGAAAATAAAGCACTTAGAAGAATATTAGGAGTTAAGTGGTGGGAAAGGATACCAAATAGTAGAATTAGAGAAATAACGGGAGTGCAGCCGATCGATGAATATGTTAGATTCTCACGATGGAAGTGGCTAGGACATGTGTATAGGAGACAGGGAATAGTACGAGGTACACCAGGGTGGGTGGCACCTGGTAGGAGAGGTAGAGGAAGGCCAAAAGAGACGTGGGTGAGGACAATGAGACGGGAAGCTGGAGATCAGTGTTGGGGAGATCTTGAGGAGTTAGCACAAGATAGGATGTGGTGGTGTGAGTTCATCGAGGCCCTATGCATCCCCGAGGGTGCCACAGGAAATGATTGATTGATTGTTGTTTTCTTGCTTGGTTTCTTGAGTTACGTTCGCCTGTTCGGTTGTATCCGATGCTGAATAATTATTGGATAGTTCCCTTGAAACTCGTTTTAAATGGTCAATATGAACTTGTTTCTCTTCGCCACTTGACAGTGACTTAATTATAACTTTGTTTGCTTTTATGTTAATTACTCTGTATGGGCCCTCAAATTTTGGGGATAATTTACTGTCTCTCGTATGAATGATACCATAAACAATGTCTCCTAAGCTGATAGGTGAATCTCTTGCCTTCTTGTTAAATGCCTCCGTCATTTCTTCCTTGGACATCGTCAATTGTTTTTTTACTCTTTTGTGTATGTCCTGGAATTCACGTAAACGGAGTTTAGAGTAATCATCGTAATTGTATATGGGCAGACTGTCAGCTTCTAGGAGCTCATATGGTAGTTTTTTATCTGTCCCATATATAATGAAATGTGGTGTGTCACCTATGGATTTATTTATAGATTCATTAATTGAGGCTTCTACTCTGGGAATCCAATTATCCCAGCTTGCATAATTTTCACTGAGAATGTGTCGTAGCACATCTAATACTTTTTTGTTTTGTCTCTCTACTAACACATTAGATGCTGGGTGATAGGCTAAAACGTTAACCTTTTTGATGTTGTATTGTTTACATATTTCTTGTAAGCTATCAGAATTAAATTCTCCTCCATTATCATTTATTAGTACCTTTGGGGTAGTAAAGCGACATATTACATTATCTGTTATTGCCTTTGCTACTGTCTCTGCTGTTTTATCTTTAATTGGAGCTAAAATGACATAACGGGAAAAATGATCCGTTGCTACGAATAGGTATTGGTTATTATTGTATGATAATGGCATCTTGAGTAAATCAACAGCGACAACGTCCCATGGTTGATGTGGTACAGGGCAATTACCCATCGGTGCTGATGTGATTGGGTATCCTTTGTGTTTTGCACATGATTCGCATCTGTCTATATGATTGTTTATATCTTTTCGTAATGAAGGCCAGTAATATAACAGCTGGGCCTGTGTGAATGTCTTATCCTTTCCAGGATGTCCTGCATGTGGGCTATCGTGTATCGTTCGTAATACTTGGGGTATCATGTCATTAGGTACTACCAACTGGTTAGTATTTCTTTGGCGTTTTGGTTGTTTCGGGTTGACCTTGTATAATGTATTATTGACCATTGTGAATTGTTCGAGTGGTACATGCAGTTTGGGTAATTGTATGTCATCTCCACTTTCTAACTTGTTTATAACTTTAGACCATATTGGGTCAAGTCTTTGTGCTTTTGCGATATCATCGTGGGCAATATGTGCGTCAGCACTGTGTGGAAATCATTGTCTTCACGATTGTGTGGAAGATGTTCATTCTTGCTAACGTCAATTATGTTGGTCATGTTTTGTTTTGTTTTTTTCTGGTTTTCCTTGTAACTTAATTTATGTGTTTCCACTAGGTAGCTTTAATTAATAAATGTTTAAAACAGTTCTTTTAATCGCTCACTGAGTAACTGTGATAGTATATTTTCTTTATTACTTTGTAGATGCAATAATGTACAGCTGTATGTATGAAACACGTATTTTATGTAGGTATAAATGGTAACACTCGTTGGTAGTAAATAAATGCTATGATAAATGAATGAATATATACAGTGTAGAATATTTATTGTTGGTGCAAGTATTTAATGACTGAATTATGAAGATAATTGAAGTGGGTATATGTATTTAAGTTGTAATTATACAGCACGTTTTATATGTTTGTGCAAAATGTGTTGTCTACCACTGTGTCTATTACTGTGTATTGTAAATGAAGTAACTATGTAACTCACTAATTCTTACCGTGGTGGGGATGGTGTGAGTGGTGTTGCACGTGGTGATAGCGTTGTTTTTCACGGGTTGATTGACGTGTTGTCGTCTCAGCAAACGTATGGTGACGTCGACTTCCCACACTGGTAGCTGTGGTGAGTAAATGAGTAACGATGACTAACTTGAGTGAAGATAAGTGAGTAAGATGGGTTGTGAATATGGACTTGGTATTTGCTTCGTCGTCTTGATCTCGCACTCCTGCGTCAGCGGTGGAGGTTGGTGGAGGTAGGAGAGAGAGGAGGGTGAGGTCTGGTGGTTGCGAGTTGTGAGTCGTGTCTCACTCTTCGTTTGTTTGTTTTGTTTTTCTTTCTCGATGTATTCTCCGTCCTTTTCTCTTGTGATTTACTCGCTGTGGGATGAAGACTGCTCCTACTAGTAGGTGCGTGTAGAAGATTATACAGACGACTCGTAGAGTTGTTACTTGTAGTTGATTGTACATGGTTGTAGTTCGTTGGTTCGTCGTAGAAATTGCAAGATTGTTTGTATCAATATTTTGTTAAACTACTGGCAAGGCGTCCTGTGACCTCTTCACCTCTACATCAGCGTGATGATCGGGGAGACGGAGGGGGCTGGTTGGAGAGAATACTGTCAGGAGCTGGTTGTGAGTTGTTGGTTATAAGAGGTATTTTTTGTTTTCAATCTTGATAGTGTAGAATCAATAGTACACTCGTAGACTTGTAGGCTTGTAGACTCATAGGCTTGTAGGCTTGTAGACTTGTAAAGTCGTAGGCTTGTAGACTCATAGGCTTGTAGCTTGTATTTTGTAGGAATTCACTGTAGATTCGTAGTCGAGGTTCGTACGTTCGCTGCCGCCATATCTCACAATAACTTTGTAGCTTCTTGTAGTGTAGTTTTGTAGATCAGTTATACATATATTAAACTCGTGGACGAGCGGTTGTTATACTTGAGTGGTTTTGTAAGTGGATAATCTTCGTTCCCATTTGTCATGCAATGACAGGAGAGGTAAAGATGAGTATAGGACTATTTTTATTTGTCTTGGAAATATTAACAAAGTCTCTCACACACGAATGAAGTATAAGTAGAGTCCCGCGGGCTACCTCCTTGTCTCGCTCTCTCTCTCTTCCACTCTCTCGCCCATGTTGCTAGGCTCCTTCTCCCTACTACCTGTCGGTTCTATAGCTAACCTCCTTCTGAGCTCTGCTTCCTAAATTCTGGTGTAGCAGGGGTCGTGTCACGTGTGTTACACTGTTGTTGAAATGTTCTAGAAGCCTGTATGTGTGTGTATGTTCACGAGGAGCTGTTTTGTGCCTACCAAGCATTCCTTGAGTTAGAGTGTGTAAGCATGATTAGCATTGCTTGATTCTCGCAGACACAATACCTGTCTCATCCTCTGACTTGCTGCTTCTATCTGTCTCTCTCTCTATCTATCTATCTATTATGATTTGTAATTATAATATGGAGTCCTGACACTCCAATTCTCTCTTATATTCTGCCTTGTATCCATCCTTTTCCAACCTTTCTATCCTCCTTGTATGGACCACTTCCTCCTGTTCGTCCCTCCTTCTATTCCTCCATAACACTAGAACCTTGACTTTCACCACCACCAAGAGGGGGTCCGAAAGTCCGCTCCTCCAACCTCTGCATTCGCTTCATCCATTACATAACTTCTCATTCTGTCATCCACACACACACATAATCATTCACTGCCTTCCACTGATTCAGTTCACCACCCACCCTTCTTCTCACTCGTTACGTATAACTGGATAATTTTGTGCCTAAAGAGGGTATTGGCTATCAACAACCCCCTCCCTGCAGAAATGTCCACTAGAGCACTGCCTTTCTCATCCTCTTATGCAGGCACACCCCACTCACCAACTACTCAATCCACCTTCACATTCCATACCGTTCCATTCATATCTACAATCAAAAACTCTCTCTCATTTCTTTCAAATTTTCCTATGCATGCTTCCACATTTATCCAGAACTCTTCCATCACTCTGCTTGCAAGATCTTGCGTTGGTGCATACGCGCACACAATCGCCCGCGTTTGTAATCCTGCTTTCAGTCATACTCAAACAATCCTTGAACTAACTGATCCATACTCTCTTATATTCTCCTTCCATCTAACAAACAACAACACACCCTGCCTCTTCTGCTCTCTCATTCTCACCTACTCCCGCGCATATACCCAATCCTTACTCCCACTCTCTCCCACTCTCACCTATTGAAACTTATTAATGCACATGCATTGTAATGAAAAAGAACTCATGCATCAACATACAGCATGCACAATAAATGAAGAGGCAGGAAATGCACTTGGAAAATAAAACAGAACATTGCGCCATTAATGGCAAATAAATCAACAACATGTGTCACTCACAAAGCAGAATAATGTTATGGAAATGAAAAATAATACAAAGCAAAATGCTTCCTGTACAAAACAGACCAAATTATCACACAAGGAAATGGAAAACGGAATACAGAATTTTAATTTCAGAATAATACAAAACAAACAATGCCATGAATATAACATAAAGCCCATCAAAAAGCATCATACAAGCATACATTTATATGCATATTACTGGGCAACAGTATCTGCAACTATACGAATATTGCTAAATGTATAGGAATGGAATGCCTAATTTCCATGCATTTGGTTAAATCTAAACCACATTTCCGATAGCAATGCATAACTGACGCACTGCAGCTGTAGTCTACATGATCCTTCCTTATATCCTTTGTATTATAAATTTACATTTATTTGTTTTTTTTTTCTTTATTTTTGTTAGCTGATCTTTAAGGACACCCTTCCCTTTCCTTGTCTATCGGAAATTCATGAAAACCCTCGATGGGTTGTCTTTTTCGTAGTGTTTACAAATGCATCATGAGTGTAGTTTTGACCTCATTTTACCTTAAGGTCAATTTGTCTGCCGAGAAACGTAAACAAACAGAGGAAAACTTGTTGACTCCCAATGTTATCTGTTACTAACGCGACGAACTAGAATGCTGGATGGCCATGACATAGTTCAGCATTTTTCGTGTCTTCCGTATATCGTCTCTGAAGATGGAAGGTCACTGAAGAATATATAACGCATGCTAATGTAACTGTAGGTTATACTGCAATAACCCTGGAAAAAGACCATCTTTTTTTTCAGTTACCTTTCCTAGTCTTTTAAGTCCACGGGCGTCATTTTTATTTTATTCATGCTACTGAAAGACGACCTGTCAGATTTGGAGAGCCTTCTGCTATGGAAAGGGGTAATAGCACTGAAACCTAACTTTTCTCTCGCGAAAAGTTTATCCTAAGCTGAATAGAGTCGTCACGATGTAAGAATAAAATATAGATTACGTTCTTGATATGAAGAAGTCAAATCAACAAAAGCCATCACCCTTAATGATGTGGGGTCCAAAGCGATTTCAAGGATGGGGAAGAGGAATGGATGTGTAGAAAAGCAGAACCCCCTGTAGAGAAGAGAACAATGAGCGTAGCGTGGGAATGTGGGTTGTATTCTTGTGAGAACAGAACTTGTAAAACCCTTTCTCTAACAATTTAAATACTATGCTGGGCAATAATTTTATCTTGTATGCTTATAATTTTGTCACGTATGTTATTTATATCTTTCTAACACCAATACTAGACCACATAATAGACAATAGGATATTCACAAGTCATATGCAGAATTATACTGATAAAAAAAACAGATGCTACAGACCAATCCTCATCCCTCGAGAATATGGGACTATGACAAAATACCTGAATCCTATTTTGAAGTTGCCACACAGTGTCGAGGCCAGGAGCACTAAAGCAGAAACTAAGACGTAAGGTATCGAACAGATCATCTTCACCATATAGGGCCACTTGTTGAGATGACTGATGCAACTTAGGCATTTGAGCTGCTGGCTAGCTTTTCATGTACTGCGCTATACCAGGTTACTGCATCATCTAACTATTCAGCAATGATTTTAGGCTGTTGCGGTTATTCATCCACTGCTCTACAATACAAAGCCACTGCATCATTATCACCCCTAAGCTTAACCCAAGGTACTCATGCTATCTACCAACCCATAACAGGTTAAAGAACACTCGAATCAAGCGTCACCAGCTGCCCACACCAGGATTCGAACAATGAAGTAATCGGGCCGGCAGTTTCATAACTAGTAATGCTGGGTACTTCGCCACTACAGCGGGGTCTGATATATAATTAATATAGCTCGTGATATTCCAGGAAGCTTAATGTGCAATCACCTGAACGTGTCTACGATTACACTACCGTCTATAAATTGTTCACCAGACTATAATTATGTAGCATAGATGCTGTTGGCATCCCTACGTGTTAAGTGGGGTTGGTGGAGGATTAGTGCCCCTCCCTGTAAAACAATTAACTCTAAGCCCTTGGCCACCCCGTTTGGGATACATGGCGTCTGGCAATGAATGAATGAATGAATCTTCATAATAGCAGGTCTTCGAATGCGAGGTAAAATTATCGGGCATTTTGCAGTATCAATCGTCTGTGGGGATATACTGTTTTACGCTAAGTGAGCACTTAATACTTTTTGATCATTGAGCAATAGTTCGCAGACGGTCTCCTGTCAACACTGTTTTTTGCTTTGCTCGAGCGCTCGTGTTTGCGTGCTTGCGTAAGAGTAAGTGTGTGTGTGTGTGTGTGTGTGTGTGTGTATTTATCACACACACACACACACACACACACACACGCACATCCCAACCAGGCGATATCCCTAGAGGGTCTCGGGCTGGGTGAATATATATATATATATATATATATATATATATATATATATATATATATATATATATATATATATATATATATATTCATAATACTCTGGCCACAAAGATTTAGTTTAAAACTGACATATTTACTGTACATTGTGATTGCTGAGCTGTAACAAGAGATTAACACTATCATGATGCGACTAAGGAGAGGACAGAGAAAAGAGGTACAACCGAAGTATTGTTCTCCCATGGAAATTCGGTAATTAAGCAGGAAAAGGACGAAGATCTCCGCCAAGAAATAATAGACGAACTATAATGCTGTAGTTCAGAGCCCCCTGGATAACGTGAGTGTGAGCTTGACAAATTAAGGCGCCCAAGCGTGAAGATACACACTATAAGGCACTAGATAACTCTACAGATCAGTGACGATGCAGCCTAACAATTGAACAAGGAGACAGATGAAGAGTGAGTTGGAGGACAGACAGAGCTGGAAGGCAGATGAAGAGTTGGAGGAAGACAACTGCGGAAAAGACAAGGAGATGGGAACATGGAGAGATCGGGAACACAC
Organism: Coenobita brevimanus; assembly: GCF_032717465.1. Lineage (NCBI taxonomy): Eukaryota > Metazoa > Arthropoda > Malacostraca > Decapoda > Coenobitidae > Coenobita > Coenobita brevimanus. Next base: position 26,532,455 of record NC_136991.1, on the reverse strand, counting down.
AGAGCTGGAAGACGCATGGTTAGTTGGGGAACAAATGGGAAGTTGTGTACTGAGGACAATTTGGAGATCTGATGAAGAAAGTCGAACTCAAATGGAAAGAGGAGATGGATATATGCAAAGGAACAAATAGAAAGCTGAGGGACAAGTGGAGTTTTGGGGATAGATGGAAGGCTGGGAGAACGTTGAGAGACTCGCAAATAGAAGAGAGCTGGAGAGCTGGGAAACAAAAGAAGAGCTTGAGAAAATGAAGAATTGGAAAAACACGAAGAATTAGAGGAAACATATAAAAGGAAACTTGGAAGAAAGATAAAGAGTTAAAGTATATTTGGAAATGGTGGAGCGTAGGAGGAGAGATGATGGGATGAGAGTGAGGGTAGAGTCTGAAAGAAAGCCCATTAAGAATATGGAGATGGGAAGCCCTAGAATTTGTTCATCCCAACCAGGCGATATCCCTAGAGGGTCTCGGGCTGGGTGAATGGATTACTGGGTGTGTGGATGATTGAATGTGTAGAGAGTTAGATGTGTGGATGGTTGAATGTTTAAATGGTTAGATGTGTGGATGGTTGAATGTTTAAATGGTTAAATGCGTGGATGGTTGATTGCGTCAATGGATGGATGCGTGGACGACTGAATGTGCTGATGGTTAGGTGTGTGAATGACTGAATGTGTAGATGGATGAATGCGTGGATGACTCAATGTGTAGATGTCTAGGTGCGTGGATGACCGAATATGTAGATAATAAGAATTTTGGATGATTGAATGTGTAGATGGATGAATGCGTGGATGACTGAATATGTAGATGGATGGATGCGTGGATGACTGAATGTGTAGATGGTTAAGTACATGGATGGTTTAGTGTGGGGATGGTTTAGCGTGTGGATGTTTGGTGTGTAGATGGCTATGTGTGTGGGTGATTAGGTGCATGGATGGTTGGACGTGTGGATGACTGGGTGTTTGGATGACTGGGTGTTTGGATGGCTGGGTGTCTGGATACTTAGGGATGTGGATGGCTGAGTGTTTGGATAGTTGTATGTTTAGATGGTTGGGTATTTGGATGGTTGGGTATTTGGATGGTTGGGTGTGTGGATGACTGGGTGTTTGGATGACTGGGTGTTTGGATGGCTGGGTGTCTGGATACTTGGGGATGTGGATGGCTGAGTGTTTGGATGGTTGGGTGTGTGGTTGGCTGAGTGTTTGGATGGTTGGGTGTTTGGATGGTTGGGTGTGCCGGTGATGGATTTGCAGATAGTAATGTGCGTGAATGGTTGAGTGGGTGTACAGATGAATTTTTGGAAGAGTGCCTATGTAGACCAGGGGTCCCCAAATACTTCAGCTCATCGACCCCTTCCTCCATTTTCAGGCTGCACATCGACCCCCAGGCATTTCATATATGAAAATAATTTAATAACTATTACTTTAATTAACTAATAGTATTACTAATGATAATAATAGCTAGAACTGCATTCAGTGACGCGCATCTCTACGACAAGGGCAACATAATTTCCAAACCACTCATCATAATAGGTTAGGTTTTCTCATCAGTGATTAGGGTTTCACAAAATATATTTTCCGGATCCAGAATCTGTAATACGATCCGGATCGGATCGGTCCCAAGAGTTAATCGATTGTTCCCTAGGCCATGGGATATCTACCCACCAAATTTGGTCGAAATCTCTTAGTTTTTGAGTAATCATGCTAACAGACAAGCTAACAAACAAACAAACAAACAGGGGTGAAAACGTACTCTCCTTGTCGGAGAGTTAATGATGATAATATAATAATAATAATAATAATAATAATAATTAATAATAATAATAATAATAATAATGATAATAATAATAATAATACTAATAATAATAATAATTAATAATAATAATAATGATAATAATAATAATAAATAATAATAATAAATAATAATAATAATAAATAATAATAATAAATAATAATAATAATAATATTATTATTATTATTATTATTATTATTACTATTAACAATAACAACAACAACAATAATAATAATAATAATAATAATAACAATAATAATAATAATTATAATTATAATGTGACAATAAAAATTTGATGTAAAAACAAAAAAATAAGATTTAACATTTTTTTCTAATGAAACTGTTGATATCATTATCGGGAAGGATACGTCTGATGTGCGTTTTTGGTTTGATATTGGTGAGTTTTAGTTGTAAGTCACCACGCTCTTCCAGGTCCAGTCTGTTCCTCTGCTTTATTAAAAGTGCATTGGCATGGGTAAAACCAGCTTCACCCATGTAAGAACTTAAGAATGCAAATAAAAATGGCTCAACCACTGCACAAAGCTGGGGTTATTTAGTAACAGTATTTACATTGTTCCAATAGTCACTGAGGCTTTTACTTTTGAACAATGCTTTTGCTTTGAGGTCCATAGTCATTTCTATAAGTTCTTCCTGCAGTTGAGAGCAAACTTATTTTCAATATCCAAAACAAAAGGTGTAAGAATCCAGTCAGGCACGTGCATTTTCTCCAGGTTCTCAAAGCTACTTCAAAGTCTTCCCTTAATTTGTCTAGGTGCATCACTTATATCTCCAGGTCACCATCTGAAATGTTTTCATTTTCTTCCAACTGCCTTAAGTTTCAAAAATAATGATAATTTCTAAGTGCCAATGAAGCTTTGAATTGGCCCATTTTGGCTTGGAAGCCTAATAGAGTTGTCCTGACCTGAATATTCGCAACATGTTTATCTTGCAGACGTTTCTGTACTTCATCAAATTTTGGATAGTTATATGTCTGCCAAATAGAACAGAGAATTCTTCCACTTTTATAACTCTTCGCATAGTGATGCGTTTACATCTGTTAGAAACTGCACAACTGAGTTGTACAACTCTACAAGTCTGCAAGCTATCACCCCTAGGCAGCCAGCTTACCTTAGTGTGCAAAAGTATTTGTTTCAGAGCTTCATCATTCTTTTCACACAGCATTGCAAACAATCGTGAGTTGAGTTGATGTGCTTTAATTTTATCATTTGTTCTGATACACACTTTTCAAGGCATCATGCAGTCGACCACTGAGCTTCTTCCCTACAAGATGGTGTCTGCGTAATAAACAATGGGCAGTACGAACATCAGGTACCTTTTCCTTGAGCAACGTGGCAAATCCTCTGTAGTGGCAGACCATTGTTGGTGCTGCATCAGTAGCCATTGCGGTAATATTTTTGATGGGTATACTGTGTCTCTACATATACTGTACTCTTCCAAACACCGAAAAATTGTCTCACCTCTTGCATCAGCTTAAAGATACTTGGCAAACACAAATTCGTCAACAATGCACTTCTGACTTGGACTGTGATACCTTACATAGGCCATAAGAATATTTGAACTGCCGAAAGTCGGCTCATCGAGTTGGAGAAAAAAAAAATGGAATGTTGAAGCTCAGATGTTAAAGTTTTTCCACATCATCTGCCATCTCATCGATTCGTCGTTTCACTGTATCGGCACTTAATGGCAGACGTTTTAGGGCAGGTTGAGTCTTCTTCATTACAGTTTCATTCACCTCTTTATTTGCTGAAAGTATCTCACAAACTGTATGCAGTTTTCCTTTCATTGCTATAGTGAGGGAGATATTGTATGATGCCTTCAGTCCTCCTCCATTACGAACATTGGCAGGTGCTTGGAAAAATGTCTTTAAATTTAGTCGACTTTTTATTTTTTTTTTCTTTCAGTGCCTTAATATAATCACGATCTTTGTTTTCCTTATCAGAGTGAACTCTTTCAAGGTGGTCTTTCATTTTCGCAGGTTTCAAGACATCATTACTGAATGTCTTTTCACATAACAGGCACACAGGCATTGTTTCACTGGTAAAACGAAGTGATGAATCCAGTTTTCAAATGTTCTTGTAAGTATTGTCAGCACTTCCTCTTGGCATCAGCAGCTGCCTTTATCATTGTTAGTAAAGGCACATCACTCACTTCACTGACACCACTCCTATCACTATAGGTGTTGTATATGTACTGGCTCTCCAGAGTCCAGACTCTGGGTTCGTATGAGGTGGAGGAAGTACGCTCAATACGGGAAGTGAACAGGAACACTACACGTACGTATGTCCTTCATGGGACAGGGGAGATGAGAAACAAGGGGGAGAGTGGGAAGTACGAGGGGGGGGGGGTACAGATTTACAGGAAGTGGACGGGACAAGAAACTATGAAGATCTCATATGTACAGCAAAGACAGTTAATAAGTTTATCCAGTACTAGTAAAAGCAGTGCACACAATTCAAGAAAAACAAAGTAAAGCATCCATGTGACAGAGACATTATAATGATGTGGTCACATGTGATTCTGGCTAATGATAGAGAAATTAAGATATCATTATGTTTCAGATTCTTACACACTCTCCCAAACTCATCCATAGGTGAATGTAGGGAAGAGCAAAGTGATGGTTTTTGAGAGAGGTGAAGTCAGTGAATGTACAGCGAGGTTGGATGGTGAGGAATTGGAAAATGTGAGTACGTTTAAGTACTTGCGTAGTGTGATGAGTAAGGATGGAGGTTTGGAGGGTGAAGTGCTTGAAAGGGTACAAGGGAAGAAAGGTTGCTGGTTCTTTGAAAGCAGTGATAAGAAACAGGGAAGTGAGCATGGAAGTGAAAAAGTTACTACATGACAATATTGTGATACCAACTCTAACGTATGGAAGTGAAGCTTGGACGTTGTTGGAAGGACACAAGTCAAGAGTGAGAGCAGTGGAAATGAGTTATTTAAGAGGAGCCTGTGGAGTCACATGGAGAGACAGGCTGACGAATGAGGATATAAAGGAGCGTTGTGGTGTGGATGTGGATGTGATAGGAACCGTTATGAGGAACACACTGAGGTGGTTTGGCCATGTGGAGAGGATGGAGGGTGAAAGACTGACAAAGAAAGTGTATGTGAGTGAGGTGGAAAGGGGAAGAGGGAGGGGGAGGCCGAGGATGAGATGGAGGGATAGGGTGGAGAGGTATATGAGAGAGGGGGGTGTGAGTTGGGAGCAGGGCAGTGAAATGGCGGGGGACAGGGCGACTTGGAGGCAATTTATTTGTGGCCATCCCAAACGGGATTGGGGCGTCTGGATGGATGGATGGATTATGTTTCAGTAAAACTAATATTAATAATGTGCTAAAAATTAATTATACATAGGTCATGTAACAATGATTCATAACTTATTGCATGATACTGTATGTACAATTCCTTATACACATTTCAGCTTTCGACCGCAGTAGATTGATTGATCCCGAATCGTACTTTCCATCATTCATCAGTTCCCATTTACCCACAGCCAATTATCGACCTCCTTTTGACCCCCCAGCCATTTATCAACCCCTTGGAAAGTCCCATCGACCCCTGGGGATCGTAACTGACCACTTTGGGGACCCCTGTATTGTAGACGGTGGGTGTATTGATGGTTTGTCGTTTGTATAGGTAGATGGTTGTACGTGTATGGTTAGGTGGCTATGTATGTGGATGGTGGATGGTTGTTTGGGTGTGTGGATGGATGATCAATGGATGGCTTGTTGTGTGGATGGTTGATTTTGTGGATGGTTTGTAGTTTGGAAGGTTCGTTGTGTGGTTAGTTCAATGCGTGGGTCGTTGAGTATGTGGATGGATGGATGAGTATGTGGAAGTCTGGGTGTGTGGATGGTTGGATATGTGGATGGATGGATATGTGAGTGCTGGGGGTGTGGATGGTTGGATATGTGGGTGCTGGATGTGTGGATGGTTGGATATGTGAGTAGTTGGATATGTGGATAGTAGGATATGTGGATAATTCGATATGTGGATGGTTGGATATGTGGATGGTTGGATGTGTGGATGCCTGGATATGTGGATGGTTTCATATGTGGATGATTGGATATGTGGATGGTTGCGTGTGTGGATGGTTAGGTATGTGGAAGACTGGGTATATGGAAGATTGAGTGTGTAAATCGGTAGATGTGTGGATGCTTGAGGGCTGGGTGGTTGGAGTGCTGGATGGTTGAAAAATTAGATGATTGGAGCGTTGCCAGCAAATTTTTGGATAATCAGGTGAGTGAATAAAGGAGAAAATAAATTAACGGATAGACAAGTGTAAAGATTAATTTTAAAATAAAGTCACACATACATTAAAGCAGATATATATATATATATATATATATATATATATATATATATATATATATATATTGTATATATATATATATATATTGTATATATATATATATATATAAATATATATATATATATATATATATATATATATATATATATATATATATATATATATATATATATATATATATATATATATATATATATATATATATATATATATATATATATATATATATATATATATATATATATATATATATATATATATATATATATATATATATATATATATATATATATATATATATATATATATATATATATATATATATATATATATATATATATATATATATATATTGTATATATATATATATATATATATATATATATATATATATATATATATATATATATATATATATATATATATATATATATATATATATATATAATAGAATCCAGAAGTGAAATAAGCAAACAGATGGTTAATGCCAGACAGACTCTTTACTACAAGTGATTAATTAACAAAACAGAAAAACAAGTAAAAAACAGACGTGTAGTTAAAAAGAATGGTGACCACATTTCAATTGTAAACATGGACGGACTTTGACGGGCTTCTGGTCAAACACTGTGGCTTCCTGCTGTGTCAGTGTTATTATGAAAGTATATTTATTAATTTTTGTGTACGTATATTTGTAATGAGTAACAAGCTGGCCTTACATTTTTACCACTGAACATACACTGCATTGTCTGATTCACATGACAATGCATAGTCAAATATGATTATGTGCTAGAATCTGTTTGTATACATTCAGTAGATTCTACATGTGAGCACATACGTGTTTGGATATTTCCACTAGTAGAATGTATTCGAAATACATTTACAGTAATGACAATATAATTAAGATCATGGCTGTGTGATGAAGCTTAAATTTTCTTTATCATCATCTATGCATAAATATTAATCACTATAAAACATTACTATCATATTACAAGAAGTTTTCAGTAAATATCGTCCGCCGAAATTTGTATTACAGTCACTAATATATTGTTCAGCATATGTACGGCGTTATTTAGCATGATACACTGGATCAAAGTCTTATAAAGCACATAGATTATATCACATGTTGGTAGCCATGACAAGAATAAACATTACGACTCTTGCGTTTTGCTTCGAAGCTCAGCCCTATTGATAGCATATCAGTTTCATTCCCAGTATATTAGATACAATGTATTTTGGCAGCACACCAAATCTGGCAAATGACAGCGTTACTCTGTGATAAATCAAACTGACATTATCGTAAATAATTTTCACAACTTCCAGTCAATCTGAATTTCGTACATCTGTAGCATAATAAAGAGATATCATAGCTCGCCTCATGATGCATTACCTTTTTCTTACACCAGGACTTATTCATGTGTAATATGTCACTACTGCGTTATAAATACATTTTCTGTTCTTTGCAATTGTGGTTCTATATAACAATGAAGTGATCAGACACTGTTGCATCTTAATGTAAACTGTATTGTCGTCACAAATTTCTGTAAGGCACCCCCTTTTTTTCATGTTCAGACACCTTAACGTACGTAAGCTTGTTACATTCTACATTACTGTACAGATGACAGTGGTTTTTAATGATGGTTTATGTGTTCGTGATTATCACCTTTTTAATAGTACTGTACACGTGGTACAGAAAACACGACTTTACTTTTCCATTGCATCATATACAGTACATGGAAGGAACAATCTCACATAATAATAACCAGAGGTTATTTCGAAGTTGTCGCAGTAAAAAGTAAAAGAGATCAAAGTTTGAAAAGCTGTGTTTGTTTTTCAGTCACTAACGGCCTCGAAGACAGACGGACATCGGTGTCAATTCACCTAAGCCTAACCTAAATTTTTAGAACTTAACCCAACCTTATTTATTCTAACCTAACCTAACCTATCATGACATAATCGAACCCAGCCAAGCCTATTTTATGCTAACCTGACCAAACTTAACCTAACCAAACCTATCCTTTATGTAATTATTTTTTTCCTTTTTAGTAATGGATCCTCTTCATACTCAAAAACGCAATTTTTTACACCATTACTAAGTCACTGATTCCTTTTTTTTTTTTTTTTTTTTTTTTTTTAGGAGTGGGCCTGTCTCATCAAGAATTACCAAATGTTTTAATAATCACACACATCAATCCTTCCTTATATTTCTCCTATCTATCAATCTATCTATTGCCAGACGCCTTAATCCCGTAAGGGGTGGCCATACACAAATCGTTTCCATTTCGTTGCCCTCCCCCCAGCTCACACACTCCTCTCTCACATACCTCTCTACTCCATCCCTCCATCTCATCTGCGGTCTCCCTTTCCCTCTCCCCCTCTCCACTTCACTCACATACTCTCTTCTCGTTAGTCACTCGCTCTTTTTCCTCTCCACAAGGCCAAACCACCTCAGTGAGTATCTCCAAATGCTTTCTATCACATCCACGTCCACACCACAATGCTCTTTCACTTCCCCATTTGTCAATTGGTCTCTCCATGTACGTACCTCCACATGCTCCCCTCAAATAACTCATTTCCACTGCACGCACTCTTGTGTCCTTCCAACAAGGTCCAAGCTTCGCTTCCATATGTTAGAGATGGAATCACAATACTATCATGCTGCGACTTTATTACATCCATGTTCACTTCCATATTTATCACTACTTTCAAAGAACCAGCAACTTTTCTTCCCTGCTGAGCTCCTTCAAGGTCATCATCCTCTACACTTCCATTCTTACCCATAACACTACCCAAGTACTCAAATGCACTCACATTTTCCATTTCCTCACCATCCAGTCTCACTGTGCATTCAGTGATTTATTTCTCCCGAAGACCACAACTACTATATACTCCTCACTACATTCTCCTTTAGATTCCGTTTCTTACCCACTCTCCCATATTCATTCACCATGCCTTGCAGTTCGCCTTCGTCTGAACTTAACAATACAGTGTATCATCTGCAAAAAACAGAACAGGAAGTTCCAAAAGCTGCCCAGTCTCACTAGGGCTGCTCCAACGTCCATTGCCCTACCTTCTATCTCTTTTATAACTCCAACCATGTACATATTGAACAACCATGGAGACATGACTACCATGTTTCGATCCAACATTCAGATAGAAAAATTCAGTCAGTTCATCATCCACATGCACAGCAGCCCTAGCGCCCTCATACATAGTCCTCACGGCATTCGACAGCTTCCCATCTACTATTTATTCCATATGTTCTTAACATATTCCATATTCCTTGTCTATCCACTCTGTCATGTGCTTTCTCCAAATCCATGAAAGCCGCATACTTCTTACGCACAATGTATCCATGCCATATTACTGTGCAGGAGGTTAAATACCCTACAAATTTTCTCATCATCACTGAGAGATATAAAAGAATGATACGTTTACTTACGAAAGAGCATGCACATTTCGCGCTCGCGTGTGCGTGTGTGTGTGTGTGTGTGTGTGTGTGTGTGTGTGTGTGTGTGTGTGTGTGTGTGTGTGTGTGTGTGTGTGTGTGTGTGTGTGTGTGTGTGTGTGTGTGTGTGTGTGTGTGTGTGTGTGTGTGTGTGTGTGTGTGTGTGTGTGTGTGTGTGTGTGTGTGTGTGTGTGTGTGTGTGTGTGTGTGTGTGTGTGTGTGTGTGTGTGTGTGTGTGTGTGTGTGTGTGTGTGTGTGTGTGTGTGTGTGTGTGTGTGTGTGTGTGTGTGTGTGTGTGTGTGTGTGTGTGTGTGTGTGTGTGTGTGTGTGTGTGTGTGTGTGTGTGTGTGTGTGTGTGTGTGTGTGTGTGTGTGTGTGTGTGTGTGTGTGTGTGTGTGTGTGTGTGTGTGTGTGTGTGTGTGTGTGTGTGTGTGTGTGTGTGTGTGTGTGTGTGTGTGTGTGTGTGTGTGTGTGTGTGTGTGTGTGTGTGTGTGTGTGTGTGTGTGTGTGTGTGTGTGTGTGTGTGTGTGTGTGTGTGTGTGTGTGTGTGTGTGTGTGTGTGTGTGTGTGTGTGTGTGTGTGTGTGTGTGTGTGTGTGTGTGTGTGTGTGTGTGTGTGTGTGTGTGTGTGTGTGTGTGTGTGTGTGTGTGTGTGTGTGTGTGTGTGTGTGTGTGTGTGTGTGTGTGTGTGTGTGTGTGTGTGTGTGTGTGTGTGTGTGTGTGTGTGTGTGTGTGTGTGTGTGTGTGTGTTCTTATCTTACCTAATTGTATCTTTACAGGAATGAGTCAAGCTCGTACTGCCCCGTGTCTTAAACCATTCTCATCATACATCTTAAATTTATGAATTGTTTTGGCACACACTCTTTCATTCGGTAGTGTATTCCACTGATCATTTGCCCAGTTTGGGAAACTAAATTTCCTTACGTCTTTATCGCCTTTCTTTTTATGCAGTTTTTTTGCAGTGTCCTCTTGCTGATGCATCCCCATAGGTTATTTATTCATTTATGTATATTTTCTCCTTCCTTGATATGCATTTATATAGCATAATCATGTCTCCTCTTTTCCCTGTCCCCTGTAGTGTTGGCAGATTCAGTTATTCTAGTCTTTCTTCGTAGCTTAGATCCCTTAACCTTGGTACCCATCCTGTACCGGCCCTTTGAACATTTTCAATCTTCTCTATGTGTTTTTTGAGATGAGGATTCCTGACTACTGACACATACTCCAGGGTTGGTCTGATAAATAATGTTATTATCTTTCTCAGCATGTCTTCATTTATTTATGTGAAAGCTATCCTCATATTTGCAAGCAGTGTATACATGTTCCGTACCTTCTCACTAATGTGGTCAGCCGGAGATAGTCTGTTACTGATAATCACACCTAGGTCCTTCTCTCTTTCTGATATGTGTAGGGTTTTACTTCCTAACTCATAATCCCAGTCTGGGCTTTTCCCATTTTTACCAAACTTCATGACATGACATTTGTCCGCATTGAATTCCATTTGCCATATATTGCTCCATTCATGAAGTTTGTTTAATTCTTCTGGTAGCTCTTTACAAGAGTCTGTGTTAGTAATTCTCCTTTGTATTTTTGCATCATCAGCAAACATATTTAGATAACTTTAATTTCCAGTGTTACTAGGTATGTCATTTATGTTCACTAAAAACATAACCGGGGGCCAGCACTGAGCCCTGTGGAACTCCGCCAGTCACTTCCCTCCATGATGAGTAATTTCCCCTTAGAACTGTTCTCATTTCCCTTTTTCTGAGAAAATCTTGCATCCAAGTGCACAGTTTGCCTCGGATTCCTCCTTGATGGTATAGTTTCCATAAAAGTTTGTGGTGCAGTACTCTGTCAAATGCTTTCTTGAAATCTAGATAGATACTATCCACCCACCCTTCTCTGTTCTTGAATGTTTATGCAACTCTGTCATAGTAGCTTAATAGATTAGTAACACATGATTTGCCCTTTCCGAAACCAAATTGCCTTTCTGTTATCATATTGTGTTCTTCTAGATGGTTTACCCAAACTTTTCTTACTAGCTTTTCCAGTATCTTACTTACAACACTGGTTAGTGATACTGGTCGCTAGTTGAGTGCATTTTGTCTATTCCCTTTCTGGAATATGGGAAGAACGTTTATTTTCTTCCAAATATCAGGTAGTTTACCTTGACCCAAGGATTCCTTGAATATTAAAGATAATGGTCTACTTAACTCCTTTGCACATTCATGTAGCACCCAACATGAAATTTCGTCAGGACCATTTACTTTTCTTTTGTCTAATTTACTTAACTCCTCCTGTATTTCTTTTTCTGATATTTGTATATCTGGTAATATGTTTGGGCATGCATGTTCCATATCATCCCTCTCTAAATTATTTCCTTCTGTAAAAGCTGACTGGAAATTCTTATTTAGTGTTTCACAAATATCTTTCTCTTGCGTGTATATGATCCCTTCATCCGTAATGGATTGTATTTTATCTTTTACTTTGGTTTTGCTTCGGATGTAACTGTAAAATAGCTTCGGTTGATCACTACTTCTATTTATGACGTCTTCTTCAAACTGTTTTTGGGCTTCTCTCCTTATTCTTGTATATTCGTTTCTTGCCTGTTTATGACTGTTATATGGCCTCTCACTGTTGTGTCTTCTGTATGTATTCCACAAAAAGTCTCTTTTTACTTATGATTTTTCACATTCTTTATTAAACAATTTTTTTTTTCTTCATTTCTGTTTCTTTGTTCTGAAGGATGTAATTCTGGACTCCTACTTCATAAAGCTCACAGAATTTTCTATATATAACATTTAAATCTTGCCGTCTAAGATAGTTTTCCCAATCTATTTCTAAAAAGTATTTATTTACGTCATAATAGTTGCCCTTTTTGTAGTTAAGGCTCTTTTTGTAACTTTCATTACTGTTAACTGTCATATGGAATCATGAAGTTGCAATTTAATACTGGTTGGTTGCTTTTGCCGAATGGAGGGTGATACATAATACTGTCAGTATCATTTTCTTGCCTAGTAAATATAAGATCTAGTACTTATGGTGCATCAAGTCCTCTTTTTCTGGTGCTTTCTTTTACATGTTGCATTAGGAAAAACTCCTGCACAAAGTCCAGGAGCTTTTGGTCCAAACAGCTTTCCTGGCTTTTTATATCACATCTTCTCTTAGTAAGGTATTTGAAACTTTAATTAATATGCACATTGTTAAACATCTTGAATCCAACAACTTAATTAGTGATAGACAATATAGTTTCTGCCACGAAAGATCCACCATTGACATACTCAATCTCCTAACTCATACCATCCATCAATCAACTGATCTACATGGAGAAACTCTTACAGTAGCTCTTGATATTTCTACAGCTTTCGACAGAGTATGGCACCGTTCCCTGCTGTCCAAATTCCCTTGCTATGGACTAACGTCTTTTGTTCCTTTGATTTCTTCATATCTTAGTGACAGGAAAATAAGAGTAAAAGTAGATGATGTATATTCCAATTTCCACTCAATTAACGCCAGCGTGCTGCTGGGGCCAGTTCTGGTGCCAACCCTATTCCTGGTTCATATTAATGATCTTTTATCTGTCACCCACAATCCCATCCACTCATATGCAGATGACTCAACACTACATAGTTCATTCACACTCAGACACCCATTTACAAAGTCTAATATCTCTACCTCTCAACTCACTACAGCCATCTCCATAAATCAAGATCTATCTACAATCAGTGAATGGGGACAAAACAACCTTGTCTCTTTTAATACTAGCAAAACTAAATATATACAGTTTATTAATAGACAGATATTGCCAGATTCGTACATTACCGTCAGTGCTACTAATATTCCCATCTCCAAAAGTTTTGAAATTCTTGGTGTCTCACTTAACAATGCCCTCAGCTGGACCTCTCATGTTAGATCACTTGCTAAAACCGCCTCAAAGAAACTTGGATTATTGTACAGAGTCCGTTACTTCTTCGCTGATGAGCATTTAGCTATAATTTATAAGTCATGTGTGCTCTCAGTTTAAATATTGCTCACCCTTGTGGAATGGATGTGGAGAGGTTGTATTAAAACAACTAGACAAATTTCAGAACAAAGCTGTTAGAATTATTAACAACCCTGCCATTACAAATAAACTACCTCCCCTGCAAGTAAGAAGGAATGTTGTCTCCCTTGCATTATTTTACAGATATTTTATTGGCAAATGCTCTGACGAAGTTGCGTCCATGGTGCCACCTCTCCGTGCCTTCCCTCGTGCTACACGGTCATCTGGTAGTGCTCGTGACTGGAATGTCACTCAGCCATATTGCAGAACTTCTGCCTATCAGAATTCTTTCATTCCCCGAACTGCATCTCTCTGGAACTCTCTTCCTCAGAGTTGTTTCCCTCCTATTTCAACCCACAGCTGTTCAAATCTAACTATTACAGATATTTTATGAACAGAGGACACCAGTAATCTTGTGTATGGATTATTTTTTTATTCATTTGTTTTTCCTTCCTCCGTTGTTATTTAAAATAAAAAATCTAGAGTATTCCAATTTATATTGGTATTGAAATCTTCAGTTAATTTAATTCTTTCAGATTTCTCCTCCATTCTATGTAGTAATGCTCTTAAACTTTTTAATTGTACACTCTGCCAGGTCTTCACATTCGCCTTTTTCCCAGGTGGCATGTATAAATTTACCAAAGTTACTTTCCCTTCAGATGTATTAATCTCTACTGCTATCAGTTCTACGTGCGAGGGTATATCTAGTTCCATTTCTCTGACTTGCAGATTTTTCTTTTTTAATATTATAATTCCTCCTCCTTTTTTTAAGTTCTTACTTCTCTACTGTATATATTGCATTCCCCTATGTTTAGGGTATCGTTCGATATCCTTGGTGTCACTTTTGTTTCAGTTAGGCAAATAATATGTGGTTCCTTTTCTTTGATACAAAAATTCATCTCTGATAATTTAGATACCATTCCATCTACATTAGAGTACATTAACTTAATCATCTTATTTACATACTTGTCATGACTTGGGTCTACTACCTTCCTCCTTTTTATTCCCTCCTGTTTATGTACCAGTTTCGCACCTACAATCCAATTACTTTGTAAAAAAAAAAAAAGTGTTCTTCTCTTCGTCTGATCTTCCCTCGTTCTTTGTTTTTGTCTCCTCTCTCTTCTCTTTTAGTAATCCCAGTTCCTCTTGAGTTAGGCATCTTTTTATCTCTACATCTCTGAATTCCTCTTTTTCCATAAGTTTGCATTTTTTATTATCTCCTCCACAGTGTTTACACTCTGGAAGGTTACTTTCAGAGGCCTTGACTTATTTCTCTCATACTTCCCTAGCCTTTTGTGTTCCTCTATGTCTTTACTACAGATTTCCTATGATACTTTCTTCAGTATGCTCATTACATATGCCATCTCCTTTTTGTCTCTCGAATCTTGTTTTTTATTTCTTCCTCATCTATACCAGCGATTTTTTTTTTTTTTATGTGTCCGACTCTGGGCATAGGCTTCACAGCCTGCTATCAAGGCCCACCAGTCCTCCTACATACCATACACCTCTACACGTCACCACTTCGGCGTTAACACCCACCGTCCATATTGAATACATGCTAGGGCTGTCTCATACATGACCGGTGTATTGGTACTAGCAGGGGTATTTTTCCGACATGTCGGCGGGTCTTCTGGTAGATCAGTAAAGCCTGATTTAATGAAATTCAATTCTTTAAACTGTTTCCTGCCCCAGTTGGGATTTGAACCTGGGTCCGTTAAAACGGCAGGCCACCTCTCTCCCGACTGAGCCACGCCACTACTATAGATTTGTTGATATCTGCTGAATCTTTGACCAATTTTGGATTGTTTTAGATTATTTTCTTCACTTCCTTTTTAATGCTCTTTTCTTCGACTTTTGTTTCTGTCTTTCTTTACTTTCTCATTTCAGCGTACATGGTTTCCACATAATTTTTGTAGCTTTGCATCATTTCATTCACCTGGGTTATCTTCTCAATTTCACTCCTATAACCAATCACAGTGCTTGCTTGCCTTACTCTCTCTGTATCATTTCTGAACTCTTCCATAATACTCTCGTGGTTGACAACTGTGCTTGCCAATTCACTAATCCCCCTTCTAAGTGAACCCACCTCAACTGACAGCTCATGTATTTTTGTGTCTTTCTTGTTAACCTCCTTTACTAATTTTTCATTTTCCTCCTTCTGCATGTGCAATTGCTTTTTAATTTCATCCATTTCACCCTGAAATGCCTTCTTTAATCTGTGTACCCGTTCTACCTAATTGTTCATCTCCATCTCAACCAGTTCCTGGTAGAAAAATCATCCTGCTTTCTACCTTTATCCCTTTTTCTTAACTGCCTCCAAATTTGCTTTACTAAAGATGGTGATCATTTTGTGGTACTAAGAGATATATTCTACTAACAGTTTAGCATTCCTGTACGCTGCAGACTAAACACTAAACAGCTGATTAGCTTGCTCAGTGCATTCTTGCACTACTTTGTTATATTTTGTTAATTGAACAATACTTTTACTTAAACTTCCTCTATTATATTAGAACACCATTTGGTTTCACCTAGTATAGAGCTTGACTCATATAAAGATACTATTTAGGTATGGCCAGTTGTGGCCAAGATTGGCCACTGGCCAGGCATGAAGTGATGTGTGTGTGTGTGTGTGTGTGTGTGTGTGTGTGTGTGTGTGTGTGTGTGTGTGTGTGTGTGTGTGTGTGTGTGTGTGTGTGTGTGTGTGTGTGTGTGTGTGTGTGTGTGTGTGTGTGTGTGTGTGTGTGTGTGTGTGTGTGTGTGTGTGTGTGTGTGTGTGTGTGTGTGTGTGTGTGTGTGTGTGTGTGTGTGTGTGTGTGTGTGTGTGTGTGTGTGTGTGTGTGTGTGTGTGTGTGTGTGTGTGTGTGTGTGTGTGTGTGTGTGTGTGTGTGTGTGTGTGTGTGTGTGTGTGTGTGTGTGTGTGTGTGTGTGTGTGTGTGTGTGTGTGTGTGTGTGTGTGTGTGTGTGTGTGTGTGTGTGTGTGTGTGTGTGTGTGTGTGTGTGTGTGTGTGTGTGTGTGTGTGTGTGTGTGTGTGTGTGTGTGTGTGTGTGTGTGTGTGTGTGTGTGTGTGTGTGTGTGTGTGTGTGTGTGTGTGTGTGTGTGTGTGTGTGTGTGTGTGTGTGTGTGTGTGTGTGTGTGTGTGTGTGTGTGTGTGCCAGAGGATTTCACTGATCTGGGAATGAATATGAGAGCCAAGGAGAGTTAATTCTGGTACCATAAAACATTCCATGGTAGGAATAATTCCTAATAATTATATTCCTTCCAATTCCAGACGATTTTATTAATTTGAAAGTAAATACTATCCACTTGAGATAATAACTCAACTGCTGAGAGTCGATATTAGCCACGTGTTAATAAAAGTACATTGTTCTTAAAGTCAAATCAGCAGTATGGTTTACTGTATTTTGCAGTTTGTTTTCTGGTTCTGATGTCTCGCAACGCTTACCATGAAGTAAACCCAGTCTCAAGTACCATACTGGCTGGGCACCTTGTAAGGACAAACTTGGTTATTTTACTCAGGTTACAGGAGGACTTTTTTTTTTTTTTTTTTTCAGATGAAAGATATCCTGGTGCTTAACCCCTACACCGCGGGCTTGTTTACCAATGACTTGCGTGTCCCGCGGGGTTATTTGGGCTCCGACAGACTCTCAAAAAATATTTGCCAAAAATCAGTTATTAGTCCTAGAATAATAAAATTATATATGCTTATTGCACATACCTTCAGCTTTCCCCTGGAATGATTGTTGAGCCTTCGTCAGTTTCCGTAGGACTTGTGGAGACCTCTGAAGTAGGGTAACTAAGTCTCCACTTTACACTTCCCGACAACCCGTTATATGATTACCACAGCCAGATACAAACACTATAAACACTATTCTACCATTTTCAAGTAGTTTGGGATCCATACTAAAAAAAAAAACACCGTGAAAGCAATGGAAATTACGAGCGCGTCTGATCGCCGCACTTGCGCTAGTTCGCTCTAGGCACTCTGTCATTTATTATTCATAAAACCCCTCACACTTTATATTTCTATTACTATATCACACTTATATATATCTGGAGTCTTTCTCCATAAGTTTCCTTCAGTCGTATTATTTTATTGTCACTGAAGTCATTCAATTTTTCAGTCAGTAAAATACGTAGAGAGCCACGGATTCACTCTCACTGTTATAACATAAATTATTTGTACTCATATTCTTATATTACTAATTACTTACATTACTATTTACATTTTCTATTCTATTTTCAATATTTACCCTTCTATTTTACTTACAATATGTTATTCACTGTCACTTTCAGTAAGATAAAACTATAATACACTGTTCAATCATATGAACTGAACATCCATTGCTTTCACCTGCTATTTACACATTATTTACACATTATTTACACATTATTTCCAAATAATTCTGCTTCCACACTTGCACTGTTAGAACTGCTTCTGGCTGTGATAATCGAAGAAGCAGGTTACACAGAGGGGAACCTGGCATTCAGCGCACTGCCAATAGGTGCGTTTATGCTCAGGTGTGCGGCGTGTGGTATGCGCACATACCTGACACCTGCGAATCGCAGCCTTCCTTTTCCCTGTGGCAGGCATTAGCTCAAGTCTGTGCCGATCCATATACGCCCTCTGCTCAAGTCGGTCGGGAAGTGTAACTGGATGGCGCCTTGGAGTTGCTGCTTGCACCCTACCATATTTTTCCAGCAGCTGCTGGACACAAGTCCTGGCGAACAACCTCAGGGAGAAGGACTTGGGTGGCTTTACCTTCATCTTGTACAGGATGAAGGCGTTCAGCATCGTCATATCTATGACATGCAGAAAAACTTTCCTGTACCACCTAGTATTCTTCCTGAGGCAGTCGATCTCACCAATCATCATGTTGGACTTGTCCACCAGCCGCATGTTGATATTATAGTCCAACACAGCATCAGGTTTCATCACAGGTTCGCCTGTCCTACGGTCGACCTTCCCACTGTCTCTCATCTCCTCCTTATGTACGGTGGTGAGCATGTGCACGACTCTCTTGTCATGCCACCGTATTGCCAGCATCTTCTCAGACTTGCGTAGGTGCACGTCTCCTCGCTGCGAGTTTCCCGCCTCTGGGAATTTGAGGAAGTTGGCACGATTACTTTTCACAGTGCCGCAGGAGCCAATGCCGTGCTCAGAATGGTATTTGGCAAGTTTCGGTGCTGTATAGTAGTTGTCTGTATACAGCACATGATTCCCACCAAAATACTTTTCTAGGAGCACTTTCACTACACAGCCTGAGAAGCCAAGGGGGTGTGTTTTATCGAGATCGACAGTGCTGGCTGAATATATGACGAAGTCAAGGATGTACCCCGTCTTACAGTCGCACAGTATAAAGAACTTAATTCCAAAGCGATGGCGTTTGCTTGGAATGTACTGAACAAACCGAAGACGTCCTCTGAACAAAACCAAGGATTCATCTATGACAACCTTCTGAAATGGGTGGAAGAATGACATGAACTTATCCTTCATTCTGTTCAGAATCTCCCAGATCTTCCAGAGTGGGTCGGTTTGGGAAGGTACATCATTATCGGCAAAGTGCAGGTTTCCCATGATGTTCCGGAAGCGATCTCTGGCCATGTACTTGTTGAAGGTCAGTGAGGGTAGTAAGGGGTCCATGGACCAGTATTCTTCCAACTCATGCTTCTTGGAGTGTGACATAAGAAGCATGAGGGCAAAGAACACATACAGCTCCTGCACTCCCAGCATGGTCCACTGTTGCATCTTGGCTGCACCTGTACCACTAGCAGCACGTTGTGATTCGAACCTGTTGGTCTCATCACATATGTGCTGCATGACTTCGTCATCTAGGAAGGCCAAAAGGTAGTCGACACACTCAGCATTTTCGTCCATAGTGAAGGCAGGCTGAACTCCTGACGAGCTCTCATCGAAAACCAGGTTTTCGGGGACAAAAGCTGACCCTTCCGTCCACGCGAAGGCGTCCAGGATTCCCTGACGTGGCGGTGGAGGGCTGGTGGTGGTGGTGGTGGTGGAGGTTGGCTGAGAGGGAGGCTTATCTCTGTCAAGGTCACTCTCACTGACCCTAGGTTGCCGTGCAGCACTAGCAGCCCTTACCCTACTAGCTACACTACTTTTCACTCTCTTAGATCTACCTCTACCTCTACAGCCGGCCTTCACTGTTGATGCTGGTGGTGACTCCGACGACGAAGACTCCGGAGATAACTCAGCCGACGATGATGACGAGATGAGTAAAGCGGGGCTTGGGGAACGGGGAGGTGAATGCACTCGTGACTCATGGCGGGCTGGGTCACGTGGGGGCATTGTTCTGGGGCTAACACGCCGCCTTTTCACTCCCTTCCCAAATTCTTGTCCTTCCTGCACTAAAGGCTCCTTTCCCTTGGAGCTAGACACTAATTCACTGGTAGGAGCACTTGTTGTCACTGTTTCTGGCGCGATAACTTCACCCGGCTCATCACACAATTCACCAGAATCGTCAAAATCACTGTCCATTATTATCATGGACAATTCAGCAAGTTCTCGTGCCACTGCAGAGTCACTGAGGCCTTTCCTGCTTGCCTCAACACTTTTCTTTGGCGTAGAAGGTCACGGGGCCCTTTGCAATGGGCGCAGAAGCGACAGGAATGGCGGGGCGCGAGTGCGACATGTTGTCTCTGCAGTGGAGGACAAGGAACTAAATGCCGTGGCTTATCTGAGAAGGGAAGGGTTGACAATGACACTTTAGGCTGACTGCTGCTAACTTACAGGCTAATTTTTTATAGGTAGAAAATCTCGGCAATAAATAAAGAAATAGGTAGTTCCAGGTGAATGTAAATGTCAATTAGGAATCTCCCTTCCTTTCTGATATATATTTTGATTACAGACATCGATTACAAGGCATAAATCAAAGGGGAAATTACCGTGGTAATGTAGCGAATGAATGCACGTGAGGTTTTGTCAGGTGATAATTAGCCAATTTCTGGAGTATAACACTATCACTTACCTGTTTTTTTTTTTGGTATATATTATTGGGTAAAAATATAGGGCATAGGGCTTATTTCAATGGATGAAATCTGTGGAAAAAGAAGGGGGAAATTTCCGTAGCGCAGCGCGGCGTGGGAGGTGAAAGGAGAGGGTAATGGAGGGCAGGTAGGGAGGGGAGTCACGAAGGGGTTGACAATGACACTTTAGGCTTACTGCTGCTAACTTACATGCTAATTTTTTATAGGTAGAAAATCTCGGCAATAAATAAAGAAATAGGTTGTTCCAGGTGAATGTAAATGTCAATTAGGATTCTCCCTTCCTTTCTGATATATATTTTTATTACAGACATCGATTACAAGGCATAAATCAAAGGGGAAATTACCGTGGTAATGTAGCGAATGAATGCACGTGAGGTGTTGTCAGGTGATAATTAGCCAATTTCTGGAGTATAACACTATCACTTACCTGTTTTTTTTTGGTATATATTATTGGATAAAAATATAGGGCATAGGGCTTATTTCAATGGATGAAATCTGTGGAAAGAGAAGGAGGAAATTTCCGTAGCGCAGCGCGGCGTGGGAGGTGAGAGGAGAGGGTAATGGAGGGCAGGTAGGGAGGGGAGTCACAAAGGGGGTAAAATAGCTAAAATGTCAACAATGGATGGGAGTACAGATGAGATTTGGAGTGCTGACTAGTGTTGGACATTGGCAGTACTGATAGATGATACAAGCCACCACTTGAGAGCCCGGGATAATTCAAAATAACACAGAATCACAAAAGTGACGCCCCGCGGTGTGATCCATTGTAGCCGAGCGTCACGAAAGTGACGCCCTGCGGTTAAGGGGTTAAAGGTTCAGACTGTCTCGATGAACCATGGGAATGCCAGACTTATCTTTAGTTCAGCAATATTATCCGAATTTACTCTAAATAAAATGCTAAAGTGCGTCCATGTAAGCAAATCAGTTAACCCGTCACATCCTGAGCTATTTCACACCTCCGACACCCCCCAATCCCGAGGTGTTTTTGAATTTTTTTTTTTTGGCTAAAACCTCCGCTTTTGGTGAGAAAGATCGAAATTTCATAGAGAAATCGCTCACCTGAGGTTTAAAATACTCGATCCAGGTAGCAGTACCTCCTTACCTGACTGGGTTTTCTAACAGGTTGGCACCAAAGAAAACAAGTTCTATGGGAGGGTAACTATTTCACACCATTCATAAACAGTATTTATTTATTTACTTGGTACGAATTTATATGTAGTATGAGAGTATATTGGTTTTCAAACAGTAATATAGGCATTATAAACATTGTTTCACTCACTAACCTATCACCATACCTGACCTTCTTTTGCCACATTACCTGATCATCATTTCTGACTATTTCATCCTCTAATGCTATGTAAAGTTTGTCCTCCACATTGTCATCGATTGGGGAATCACTCTGACCCTGAATGTCTTTATTGGCCAGGTCACTGGTAACAGGTGAATTGCCGAGACAATGGCATGCGGGGGGAGGGGGGGAGGTTATGCGGTGTAAGGCATTGTCTCTGCTTGGCATCTTGCAGAGCAATAGAGGAAGGTGTCTCGTGTATACGTACGAAAAATCATGCACAAAAATTGAAAATTGTGCAAATTAGCGGCCTTGCAATTGCAGGACGTACCAGTATGTCGTCGGGACTGGCAAATGCAAAATGTTGCAACGTACTCATACGTCGTTGGGACGTCTCGGATTAACATAGGTGATGAACATTTGAAGTCCAGTTGGGTTTTAGCGACACTATACTGTACTGTGAGGCGTATAAATTGTGGTCATGTCATACGTAATCTATTTGTGACTATTGAGAATGTAATATAATTATAATTCAGTTGACCACCGGTAGATATGGCTAAACCGGGGAACCATTCACTCTGCGTATGTCTGACGAACACTGACACATTTGGGAGTCATTTCTGTGTAACCTGCCATTGCTTCACTGACTCGACCAAAGGAGTTGTTTAGTAGGTACTGTTACTGCTGTTGCAGGCCTAATAACTGCTGTATAATCTTTTGATGAATACTGAATGCTATTTAGTTGCATACTGCCTTTAGAAGTTTCTTTGATATGACCTAAAGTAACTATTTACAGTTTGCATTAGCATACATGGTGGTAGGTGGGGGCGCTCACCATCCACTCACTTGATGTAGCGCTGCTCTCAGGTGTCTGACCTTTCCTCTCCTCCATCCTTCTTTCCTTCTATCCTCTTCTGTCTTTCTTTCCTTCATTCTTTCCTCGTCCTTCTGTCTACGGGTGACTTTACACTCCCACTCCTGTCTTTCTTTCCTTCATTCTTTCCTACTCGTTCTGCCTGTGGGTGACTCTACACTGAGTGACAAGCCAAATGGTTTCCTGTACATCAGGAAACCATTTACTACACTGGGTGGTAACCATATAACCAAAACTATGGCGCCTGGTGGTTTAGTAGGTAATTAAGGCACTCCAATCGGACTGAGCCAGTGAAAGTTTATATCCAAGGGTTGGTTGGGGTTGACTGCTCACGTAATGCCACTCAGGATGAGTAAGGCTGGTCGCTCTCATTTTAAATGTCGGGACCAACTTGCCTAGCCCAGGGCTCCTACGCTCCTCATGGGGCAAGGTAGGATTGGATGATGGATGGATGGATTAACATACACCGAATAAACTTGGGTGATGCAATGTATTTGCTTCTAAGAGAAATATTCACATTTCAGATCTGCTGCAGAGTGCGGGTCCACTCCAGTATGATGCCAGTTGTCAGCCCGCCATAAACCACTGTGAGAGGGGTGACCGGTGATGCAGTGTTTAACACATCTTGCTCATAATTAGAAACTCCGAAGTTCAGTTACTGGGTCGGTCAGACCCATGGACAAGGCTTGTTTCCCTCTTGTTTCTGCTCACCCAACAGTACAGAGTCTTGAATGTCCCTTAAATTGTTCCGTGCCATATTCTACAGAGAAGGCTTTAAATCTGCTAGATGAATGTCTTCATTTATGATCCGCATGTAGTCGATTGACAATAAACCTATCATTGTCATTAAAACTGAATTTTTCCATTCCAGTTAAAGGTAGAGAATTTTATTCAGCTAAGAGAGAGTCACAGGAGCTTGAGAGAGAAAATAGGCTACTGTTATCAATAACTCTCTAATGGTCAGGACATACAAAAAGTTCTATATCAGCTATTGTCGCCTCAATATATTTAGCTGAAAGTAAGTCGTTAAGTCTGGGCTACACTCCAGCGCTAGGCCTTCTTTTTCCAGCATGAGCATGGCAAGGTATGCTTAACCTCTCTAATTCATTTCTCCCAGAAACCCCTGCAAGGAGGTTGCTTACCTACAGTTGATGGGTCTGCTTGGCCAGACAAACTCGGGTTACCCAAGAACAACAACTCCAATCACGTATCTCTCCTCTTTTCTTCTGTTACCAGCAGCCAGAATTTCTTCAGCGTAGGAGAGACGCTTTGCAATGGAAGGTTTAAATACGGCCTTCATTACACAAAACTGTGGAACATATTCCAGCGACATGAATGTGTTAAGTCGAGTAGTTTTTTTCATAATCATGACGCCTTGGACAGAGATTAATTATTCAGAATTAACCAAATTCCATTGTAGTTTCACCATTTTCATGGAATGAAGTGATACTGGTTTGTCAGTTCTCTGCAAAAATCAAATAAGCATGTCACCATTTGTGATTCAGGCCAAAACTCTACAGTAATTCTCGAGATTTGCACATGGTGGCAGCGGTACATTACATGACCTAGCAATGTACGTCACACATAATCTGTCCTGAAACTATTACTTCTGAATAGGTTTTCATCACTTACGTGACAGTTCTGCGTCTTTAGAGATGCCCGGTTAAATGAAGTTCTAAAAATAATCCTAACCCCAGTAAGTTCACCACTATGACTTTTATAGATTTTTTTAATTAACATTTTTGAGGGATTTTAGGAAAGCATATTTCATATGTCCATATCAGTTTTTCATGTGGATTTCAAACACGTATATTGATATTCGTAAGTTCAATATAACCACGAAAATGCATGAACAGAAGCTGCCCATTTTACATCCCCAACCATACGCTGGCCTGGGGAGCAAATTTCACCTGCGTGATAGTGTTGTTGTTCGCCAGCATCGCTCAGTTGTTCAGATATAAAGTCGTTTGGAGGTAATAAAAAAAAACTGTAAGAAGACAGCATTGTATTATAGTGGCTAAGCTCTCCCGAGTGTAAACATCCGATATTACAGTGGTAAAGTCAAAAACTTTCTATGATGATATGATGATAATGATGAAGATGATCGAGTTACCATTTTCATATAAATAAATAAATAAATAGATAAATAAAAAATAAATAAGTAAATAAATAAATAAGGAAATATATATATATATATATATATATATATATATATATATATATATATATATATATATATATATATAATTTTTTACGTACAAAATCAACCTTTTACATCCTTGCCAAATCCAAATCTTTTTTCTTTAGCTTAGGAGTGTGACCTTCCAGTGGACGGATTTGTGAAGACAACTGTTCCCGCAAGTTCGAAAGGTCTCGATCCTGAGCGAAAACTCTGGCGAAAGGAAGGATAAACTAAAAAATGTCACTTTCATCAAGGAAAGGATCGATTCAACGCTTAGACTTAAAATCAAGTTCTAGGGGTTGACCCAATCATAAGAGAATTAATGCGTGCTTGGCGTTATCACATGGCAAAATGCATTCTGTTCTGCGGCATGCATATTATGCACATTAAATATTCACAACTGTTCCATGAAAGGCCGTCATAAACTTAAGACTTGTGAACATATCCTTTTCAGCTTTAACTCTACGAATCGAATAAAAGTATGATATTTGTATTATTTGTTTTCGTTGATACTTGCAGGAGATATTATTCTACTTCGAAAAAAATAGAAAATAAAAACTCTTGCTGGCATTCTTTATTAAGGCTGTATATAATATCCCTAGTTCGAAAATTCTCCCTTAAGCTGAGTAAAATCGTTCGGAGTTAGCAAGAATGATAAAGACGATGACACCGTAAGGAATGGGGGCAAAAGGCCACAGAACCGAAGAGAGTAATTCTCCAACAGAGTAAAATCTCGCTTCCTCTAGCTAATATTCAGCTGGATCTCAAACTGATTGAAACTCCACCAACTTTCTAATATGCCCAATAATCCCCAATTCTCCAGCAGCCTTACTAACCATAATCCCAAAATTTGCTCTAATAGATAAAAGGATGGAGAGGGAAAAATAGATGGAAATATTATAATGGGATGGGTAATGGAAAGAGAGCCTTTCGTAACGAGAAATTTTAGCCCTGGATCCATACCTTAGCCCAGTTTCCAATTTTCTTCAGGGATCTCTCTCTCTCTCTCTCTCTCTCTCTCTCTCTCTCTCTCCCATGTGTGAAATGGTTTTTAATTCTGACAAATGCAAAGTTCTAAGTACTGAAAAAAAACAAAAAATCAGTACGCTATGAATAATATCTGGAGCAAGAACGTGAAGCCAGCAGATTTTCGATTAAACGGTAACAAATGATTCACAACAAAGTCGACAGTACACGAATGTAAAAAACTAGTCTGATTTATAGGCAGATCATTTGAATTCAAATCATAAAATATCGTTCTCACCTTCTGCAGGTCCTTAGTATGGCTCCATTTGGAGGACTGTTTTCAGTTGTAGTAACTTTATTACAAGGAGGATATAGGGAAATTAGTGAGGGTGAATCGAAGAGTTACAAAAATGATACCCAATTTAAAGAATAAATCGCGTTAGGAACGTTTAGGAGAAATACTGCTGTTTAATTTTTTGGAGCGCAGACTACGAGGGATTCTGATTCAATTAAATATAATTGTTAAGGGACCTAACAATATGGCAGTTGACAAGTACTCCAAAATAGTCCAGTCAAATAACACTAAATGTATTGGTTATATAACTAGCGGCAAACGATTGCATTCTATTGAAGCAAAACATTTTTTCTTCAACACTTGTAAACATACAGAACAAACTGCCAAGAAATGTGAATGATTGCAGTACAGTTTCAATGTCGATTAGATAAGAATCTGGCCTTCAATCCTCAGTTAGACTCGTTCATGGTGGAATGATAAATATAAATTAAATGACTGACTTTTCCTCTCTTAAGGATCATGCAAAATAGAGCAGTAGTTTTTCACATAATGTTAATTTTCCTTACATATTAGGTTAATGTAGGATATAAAATTCTTTTTTTTTTTTTTTTTGGGGGGGGGGGAGCCTTTTCAGTTTTTCCTATGAAATTTCTATGGCAGTTTTAATGTGATGCATGGTTTTCTTGGAGGGCTTAAAGAACGCGAGTTGCGTTCTTCTTTTGCTCTCTTTATCTTCAACTTATGGAACCAGATATCAGACAGTCTTCTTAGTAACAAACAGCCTTGAATGGACCTTTAGGTTTGTTGCTGTTTGTTTTCCTTCTCTTTCCTCTATACTCTCTCTCTCTCTCTCTCTCTCTCTCTCTCTCTCCTTCCCTTCCTCCTTTAGGCTTCATGTTCTTTGTTGCTGGAATTATTCTTTTCAGTACGAAGACGTTAAATTTCATTTATATTGCTTCCAGCCACTTAGTAATGAAGTTATTAATGTCGTAATGGAAAAGACAATGTCGTCCCTAACATGAATATACTCGTCTGCTGGAAGCAACAATAAAATGGTAACTACATGTACGATCTGACGCAGTTAAAGCATCAATAAACGATGACGACTACGTTTTGACGAAAATTTCCCTATTTAAGATTTAGAGCTGGAATTTTTTCACCTATGTAGAGGGATCTCAGCATGGCTTCTTTAACTTTTGATTTTGCACGTAACACTTTATTATTCTCCGGTATGGCTGTGCGAGTAAGCAACCAGATGTTTTGCACTGAGGCATCTGTGGACTGCCTGAGTCAGGCTGGGGCCTGCAGACCATTTACCAATTTTGTGGAAGAGACAGTTCTATCTATAAACCGTGTAGGGGTGACACTGGGTAACACACAAAGGAAGCTACCTGTGCCCTGAAAGACTGTATGAGAGTCACAGATCAACTACACTCCTTGGGTGTAACACCTAAGCTCCCAATAAAGTATCCAGTAGTGATACTGAGTCTTTAAAATCACTCTGAAATCCTGATGGTAAATCTACATCCACACATTTTGGTGGCAGTGAGGTCAAGAACACGCCTTATTTCTAGTCTGCCTACAGTCAAATCCAGTAGCCATCTGTCGCCAACCAAGTCTGACGTCAGTAAGCCAGTTTGTCGCCAAACCTATTTGTTGCCATCCAAGCCTGCCTATGTCAACTTGTCAATAAGTCTGTCTGCTGTCAAGTGCGTCAATAAGCCTGCCTGCAGCTAAAATTGCCTGTCGCTGCCATCCCTGCTGTCTTCTGCAGAGCCTGTCTGTTGTTACGCTCACCTTTCCAACACCACCACATCACCATGCTACTATTTACACCACCAACCACCACACCATCATCTTGCCTCATCTTCCTGCCAAACAAGCCTGCAGTCGCTCAGTCTCGTCACACCACCTACTCGGACGGAGCTTCAAAAAGATCCATAGAGTAGCCGAGTGAAGCTCAAACTGAGCCATCGACATCAGAGCTCGGGATCCCAGAGTCAGTCCTTGCAGTGGCTCCGACCATTACACACCTTCCCTCAGCACCATATCCTCCTGCTGGGATCTCGCTGTGAGAAGTGTGGGGCTCCCCTACGTTGAGTGTGTTGACCGGGTTATCACCGCTCTGCTCAAAAGTAGTTTTGTTTTCTTCAATTTTCCCCCTTTTTAGTGTGTGTGTGTTTGTTTTTGTAAATTTTGTTTTAAGTGTATTTATTTAGTGGAGGGGGTGTATGTGTTGGGCCAAGGTTGTAATCTTAATAATTATCTTCAATTATATTTGGGCTAAAGAAATTGTATTATTTTTATTATTCTTTAAAACGAACCTGTGCTGACCATCGTTACATCTTAATGGCGACCGTGACAGGACTGTGCAGCCTTCGCCAGTAATAGCCAATAAAGTGAACTGACAATTTTTTCTGAAATGAGTGGCAGCTAAAGACACTCGTCATAACTGTCCACTATCTGAAGTATCACATCAGCAGGTGTTTAGTGAACAGTTATCGTGTTATTTACGGGGTCATTTGAAAACTGTACGTAACACACTAGTGTTACGTCAATCGTCCTTTTTTTTAGCAGGGAAAGACAGGCATCCTTGACATTGCACTCTCTCAGGACACTTAGTGATTCAGTGTTTTATGCTCAAGTCTTAAACTTGCTAACAAATGTTAACACTCGGGACCCGGATGGAAAGCTTTAACCACTGGCTTCTCGTGCTTAACCCTATTCCTTTATCGACCAAAAAACACTCGAGAGTTGAACTTCGGTTTCCTTACGTGAATTAATATTGTCCGGAGTTATTAATCGTGTCCTCTGCCTCAGTTTGTCTTGTCCCAGACTGAATATTCACTCCTACCTCTTACTATATTCTCTACGATATTTCAACCATGATTTCTCCTTTTAGTTTCAAAGAGTTTGTGGGGAATCCAACTTATGAGCAATTAATCAACATCAGAAAAGCAGATTGGCTAACAATAGCATAGCATTATGACATCCATGTTACAGCTCACATGCGAAAGAAAATAATGAAAAAAGTCGTAGGACTTGTAGAAGCTAACGTACTGCCAGAAGTAGCCTTGCAAGCTTTAACACCCACAGGCTTTTCGATGGGATCAAAAGAAGAAATGACTAGGCCAAGGGTTCAATCTGTAGTTAAGGAGATGGATCCTGAAAAACTGCTTGAATTCGTTTTCGTTTTCGTTTTTAAATACTCCAACATGCTTGCATGTGTCGGCCTTGGTCACCTAATGGCGGCTCTCCATGCTGCACGATCCATTCCAGCCTCCATGTTCAGTCCCTTAACCCTGAGGTCACACTTAATGACCTCGTCCCATGTCTTTCTCGGTCTACCCCTCACAACCCCCCCCCCCAATATTAACACTTCTCACCTTCCTCACCCAATTATCATCCCCCATCCTCTCCACATGTCGAAACCATCTCAATCTACCTCTCCTCATCACAACACCAATACACTCCAGTCCCATCCTACCTCTCAACTCTTCCATTGTAAACCCAGCCCCTCCAGGCCTTGGACGCAGGGACGCACTGCACATCCACCTAATCATTGTCATTTCTGTACGTCTGAGCCGACGAATATCTTCCTCCTTCACTGCCCAGGTCTCACTACCATACAGCATTACACTCCTAACACATGGTGCATACAAAGACCCCTTAGCACGTACAGAGAGTCCTCTCAATGTCAGGAGAGGCAAGAGCTCCCTGAACTTCTTCCAACCACTTCTCACCCTAGCCACAGAGCTAGCTCCAGCCCCACCTCCAGCACACAACATGTCTCCCAAATAACAAAACTCTTCCACACACTCAAGAGATTCACCAGTAAGTTCAATCCTTTCATGCCTGACAATCTCCACCTGCTCACCCCGACACGCCATACACATAAAATCAGCATTATCTCGCAGTCTGCCTCTGATACCACTACATCTCTTATGCACCCATTTATCACACACACCGCACAAGATGAAATTACTTCTCACGTCCTTGTGGCAAACTGCACATGGCCACTCTCCCTCGTCTTTGACAGTACCGCCACCAACCCTAGATATCATCACTTTTGTTTTATTTGCATTTACCCTTAAAACCCTTGTGCCCCATACCATCTCTCCACTTCCTAAACCTTTCCTCCGCCTCCCTTTCGTTCTCTGCAATCAACACCAAATCATCAGCATACAACAACTCCCACGGGAGTCCATTTCTAATGTCACGTGTAAGGGCTTCAAGTACCATGATAAACAACATGGGACTCAAGACTGACCCCTGATGCACACCAACATTCATGGAAAACTCATCACTCAAATCTCCATCCACTCTTACCTGGGTGTGAGCACCCACATACATAGCCATAACCACCCTAACCAGCCACTCCTCCAAGCCAAGCTTTCTCATTGCCCACTTTACCACCTGTCTAGGGACTCTGTCAAAGGCCTTTTCCAAATCAACAAAAACAAAATAAAGATCCCTTCTCCTACCAATATAATTTTCCTGAAGCTGTCGAACTATGAATATAGCATCAGTGGTCCCCCTACCTGGCATAAACCCAAACTGCATCTCATCAATATTCACTCTTTCTCTAATCATACCTTCTAAAACTCTCTACATTACCTTCATTATCTGATCTAAAAGCTTTATACCTCTATAATTTCCTCTTTCCAGGGCATCACCCTTCCCTTTATACACATTTACAATTACACTCTTCAGCCAATCATCTGGGACAACACACTCATAAATAATCATATTTATCAGGTCAGTGACTAAACTCACTCCTATATCGCTTCAGGCCTTCAGCATTTCGGCAGTCAACCCAGACACACCTGCTGCCTTCCCCACCCTCATCCTGCCTATTCCCTCACTCACAGTAGCAGTATCAATCAAAGGCCAAGGGCCAGACACTGGATCTGCTGGCTCCAAACCTTCCCTGTCCCAGTCAAACACCTCATTCAACAACCGGTTATAATGCTCTCTCCATGCATCTTTAATATCCTCACTGTTCACCACTACCCTTCCTTCATCATTCTTCACACACTGCTCACCTATAATATCCCGACTATCCCTCTTCACTTGACCTGCCACCCTAAATATCATATTTTTCCTTTCCCCATGATTTAGGTTATCAAGTAATAGTCTCTGTGACTCTATATATTAAGTTAAAATACCAGATGCAAATTGAGAATGAGAAGCAGCGACTTGAATACCAGATGCAAATTGAGAACGAGAAGCAGCAACTAGAATACCAGATGCAAATTGAGAAAGAGAGGAAGCAACTAGAAATTAGGTTAGCAGAGATAGCATCAGATGAGAAAAAGGCACAGACAGAAATGCAGATAAGGCAATTACAGGCTAAGGACGAAGAAGAACAAAGAAAGTGTTAGCAGGAGCTGAAAAAGTTCAGGCCAGGAGAGGCATCCTCACAGTTACCAGTGTTCACTGAAGAGGATGTAGATAGCTACTTCAGGACATACTGAGAGAATAGCAACACAGAACGAGTGGCCTAGAGATCAGTGGTTGTCTATCCTAGTACCCAAGTTGGTAGGCAAAGCTCATAAGGTATACACTTCCCTAAATGAACCTAACGATTACAATCGAGTCAAGACGATGATCCTCAGGGCATATTCAGTCACCCCAGATAGTTACCGACAACAGTTTAGGAACCTCCGGAAGGGATTCAATCTAACTTTTGCAGAATTCGCTCAGGAGTTGCTTAGAATTTTCAAAAAATGGCTAGAGGCAACCGAAACAAAAAATATGGAAGAACTAACTAACCTGATAGTCCTTGAGCAGTTCTGTCCAGACTGCCCTTTTTTATCCTGAGGTATAATGAAGAACAAAGACACTGCAGATCTGGCAGATGCCCATAATTTATTGGTTCAGTCATTAGGCGGTTGGGATCACAGTCAAAAACACAATGTGAGATCATCCTCTGACGGTCCAATATTCAAAAAGCACAATATGCCGAGGACAGTCACAAATAGTCAGAATTCTGATTCCCACTTATTTGTAATTACTACAAAACTAAAGGCCATGTAATAATTGTAATAATCCAAAGTGTCGAACAGCAAAGAAGGATTCAGGGTTACCTGCATCCAAACCCATTGCCACCACTAGTATGCAAACTAACACTGAACTCTTTGCGCCATTTAAGACTCAAGGTCATGTATCCCTGTCCTCTAACTCTCCTTCATACCCTATCACAATTCTACATGACACAGGTGCTGCCAAATCAATTCTTCATGTAAAGGTGTTCTGTTCCATACACAGGGGAGAAAGTGGTACTTGCTAGTTTAACCTCACAGGTGTCCTTCCCATTAGCTAAAGTTTACTTAAGAGTCTCCTATTTACTCGGGTGTAGTGGAAGTAGCAGTCACTAACGACCCTCTCCCTATCACTGATGCTCATCTTCTACTCGGTAATGACATCACAGGCTGTCACGTAGTTCCAGCTCCTACAGTAATGGCTAATCCTGTTGCTCCCCTAGTTGACAAGGAGGAGGATCATGATGTTTTCCCTATTTGTGTGGTAACCAGGGCACAAGCAACTCGGGAAAAAGCTTTACCTCTTCTTCATACCCCAGTGCCTTCAGAGAATTCTTATGACAACATAATCTCAAAAGAAGACCTCATAAAGGTACAGCAATTGGTCTCGTCCTTGACCTCTATCAGACACTTAGTGTCAGATGATGGTTTTGGTAAGACTCCATGTTATTATTATAGAGAAGGTGTATTGATGAGAGCTTACCGACCACCACACCTTACTGACGCTGACGCATGGGCTGAGACACACCAAGCAGTAGTGCCACAATCCACACGAAAGGCCATAATTCAACTAGCTCGTGATGGACAGGCCAGTCACCTAGGTACCTAGAAAACTTACACCAATGTGATGAATCATTTTTTTTTTTTTTTTTTTTTGGCCAGGGATGTGGAAGGACATTTCTGCTTATGTGGAATCATGTCATGTATGTCAGGTAGTTGGGAATCCAAATCAAGTAATCCCCCCGGCTCATATCGATCCTATTCCAGTAACCTCAGATCCTTTTGACTGAATGATAATTGATTGTGTAGGTCCTTTGCCCAAAACAAAGAAAGGTAATGAATATCTGTTGGTACTAATGGATCCCACTACTAGATACCCACAAGCCATCCCTGTCAAAAACATCCTAGCCAAAACAATTGTAAAACACCTGTTACATTTCTTCACCACAGTAGGGATCCCAAGTATTATATGGACAGATAGGGATACTAATTTCATGAGTCATCTGTTCGGACAAGTCATCAAAGAACTCAATGTAAATCATGTGACTTCCTCTGCTCATAGGCCCCAATCTCAAGGCTGTCTGGAGAGTTTCCATCAAACATTAAAAACAATGCTAAAGAAATTTTGTTTGGAATATGACAGGGATTGGGATGATAATACTGACTGGTTGTTATTTGCCATCAGGGAAAGTCCTCAGGAGAGTATGGGGAACTCTCCCTTTGAATTGTTATTCGGTTGAACCCCTCAAATTGCTAAAAGACAAGTGGTTCCAACCAACACCCATCAACAACATCACAGTGGCAAAATATATAGATAACTTACAGAACCAACTGGTCAAAGTTCGACAGCTAGCCATGGAAAACCTTGGCAAGGCACAAAAACGTATGATAGAACAACAGAAATGTGCTGTAACTCGATCATTCACAGTAGGTGATAAAGTGCTAGTATTCTTTCCAATCCCTGGTGCACCTCTTAAAAGTAAATATTCAGGGCCTTATGTTGTGTCAAAGAAAGTGTCACCCACCAACTATACCATCCACACACCTGATAGACGAAAAGATACCCAATTGGTCCATGTCCACTTGATGAAACCGTGCCTTCAGAGAACGTCAGAGGATCGATCAGAGCAGCAGGATGTAGTATGTTTATCTGCAGGGAAGGAAGAGTCGAAGACGGAAGACAACTCCCCCTTAGATTTGCAAGATACCGAATTTCCATCCCCTAGGGGCAATCCTCCTAACAGTGAGATTTTGCAGAACCTCAAAGCTCATCTAAACTCTGAGCATTGTGATGATCTAGCCATTTTAATTCATGCTTTCCCTTCAGTCGCCACTGACTTACCCAGTTCTCGTAAAATACTCAGACAAGATGTCAGACCCACTAAACAAGCCCCTTACAGACTCAATCCTCACAAGTCAAAAATAATGGACCAGGAAGTACAGTATCTACTCAAGAACGGTTTTGCAGAACCTTGGGCTTCTCCTTGTATTCTAGTACCCAAAGCTGATGGTAAGTACCGTTTTTGCACAGATTTCAGAAAGGTTAACAAAGTCACTGTCGTAGACTCTTTTCCACTCCCATTAGTAGAAGATCTGTTAGATAAGGTTAGCAGAGTTACATATATCACCACCCTAGATCTCTGTCGAGGATATTGGCAGATACCACTCACCAAATTATTTATCACCCCTAACGGCCTGTTCCCTAACACAGTCCTCAGTTTCGGCCCTTGCAACTCTGCTGTGACTTTTCAACGTGTCATCAGCTACTTCGTCCAAGGATTTCCTGGTATGGCGGCATATATCAACAATGTGGTGGTGACGTCGGACAGCTGGGAGGAACAGCTCGAGTGACTCCATCAGCTGTTTGAGTGTCTCAAAGAAGCGGGCCTCACACTCAACTTGCTAAAATCTCATTTTGCTAAAGGCACTGTTTCGTTGGTCACACAGTGGAAAGCAGGCTGGTGAGACCTAAAAATGCAAATGCTGATGCCATTCTCACATTTCCTCCTCCACAGACACGTCGGAAGCTGATGCAGTTTTGGGGGATGTGCGGCTACTACCAGCGATTCTGCTCTAACTTTGCTGCCGTGGCTGCCCCTCTAACTGCCTTGACGAGCATCAAGCAGATATTCTGGTGGACGCCTGAATGCCAGCAGGCTTTTGGCAACCTCAAAACTTTCCTCGCATCCTCACCGGTGTAGAGAGGACCAGACTACACCCAACCCTTCCACCTACAAATAGATGCAAGTGGATTGGGTGTGGGTGCAGCACTCCTACAATGTGATCTCCAAAGTGGCATTCTCCACCTAGTCGCTTACTATTCTGCAAAGCTGAAGCCGCATCAATTGTCCTACTCCACCAATGAAAAGGAGGGTCTGGCACTGGTCTCGTCCCTGAAAAAGTTCGAGTGTTACCTACTGCATCACCCAGAAGTCATACAAGTCTTCTCCGACCATAACCCACTGACATTCATCAACCAAACGAAACTACATAATCAGTGTATTATTTGCTGAGCACTCCTCACCAAGTCATACAGCATAAAAGTCAGCCATATCAAAGGAGTGGATAACATCACAGCCGACGCTCTCTCCAGGGCCCCGAACACCCCAACTGACCTTCTCTGCTGTTAAAACTGTGATGAAAGTTTTCGCCTGGGGGAACCGTTACACTCACCTTTCTGACGCCACCACATCACCATGCTACAATCTAGACCACCAACCACCACATCACCATCTTGCCTCACGTTCATACCAAACAACCCTGCAATCGCTCAGTATCGTCACACTACCTACTCGGACGGAGCTTCAAAGAGATTCATAGAGCAGCCGAGTGAAGCCCAAATCGAGCCATCGACATCAGAGCTCGGGATCCCAGAGCCAATCCTTGCAGTGCTTCCGACCATTACACACCTCCCCGCAGCACCATATCCTCCTGCTGGGATCTCGCTGGGAGAAGTGTTGGGATCCCCTACGTTGAGTGTGCTGACCGGGCTATCACCACTCTGCTCATAAGTAGTTTTGTTTTCTTTTTTCCCCCCTTTTTTTGGTGTGTGTTTGTTTTTGTAAATTTTGTTTTGTTTAAGTGTTTTTTTTTTGGGGGGGTGTATGTGTTGGGCCAAGGTTGTAATCTTAATAATTATCTTTAATTATATTTGGGCTAAATAAATTGGTATTATTTTTATTATTCTTAAAAACGAACCTGTGCATACCATCATTACACTGTCCTCAAATCTTCATCCCGGCCATGATCCTGCTGACCGTCAAACCCTCCAGTGACCTGGTGACCTGTAACGTGCCCACTTCACCTCCCACCAGCTATCAGTAGCAGCTTTCACCATGCCCTGTACAATTTATTTAAATAAGTGGGAATAGGAGCCATTCGGTAAAAAGCTACTTTTATTATCTCCAGACCAGTAATCTTAATATGTTATTTTTCTCTTTTTCTGTCTCTTCTCTTAAACGATTATATTACTATACTAAAAACAACTTCCCCAGATTATTGTTCATAATCCCATTTTTTTCTTACTATTTTCATCCATATGAAGAGCTGCTGCTGCTGCTGCCCTTGCTATCCCTTCATCACCCCCTTCTCTGCCTGTTAATGAATACAAACAAAAGCTTCGCTCAGCCACTACCCCCACTGTTGTTGCTGTCTGTTCCCCTACTTGTCAGGACCATTTAGCTGATTTTAACATTGATCAGGAATCCTTTTATTAGTAACATGTTGTGGAGAGAGTAGACAACCTTGTTAGCACTGGCTGTCCATGATTCATCTCTGGATGGTAGGTAGATTATTCCATAGGCATTTAATATTATAGCCCTATTACTAGATATAGGCCTATTATAAAATATATTACTAGCTAGTATTGTTAAATATATTATTTCATCTCTGTTCCTAGGTACTATTATTACATATATTATTATATTTCTGTTAGTAGGTAACATTCTTATATATACTAGTAAAGTGAGCCTTGTGAGAGCGTGACGAGCCTGCGAGCGTTTGTACAGTTGCCTCAGAAAGTCCCTTTACCCCCTAAAAATAGCTCACATCAAATGTGGCAGAGTCGCATTAGTAACGTAAATATGCAGCAACGAATGAACACTGTAATCTGCAGACGTGGCCGGTGGGTGTGTATTCCAGAAATCATAATAGTAAATAAATAGGGAAGTAGGTAACACATCACCAGGGACAACATTATTGATAGTGTTTATGTTATACGAATTACCAATAAGAATATAATGGAGACAAAAAAAAAAAAAAAAAAAATATCATGATGGTTGTCGCATGTATAGTCATCATGCATCAGCCACCCTCACCACAGAGTATATGTAATCTGGAGTGTTAGGGCTATCTCATGGAGCTTGCTGTGGGACAGTTCGAAACACTTTATGAATCATAAATCATATGAATACGTATCTAAACGTGTGAACTGGAACGTGATTTGGTGACAATGTTTGCCCGTCGGGCACTGCCCGCTCGTGAAGACGGGACCTAACACTACTGTCGCGTGCTTTCTGACGTCTCATGAGTATTTACCATTTGTCATACTGGAAATTTCAGACAGTGATTCGAACTGCATACATACTGCATTACTCTGAAACTATACCTCTCTAGAAGTCTTGTGTTCAATAAAGAAGTATAGTCCTATTTATATAATGTTATTTATTCCCCTTCCATGTTATATTGCTTTGGTTTCCATATGTTTTAAGGTTTATAATGTTTTTTTGAACTGTCCCATAGTATGATCCATGAGACCCACTCAACACCTCAGATTCCACAGTAAGGTGTGGTGTGAGTGGCTGATGTATGATGACTATACCTGCGACAACCGTCATGAAATTTTTTTTTATTATGCCATTGCTTGTATTTATATTCCTGTTGGTATGTCGTATCAAAATATATATTTTCTTTTAGAATATGCATAGTAATGTTCCTGTTGTTTCTGGTGATGTGTTAATTGCTCCCATATTATTAGGTATTATGATGTCTGGCATATACACTCATCACTGACGTCAGTGGTTCCAGCGTTCATTCATAAATACGCCGTACACTACTACTGCGACGATGTCAGAAATTACTGCTGCGATGGTGCCACATCTTAACGGGGAGTTGCAACATGGGTAAAGGAACTTAATGAGGCAACTGTACATGCGCCTATCATCATAATTTCGTCTTGTTGTAAACTTTGAACGTTTCTGGTGAAATTGTTGAACAATAACAGAAGAATAATTGAGCTAAAATATTTACTTTCTCAAGTTTTCTCTCTCTCTCTCACACACATCCTTGCTGATTTCACACCCTAAACATAGAAAAAAAAACGTTCATGTAAAATTATGAGCTTATTATCCGATATTTAAGTGTTAGAATTCATGCAAGAAAACATAATGTGCAACAAGAAATCTTTAAAATCGATTTCATTGTAGGGCATGTCAATTAAAGCCCTCGGTACATTCCCTTGGAAAAGCTGGGATTCCAAGGAGTTCTTTGGCCTCATGAATAACTATATACCTGAAAACAAAATTTATTGAATGTATCTTCTACCTAATGAAAGAATCTCTTCTTCATCTCACATACTAGAAAAGTTATTAGTCTCTGAAATCCATCGTGGTCGGACCGTGTCATGTCGGCTTGCTCATTTTTCAGCTGAACATAGATTAAACATCGCTCCTCCACGCTTGCTCGCTTCGTTTGCTGTGCGTGTTCGCTCGTAATTATGGCATCTCTGTTGCTAGATACGGTAGTATTATTACACAGATTATGACATCTCATACTAGGTAGTATTACTGTATATATTGTTACATCTCTGTTACTAAGTATTATTGTTACATTTATGTATCAAATGGGTATGCAGTTGTAAAAAGTTTTAAATGTTTAGTGAAATGGTAAGATCAGTGTTATTATAGAAATACTGTATATCACCTTCCAATAATTTATGCTGCAAATAGAGAATTTATCAACTGTCAGGATACCATTGACCTTGTCCCAGTGTCAAATCTTCGCTTAATTTTACAATGGGCTTCCACTAACTTTAGCCTTAACTCTCTCTCTCTCTCTCTCTCTCTCTCTCTCTCTCTCTCTCTCTCTCTCTCTCTCTCAAGTTTGCAGTATCCTATACTAGAAGCTACCCATCTTTCCACGACTTTCATATTCTTGTTCGTTCTGCAGTCATCTTCACCTCTTCCAACTATTTCCCTTCCCCCTACCTCACAATGACACTCTTTATACTGCTTCTTTGTACTCTGAATTCTTTCTTCCGTCCCACGATCATGTGTCCCGTTTGATCTCTTACATTTCTGTTAGCCAGCAGTTCAAACCTTCGTCCTCGTCCTGTGTTTTCCTTTAATATCTTCCCATCACTGCTGTTCCTTGTAAGAATACTAAGGCCCAGAGATTTCACTTCCTACATCCCCCTCACCCTCTTTTTTTTTAAACCCTCATTATATATTACATTCACTATAGTAGGGTTTGTGTTTATATTCATAGTGATTTTTCGTCCTTTGCTGTGTTAAATGCATGGAGAAAAGACACCATGAAATTAGGTTACAACGCGAAACTCGTTAGATGTGAAAACAGTAAAAACTTTTAATTGTGAAAATGACGGGAAGAAATTCCAACCTGAAGCAAAGTTCGAGAAATTTGAGTGGGACTTTAATGAAACTAAAAAACACACGACGCACACCTCCGCCAATGTCTATGCCATTAAAAAGTATCCAGCTCCAGATCCGTGGATGTAGGATCCGGATCCGGATCTGCCCCCAAATTTAATCATTTCTTCCCTGGCCGATGGCATACCCTTCCATAAAATTTGATCAAAATCCGTTCATAACTTTTTGAATTATGCTGGATCCGGATCCGTGGATATAGGATCCAAATCCTTCCCAAAACTTAATACTCTCTTGGTCCATGGCCCACCTTTTCACAAAATTTCATTGAAATTGATTGAGAACTTTTTGAGACATTGTGCGGGATACTAGGGATCCGGATCCACCCCCAAATTTATTCATTTCTTCCTTGGCCCATTGCCACACTTGCACAAAATTTTCATCACAATCCGTTCAAAACTTTTTGAGTAATCCTGATAACAAGCAGGCAAACAATACAATGCGGGCTAAAACATAACCTCCTTGGTGGAGATAAGTAAACCACGGCCCACTCCGCTTCTACTTTACAGTGTTAATACATGTGTTTGTAACCATTTGTAATAATATGTAGTATGTAAGTATAGCACGTGAGTATTGTAAGTGTGATCAAAGTAGGGCGCCATTTATCGCTTACTAATGTCTGGCCCAATTAAAATTTTGCTGAACCATGAGTTTGAGGCCACACCACCGCCCTAGCCAGTGAGAGTCGAGCAGTTAGCAACGACCTGGGGACGGATAAGGGTGTTCATACTGCTGCTGTGTGGAGATACAAGGCGGTGCTTAATATGTTATCAGAAAACTACTCCAAGACTTTGAATTCACCTACGACTGACGTCAAAGGGGATTAACATTCTTGACATTTGGTGGAAAGCGAGTGGGATAATAGTGATTTCACGTCTTCTGTGGGAGATCTTGGCTGTACTGTCCATTTTCCCACCCTGCTGTTTTTCCCATGACGACACACAGTCTATCTCCACTCCAGCCTCCAGCCCTTTTTGCAGTCTTGGTGTGGTTATTCCGTGGTTATGGAATCATTCTTGCAGCTTTGGTGTGGTTTTGGAACTTTCCCCCACACCAACACCCCACCTACCACCACACCACCACAGCCATGTAAGCCTCCACCATTACCCTCATTACCTACCAGTGTTGTAGGTCTTAAGACCGGTCTCGAGACCAGTTTGATGTGGTCTTGGTCTTAATCTTGGTCTCGCTTGACGTGGTCTTGGTCTTGATCTTGGTCTCGAAGCTTCTGGTCTCGGAGTTTTAGCTCCAGACCAGGTCGAGACCAGCATTACAAAGTGCATCGTGGCGTGGGGAAGGTCGGAATTTATGATCATACACAGAGAAGAATCCTGGTTGATTTGATTCACGGCACGCCATACAGAAACTGTCTATAGATACTGCCTGGCTAGCGTTACGGTGATGATGCATGAGCTGAGCCCTGTGAGCACCGATAGAGTGTGTCCGAGTTGAGAGAGCATGCATGACGTGGCCATTCTCGCAGTGATAATCTCCGTTTGCATGTACCCATGTTTGCAGCTCTGTTCACCTCCGTGTACTTCATATGCGTGTATGATGTATGCAATCCCCGCATCCTTCGTATATGTTCAACATAGATTTAGCTAGTTCACTCAGAAAATGTAACCACAAAAATTTCTATTTTCCTATGTTTTTTTCTTCATGCCAATGAACCAATGAGACAGAATTATTTTACCTAGCTGTTCAGTTGTTCACATATAATTTTGTAAAATTATTTCCTCCCTTACAGGGGTGTAGCCAGGATTTTGGAGTGATGGGGGCCAAGTCAGACATCAGTGGCTTCCAACCTTTCGAGTTATGGCCCTTCAGAGCTTCCAAGTGGCTATTACTGAGGCCTGCAATGATTTCTGTGACTTTTTAGAAGAAATGAGAATATTTTCTAGTGTTTCACAGCCACCCTCGTATTTCATACAACTTATTCACCTATGAGCGGAGGGCCATGGCCATGTGGCCCAGTGGCGTTTCTAGCCCCATTAAAGTAGGGGGGGAGGCAACCTGGGGGCTCATAAATCATCTGTAGTAGCAAGAGGGACAGTGAGCAGACTCGAATGAAGGCCCCTTTCAAGGGGAAAAGTTAGTGAAAACTGTTTTCTTAAACAAATAGTGGGTACGACCGTAAAAAGTATTTGGAGCACTTATGGACGTAAAATGTATATTTTATATTTATGAAATTTTTTTGCTTCCCAACTCTGTATCCCGAAACCCCTTCAGTCTCTTGCGTAATTATCCTGAAAAATATGGAGTCCCCCTCGACTGTTCACGAGAAACGAAAGATGAATATGTTGTGTATGGAACGTTTGGGCACAGGTAAAGCTCGGAGAGAAGTGCGAAAATTAGTCTTTCAAAAACCAGCTTTCGCTTGAGAAGATACAGCTATCCATGAGTACGATGGCACTGACAAAGTATGCAACACCATACATTATAACTACAAAACTGTACTTTCAAGAGTTTTAAAACTTAAAAAACTTTTAAAAGCCGTAACATTGGTATGCAGGGTTTTAGAGAGCTATGACCGCGCCCTGGAGTGCCTGGAAAACATTTGACATGGGCCAGAAAAAGAAGCAAAATTATCGCAGTCCTGATGTGGGCCCTAGTCCCTCCACACTCTCGAGTTTTGGCCCCGGGAATTATCCCCGTTGCTCTTTTCTCCCTTTCATTCTTCTTAGTAATTATCTTCCCAGAAACTCAACCTCATTCAACTCATATGCTATAATCAACTTAAATTAGTTTAAAAGGTGTTGGGTATCGCATCAATACATAATCTGCAACTGAGTGATTGGGGTACTAGTCCACTCACTCGAGGGGCAGAGACGCCCGTGAAAACCAACCAGCAGCGCAGCACCTGCAGGCTGCAGCTACTTTTCGTTCACTCAGCAGACACATAAATTCTTGGTCTTGGTCTTGGTCTCGGAGGATCTGGTCTTGGTCTTGGTCTTAGTCATGGAGGGTCTTGTCTTGGTCTTGGTCTCGAGGTGCTTGGTCTTGACTACAGCACTGCTACCTACCTTTGCCTGCCAGTCCTGTGTGACCTGTTATATTATCACGCTGTATGGGGTTAGTTTTAGCCCCCACAAGCTCCAACCCAGACCCCACTCCAGGAAGTAGCCCCCAACCACCGCCCGACGCCGTTACATCATCGTCCCCCCACCTACCACACAGACCAACGTCACCCTGGGAGCGTGGCCACTCACAACGAGCTATGTCACAGCCTCCTGCTCCTATCAGCTTCTCACTCCGCCCAGTGCTTTACTGGGCCCAGTGACGTCATGAACACCTCCACCCAATCAACGCTGGTGGGGGGAGAAGACTGTACTGCACGAGAGCTTCACTCAACACCAACCTACCGCACGGAACACATCTTACTACAAGTATTTTTCTATTTGCATTTGCATGCATTTTCTCATCCCATCACATTAATCGATTCCTTTCTACAAAGATGGCGAGCTGTCTCTATAGACTGTGATATTTTAATCATTTACTCTTATCCATTCATTGCATTTTTCGCCCCTCATTTTTCATTCATTCAGAATTTTTCTTTCCCACACTCGTGCTTCATCCCATTTTTCCCAGTTATACTCAGCTGTAAATAACGCATTCATTTTCACTCATGTTCACTGCATATAAATCATTTCTTCATGTATTATAAATATTTTCATTAATTCATTCTTTCATTTATTCATCCATTTGTTCATTTATTTTCATTTACTTGCTTCCTAATCTGTTAATGTCCTATTTTAAAAGAGTAGATCTCTCCCCCATGGAATCTGACAGTGAAACAGATGATCCTGTGTGTGATAATACTGTAACGTATCTTCGTGGTGGCAGATCTTATAGTAAACAAACCTTAAGTTCCCTACCTCCTTCTGCTACGACTACTCTTGTTACTCCTACCACACCTACTACCACCTATCTTGACCCTACTACTCCTACCCTAAATCCAGATATATCGACACCAGATACTCTGTTATCTTCCCCAACTGATTTTCTTTAAGTCACTCAGCCTTCTCCACAGCCTTTGTCCTTACCTTCTACTACACATACACCACCACTAACCACGATACACCCCACTACCGCCACGACACTTCCTTCTCACACACCGTCTCAGTTTACTACTGTGCCTACTTCCTCACCTTCGCAGTCTCACCCTCTTCCTACGATGGCAGATCAGAACCCCCCACCTCCCCAGTCCATATATTT
This sequence comes from Coenobita brevimanus, assembly GCF_032717465.1. NCBI lineage: Eukaryota > Metazoa > Arthropoda > Malacostraca > Decapoda > Coenobitidae > Coenobita > Coenobita brevimanus. The sequence goes on along the minus strand of NC_136991.1, from coordinate 26,488,613 downwards.
GGGCAATGTTAACCGACCTAAATTTACAGGAGAGGATAGTGCAGTTTCCATTTACAACTTCCTCAGAGAGGTCGAAATTGACAATCGTAATCGGCAAATCACAACTGAACCCTTAAAAATTTCTTATCTGATGGGTCAACTACATCATGGGCAGGTCACTAATAGGAGCCGCTATTCGTGTGGGGCACTTCGAAGATTACCAAACATTTGATGCCTGTGCCAACAGTTAATTAAACTTTGTTGTCAACATTCCAATGCTGCATATCTTGTAGGCTTGACAAACCTTCTAAGCAAATGGAGGAGAACATGAAGGTACCTCCCCAACATGCAAAGGTAATTGAGGCAGCCACTACCATGAGGGCAATGAGTTCAGAGATGCGCCAATTGTTTCATGGTACTCAGTGGGTAGCCGAAGTTAATGAAGAGCTTATGGTTTCACTAAACAATTTTGAAGATTTGCGAGGTTATTTTAGATTTATTAATTGGTTTACAGAACACCAGAAACAAATAGCACTACAACTTGGCTTTAACCCTGGAGAAAAAATAGTTACATCTCGAAGGCCAGAGTAGAAAGGTCGGGATCAGACTTCACTCGCCAGGCCAGTTCTCACACCTCAGCCTCTCACTCTGCAAGTGGTACTGCGAAAGTACTACACACCAGCATTACTTCATCTGATTCCTCTTGTTCGCGGCCAACTGCAAATACCAAACCTAGTAATTGGTCTCACTCACACTACCGTTCACCATCTAGCCGTTGTGACAAATCTACTGTGCGACGAAGCAAACAATCCTCGATTGTGTGCTGGCACTGTGGTAATGTAGGTCATTGAGAGTCTAGTTGTGCACGCAAACAAAGACGATTTCGCTCATGGGAACGACAGTGCACACCTTTGCAAATATCACAAGAATAGCACAACTCACTCCACTGACGAGTGTCGTTACATTATGAGCTGTCAGTCAGGGGAAGAGGAGTGCTCGGATCGGAAAAATGTAACCTAGTAGCAAAGGATTCACCGGTGTCTGAAAATAAGGTAACAGAAAATCAACTCCCCATTCGCCAGATGGGACCCATAAAATCTTTAGGCCTAGTCATTCTAGGATGGAGTGAAGGAGTACAAAGCTCTTTCTTTATGGGCACTGGATCTATGGTAAACCTGATCTCAGATACCTCTCTAAACAACATTAGGGAAACGCCTATGCGGCGTAGATGGCTCAGAATTTCAGGTCAAAGGAATGATCACATTAGAAGTACAACTTGATAAAGCCTTAAGACCTTTCGACGTGGAGTTTCACGTCACCAGTGATCTTAAATATCCAGCGGATACTCTCATTGGCTTTTCGACAATGACTTAACAAGCGATTGCTCTCCTACCGGCTTCTCGTAGCATAGACATCAATGGGTTCCTGATATCTAGCATGGATTATCCACATCCGGTATACTTTCCTAAACAAACTCAGTTATTCACTCTCACGTGATTCCACCATTACTCGAGAGTAAACAGGTAAACTCACCGTTACCCGAACAGCCAAATTCACTACTATCTAGTACTACATCCACTGAGCATTTACCGGTGGATGTGCCCTCTGAGCATATCAGCTGTGGATCGGAACATATGCCGACTCAGACACATCTTATTCAACTACCTCACATAGTGTGAATGATGGTTTACAACACGCAGAGACAAGGCATGCAGTAACAAATCAGTGCACAATTTTGTTCCTGCATAAATTTACCAAAGTCTCTCTTCGTGTTGTGGGTGCAAAAGCAGGAGTGGATGTACTAACCTTACCTGGGATGTGTTGTGTGAATGGCTTAGCTTATGAGTTGGCATTATGTACGGTGGTGGAGGATAGTTTATGCTAGTTGTACTTAGCCAACACTACTAATGCCCCACTTATATTACGAACGAGAACACAGATTGATGACTTCTTGGTATACCCAGTGACCGTACGTGTGTGCCAAGATTTCTCACTCTCTGTAGCAGATGTGTGCTCAGTCACTCAGTCCACCGATATTCTATCTAATCTTGAATCTCATGTGAAACAGAGTGATTACCCAGAATACAGGAGTCACTTGCTTAATCTCTTGCGAGATTATCATGAAGTCGTAGCCCCATCTGGTGAGAATATGGGTAAGACGAACTTAGTAAAGTATCAAATTACGTTACAGCCCGGAGCTCAGCCAGTGTATATACCTGCCTACCGTTTACCACACAGCCAACGTCAACAAGCTGATCGTCTTATTCAGGACATGTTGGACAACAAGGTCACTGAACACTCTGATAGTCCGTGGAACAGCCCACTATTTCTCGTTCCAAAGAAAGGCGGTGAGATACGACCAGTGACAGATTACAGACACGTGAATGCGCTGACTGTCCCGGACAGATTTCCAGTTCCTGTACTCACTAATTTGCTGGAATCCTTAGGCGAAAACAATTGTGTTTTCTCCTCCCTTAATCTTTTGAGTGGCTACTGGCAAGTGGAAATGGAGGAATCATCTCATCCTATCACTGCCTTCAGTACCCCATCCGGGCATTACCAATTCCATAGACTTCCATTCGGTTTGAGAAATGCACCATCGGCGTTTATGCAGCTAATTCATACAGTTTTTGCTGGCATGATTGGTCACTCATTTTTGCTAGTCACTCGGTAGAGGAACACTTACAAAAATTGGCCGAAGTGTTCACTAGACTCAAACAAGCTGGACTTAAGATCAAACTATCAAAGTGTGACTTTTTACATAAGAAACTCCAATTCCTTGGACGTGTTGTTGACACTCACGGAATTCATACATCAGATGACAAGGTCAAAGCCATAACAAACTTTCCTACTCCAACCAACACCGATTTCTTAAAGGGTACGCCCAGATAGCTGCGCCGTTAACAAAACTGCAAAAGAAGGATGTCTTTTGTGTGGGTTGATGAACAAGCAACCGCATTTACAACACCGAAAAATGCCCTAGCACAATCCCCGGTTTTGGCATTCCCTGATTATTCAAAACCATTTTTTCTCTGTACTGATGCTTCCGGAGTAGGCCTACTGCAGGTGCCATTCTCATGCAAAATGACTGAAGGGAAGAAACTTGTCATTGCCTATGCCAGCCGTGTGTTAAACTACGCAGAAAAGAATTATAGTGTAACTCATTGGGAAGCTCTAGACGTGGTCTGGTCTCTAAAACATTTCCGCGACATCAACTACGGTTATCCTGTTCACATCCAAACAGACCATCTTCCCTCATGTGAACTGTTTTGGGGACGTAACCTTACCAGTCGACTCGCACGTTGGGCAGTCACTGTGAATGACTATAATCCAACATTTGAATACGTTCCTGGGAAGTCCAATGTTGTAGTTGATGCCCTCTCGCGGCATGTAGCCACTGTCTCAACCGGTTGCGATGTAAACTTGGCATTTAATTATGACACACTACATGGGTTCCAGTGTGTGGACCCTGTATGGTCACAGCTCATATATTTTCTAGTCAGGTGATGATTCTTCCTTGCCCAAGTTACCAGTCCCTCTACCTGCTTTCTTCCTCAACAATGAATTGCTCTATAAACACTCAATACTGAAAGGTAAAAAGCAACTAGTCATTCCAACGGACTTAATTCCGCTGCCCTTCATTTAATCCACGACACCCCTCATGCATCACACCCTGGCAAAGACAGAAGCTTACGGCAAACACGTCTGTCATATTACTGGCCTACTATGCGAAAGGATATCAAAGTGCACTGCGATGCATGTTTATCATGTGCCCATCATAAGGGGACAACCTGTCAACCTGCTCCTATATAGCAGTACCCAGTACCATCAAAGCCTTGGCAAACTGTCTCTCTTGATCTTCTGAAGCTGTCTCATACAGAATCTGGCTTCGTCTATCTATTAGTGGTAGTCAATCATTTCTCTAGATTTGCTATCTTAGCTCCATTGTGTGACAAATCTGCTAATGCAGTGGCACTTGCCTTTATTAATTCAGTAATTTGCCCTTTCACAACACCAGAAGTAATTTTAACTGATAACGGGTCAGAGTTCAATAATTCAGTACTGGAAGAAATTTGTCTTCGATATGGAATTAAGAAATGCGACATAGTGGCCCATCATCCAGCCTCGAATGGCAGTGCCAGAATAGGAAGATTTTGGAAAATCTGCATCACATAGTGGGAGATCAGACTTCCTCTTGGGACGAGTGGATTCAGCAGGTAGCTGCTTCTATTAATTCATCCATCAAGAAGTCAATTAAACACCATTCTTTGTCATCTATGGCTTTAACGAAAGACTACTTTATTCTCTGTTGCAATCCAAACCTGATCCGATCTACAACTACGATGACTACGTGCAAGTCCACTTGTCCAACCTCCAGAAAATTCATAAATACGTTCAGGATAATCTGGTCCTTACAAATGAGGAAATGGTGCGTAACCAACATGCCGCTGCCAGAGATGTTACCATCCAAGTAGGTGACTTAGTTTTTGTCCTAGATCATGACGGAGATTCAAAACTAGATAGTAAATTCTTGGGTCCTTTCCGTGTCATATCTCGTAAGGGTAATAAATTCGAATTAGGAGATCCGTACAAGGCAGAGACAACATGGGTACACGCAGATGATCTCAAACGTGCATCAAAGCACATAGTCTTGGAGGAGCCACTGGGAGAGACTACATCTTCTCCACAACAAGTAGATTCTTCCTCTTCTCAAAGTCCTTCTTCAGACACTCCTACTCAACCTTCTTCCTCTTCTCTAACTCCTTCTGACACTCCTACTCAACCTTCCCCTACTGTTAATAACTATCATGGCAAATTGCGTTCTGCTACTAAGTCTCTTGCATAACGCTATCATCTCACACTCTTTTCATCATCTGCATTAACATCACCTCTAACATCAACTCATTTTATAGGAAAGATGCTATGGGTCAACGTGCTGGCAGTGCTGACTCTTGTCGGGTCTGGATCGGGTAAGGACGATGGTGTCGTACGGCCCAGGGCCTTGGTTGGTGCAGGAGGCGAGGTAATGGTAGTGAAGGATGTAGTCTCCTTGTGGTACAACCTAGAGCCGCTGGCTGCTGTGGCCATCGCCCTACCTGACTGCACGTCAGCTAAAGGACCTGTAGGGATTCCTGTCAGGTATTAAAGATCACCATCCCACTGACACATTTTGGTACCCACTCTGTCTACCCATCTCCTGGAAGTTGGACTATATTCGTTATCAGTTCAACCATCTCCAAGATTCCTTTCCTAACCAAACGCCTGTGGGCCGCTCACGAGTGAAACGTAGACTCTTTGATCTTGGAGGAGAAATTCTGAGTGGATTATTTGGTGTAGCAACTACGCGTGACCTTTCTGGATTTAAGGAAGACTTGCTTCAATTAGCGAATGCTCTAGAGTCCCAGGAAAAGGTATTAAGAGTTCAACATTCTATCCTACAAGAGATCACATACCATTTAGATTATGTTACAAATATATTAAATAATTTTACAGCAATTCTTAATCATAAAGTATCGAAGGTAAATATTGTATCAGAACTCATGTATGTCAAATTACATGTAGATAATCTGCAGGTTTCTCTGGACTCTCTTGTCTCCCAAGTTTCTAGCTTAATTCGTATTTTAGTCAGTGCTGTTGTTGGTCGTTTCACCCTAGATTTAGTACCTATCTCTGACCTTCACTCTACTTTGGAATGGACTTACTCAACCTTCGACTTGTCTCCTGTGATATCATTTTCCTCTTTGAACACTACTACCCAATCCTAGAGGCTACATTCCTTACTAAAGATACAGTATAATTGTTCATATACCACTTTGTTCTTCTATCACATTCGACCTCTTTCACATCGTTCTCTTCAGAGTACTTCCTTCATCGACAGATGCACCTTTCTCACACCCAACTCTCGAGTTTGTGTTGCATAACTCCTAACAATTTTTCCTTGCTGCGTTGCTCCTTGCAGATCTGCCTTAGTCCATAACTTCTCAGTACAACCTGCCTGTACCTTTGTTCCAGCCCCCAAGGTCCAAGTGCACCATGCTCATCTAAATCACATCCGCTATTTCTCCTTTAGTGTCTCTACTCCTGTCAGTCTTATTAGTCCAGGAACCACTGTCCGCTCACTATCCGCAGTTGGTTTGTGTAATGGCCCTGATTATTGTACAGTAAAGTCTGAGTCTGTCATAGCCCATGCTACACATTATCACTTCGCACTTCGCTTTCACAAATATGACGTCTTCAAACCTATTAATACTACCTTTCATCTACCGACAGACAATCTTTCCATCACATCAGACAACCTAAATATGTTGAACTTTCTGAATTAGTCCAATTTCCTTATGAACCAGTTCTCTTCAGCCTTTAACCGTTCCAGAGTACATCCAGTCTTTGTATTTCCTCCAGAGGTACTCATATAATTTTCTTATAACTATATGTATCCTATACTGTTGTGTCAAGCGAATGGACAAAAGATTGCATGAGATCCATGTAGCAACAAGGTTAGTGTGACAACCAAAAGACCTGGAAACTGGTAGTTCTGAGTAACACTCATTATGATTGGTGAAGATGTGAAGATGATACTAATGAAGAAGAAAAAAAAAAAAAAAAAGGGAATCCCTGAGCAAAATTGAAAGTTGAGCTACTTGAAACAAAATGTAATAATATCAATATCATTACTACACAGTGAGTCAAGGACGTGAAAACTAGTGAAATATAAAAGAGATAGGGGAAGTGAATATATGATCACTCTCAAACAGTGCCTTCTATATAAGATAAACTGGAGTGTATAAAGTGGTGCATTCAGTTGCTATATTCCTCACAGAGGTATCATTGTGATTACTAGTGTTTACCATATACCGGTATATATTAAGACATCCATTTGTAAATTTGACCAAACTTATATATGTATGCTATCACTACTCATGTCATATACTTTGTGCCTAGTTAATTCGTGGCTTATACCACGATAGTGCATTATTTACATTGTGCTTTTGCATTTATTAGTACTTATAACCTTCCCTACCTTTACAACATGGCCATGTACCTTAAATATATTTCTCCCTTATTACATCCAACTTCTTGCATTACATTATAATATCCCTTTTATTATTGTACTCCCACTTAGTCCCCAGTTGACTGTTACTCTGTCCAGTTGCATTCTTGCCACATTATGACTTAATGCATCCACCGCGTGTCAGGAGACACACTTTTTAACTTGGGGGAAAATTGTTTGTAACCATTTGTAATAATATGCAGTATGTAAGTATAGCATGTAAGTATTGTAAGTGTGATTCAAGTAGGGCGCCATTGATCACTTATTAATGTCTGACCTGATTCAAATGTTGCTGAACCATGAGTTTGAGGCCGCATCACCGTCCTAGCCGGTGAGAGTCGAGCAGTTAGCAACGACCTGGGGACGGAATGGTGTTCATACGGCTGCTGTGTGAAGATATAAGGCGGTGCTTAATATAATATCAGAAAACTACTCCAAGATTTGAATTCACCTACGACTGACGTCAAGGGGGATTAACATTCTTAACACATGTAGGCACCAAGTACTTTTGTGAATATTATTTAATTAAGTGGTAGGTGGGGGCGCTCACCATCCACTCACTCGATGTTTTGCTGCTCTCGGGTGTCTGTCCTTTACTTTCGTCCTTCCTTCGTTCTTTCCTTCCTCTACTGTCGTTCTTTACTTCATTTTTTCATAGTCCTTCTGCCTACGGATGACTTTACACTCCCTCTTCTGTCTATCTTTCCTTCATTCTTTCCTCTTCCTTCTGCCTATGGGTGACTCTACACTGAGTGAAAAGCCAAATGGTTTCCTGTACACCAGGAAACCATATACCATGCTGAATGGTAACCATATAACCAAATAATGGTGCCTGGTGGTTTAGTGGGTAATTACACAGCTCCAGTCGGATTCAGCCGGTGAGGGTTTATATCCATGGCATGGTTGGGGTTTGTTACTCATGTAAAGCCACTCAGGGATGAGTGAGGCTGGTCACTCATCTTAAATGTCGGGACCAACTTGCCTGGCCCTGGGCTCCTGCGTTCTTCGTGGGGCACAGTAGGATTGAATGACAGATGAATGGACACTAGAAAACAAAAATTTTATTCTAAAATTATGTTAAGCAGTAGGAATGGCAGAAGTGCACAGACAAGAGATGAAAAAAAGCACAGAAATAAACCAGCATTCAGGATGGGAGGAGACTGAGAGACCTATTACCCATTACTACATTCCACACTTTAGCCACAAACTCGTAGTTAGTGGAATATAGTAATGGGTATAAGTCTCCAAATCTCCTCCCATCCTGAATGCTCTCTTGTTTTTGTGCTTTTTTTCATCTTTTATCTGTGCACTTTTGCCATTCCTACTTCTTAACAATCATTTTAGATTAAAATGTTTGTTTTCTAGTTTAGGATCGTCTCGTGGAAGTATAATTATGGATAAAACAAGTGTTAGACTTGGATAGTTACATGTATAGCATACTGAAAGACTAAAACAAGGATGCTTTCCCGTGAAAAGAAGCATTTTAGTACGTTCTTTAACTGCAGTTGAGCTGTAGCTAGCCAATAATGCGCAGAATGGAGTACTTATGGGTGACCGCTATGCGGTTTTCTGGCCATAACTCGCGAACTATAGCCTGAATACTTTTCTAACATGAAAAGAAACATTTACACTTGACAAGCAGCATTTTGGTGTAGAGTACGCTCTTGTACGCCTTTTTGTTTTGGAGTTATGACTGATAAGGAAGGAAGAAAGAAAGAAAGAAGGATGAGAACAAAATCGATATTTTTGCGGTTCAATTTTGCGACTCCTGCGAGGGTTAGAAAGAATTTGAGAGTATTTTTGAACTTGAATAGTGAGGGTATTTTAGTTCACAAGCTTAGAACTAAGCTTTGCGACCGTTTTGCCGCAAATACTCCTATACCCTGAAGGAGAGGACGCCACTCTGAATCTGCGCCATTCCTACTTGCTGTGTGCTACCGTACTCCGTGATTACGAGACCTTATTCTCTCGCGATGCCATTGTGATTCATGTATAACCAGCTATTATTTAATTTCATAACTCATATCTTAATATAATATTCTCTTATATATGTACTGTACATTAAATATTTTCGTTATTAACTGGTATACTCCTATTATTAGTATTTTATCATATAATTTTCTTATCATTCACATATATCAATGATGTTTTACTGTTTAAATCGTTTTTTGTGAATTATGTATTACGCAAAAAATATCGGGAGATATTTGCTTCACCCATGGGGGGGAGAGAAATGCACGAGTGAGCAATCGGATGTTTCGCGCCGAGGCATCTGTGGACTTCCTGTCTGGCTGAGGCCTGCAGACCTCTTGTAAATTCTGCTGGAAAGACAGTTCTATCTGTAAACAGTGTAAGGGCGACATTGGGTAACACACAAACGAAACTCTCTACCTGTGCCCTGAAAGATTTTATAAGCGTCAAAGATCAACTTCACTCCGTGGGTGTAACACCTGAGCTCCCGATAAAGCATCCAATAGTGATATAGAGTCTTTTAGATCAACCTGAAATCCTGATGGTACATCTGCGGGCCGACATCACACACGCTGTCTATACTGGTTATCTTTCAAATATCAAAATAGAGTATGTGAATCAGCCAGACCATAACAATGTGCTCTATGCAGAAATATACAGGTAAGAAATATGTGCCAGAGGGCCATCTAGCCTGACGAGAACACAGATCCTGGTGCGGTAAGATGGGGGACACCTGGCTTCACCAGTGGCCTTGGTTTCAGGTTAGCCATCTTGGTGCTCCACTGACCCTATGTGTTGACTCCCTAGACTAATTTCTTAACTCTCTCTCTCTCTCTCCTCCCCTCGTCTCACCTGCTCTATCACTTTACCATCTCCCCTGTGGCCTCTCTCTCTCTCTCTCTCTCTCTCTCTCTCTCTCTCTCTCTCTCTCTCTCTCTCTCTCTCTCTCTCTCTCCTTTTTTTATTCCCCTTTACCGTCTACTCCTTTCAGTTCTTTTTCCTCTTCTTTTCACTCAGTTACATGCCCATACCTTTCTCCTTCCATGCTTAGCTCCAGGTTAGTTTCGCGTTCTTTTCTTGCCTTTCTTCTCCCCACTAGCGTCTTCCGTCCACCCATTCCTCTTCATCATATTAGATACGGAAGCATCTCTAAGACGGGGTAGGTCAGTCAGTCATGCCAAAAGATTTTTACACGCAAGGCGATTCATTGTACCGAAGGCCCATGCGGTGCCTCACCTTAGCTGCCTTAGGATTTCCACACGTAAGGTTCTTCACTCTAATGATGTCCCATACGGTACTTTGCAGTAGCTTCATGGTGGTAGGTGACAGCGCCCATCAACCACTCATTTGATGTAGTGACAAACCAAATGGCTTCCTGTAACCCCCAAAAATCTACAATGCTGGTTGGTAAGCATATAATCAAATACCAAAGTGATGTGGAGCTTACTGTGGTGTCTCTGTTAACTGGGTGGACAGAAGTAAATATGTGTCCATCCAGAAGCCAATCCTCCACACTTCCTCACGCCTCGCTGTGGCGAGACGCTGTCTGTCTGTGTACGGGACGACTCTGCATAGACGACTGCTTGCTTGCTGTTAATGAGTCTGCGCTGCCAGACAGACCGGGAGTACTCATTAGCAACAACTGTTGTTTGCTAAGGATTTCACATGCAATGTGTTTCACACTAACGAAACCCTATATGGTGTTTCCTTCACCGATGCCCCATATGACCCAGCATCTTCGTAATGCATCTCTTTTCAACTCAAATTTTCTATATTTATTTTTTCTTTCTTTCTTCCAACCACTCTTTATAAGTCATTGTCTCCTCCTTTCCTCATTCTTCATGTTTGTCTTCCTTCTTCTCTTCCTCATCTCTCATTCTTTAATTTCCCTCTTTTTTCTATTTAGACTTTTCCCGTTTCTCTCTTTTCTTTCGAATACTATTTTTATTTTTCTTTCTCGTCTCCACTCCTCACCTTATCTCTCCCCTCATCTCCATCTGAGATTCCTTTTTCTTTATCTTTTACTTCGTTTCCTGTCCTTTTTTTGTGTGTGTCTGCTTCCCTTTAATCTGACTACTTATTCACTTCATCATTTTCTTATCTTCTTAGCTTCATTTTTCTCATCTCGTTCTTTTGTGACAGTCAGTTTCTTCTTTCCTTTCTCACCTCAGTCTGTCTCCTAGCTTCTCTGCGGTAAACTACTTTCTTTTCCCCTTGTCTGATCTTCATATTTACCCCTCTCTCCTCTTGTTTCTCGTCACTTCCTCTTTCCTCTTTTCTTCATTTTATCTCCCCAAGTGCTCACTTCATCTTTATCCTCTCTTCTCAACTTCGTTTTCTCTTTCCTCTTCTTCTTTCCATCTTCATTTTTTCTCTCTCTCCTTTCCACTCAGTCATCTCCTCTATCATTCTTGCATTTATCCTTCTGCTGCACATCATGGCGATTGTCTCTTCATTGTCATATTCTTATTGTGCATTTCTCATCTCTCCTTTCTTATCGTCATTTCATTATTGTACTTTGTTCTTTGCTGCATTATTGGCTTTGCATCACTGCATTTTTTTTTTTTTTTTCATTATTATGTACGCTTTTCTCTTGCCCCTCCTTTTTACTCGCAGTCTTATTTCCCCATTTCCTCAGTCTTGTCACCTCACTGCTCTATTTCTATTTTGCCACACCCAAAAGGGCGGCCAAAAATATTTCTAGTTCTTAACTGTGTCGCTGTTACAGCACTTTTTTGAAGGATAGAGTCCAGACCTTGTGAGAAGTGTTAGGAATGCGAAATTTGACACAACAGCAGACCTTATCCCTGGCCAGAGTTCAGACAGGGTAGGACCCCTGGAGGCCCACCCGTGTCCCACACAAAACCGTTAGGCACGGCCAGTGTTTTAAACCTAGGAACACAATTATTACCTGCCCCAGCCCCGAAGGGGCTCGGGGACGGCTATTGTTTTCACTTGGTTTACCTGCTTGTTTGTTTGTTTGTCTGTCTGTCTGTTAAGAACTTTACGCGAAAACTACTGGTGCAATTGTGAATAAAATTACAGGGATGATGGGGCTATGGCCTTCTGATCACCTATTTAAATTCTGGGCCAAACGTAGGCCAAAAAATGAATAAATAAATAAAAAATCAAACTCGTCATATGGATATGAAACCAAAACCTATAGGTGCATCTTTCAAATCTGCATCCTATAACATGCCTCATTACATCAGAAGGGTCACCCCCCAGTCAGCGGCAGGAAGGTCAATGGGGGAGGCGGTGGCTCAATCGGTAGAGAGGTGGCCTGCAGTCCTAACGGACCCAGGTTCGAATCCCGGCTGGGGCAGGGAACAGTTTAAGGATTTGAATTTCACTAAATCAGGCTTTACTGATCTACCAGAAGACCCGCCGACATGTCGTAAAAATACCCCCGCTAATACCAATACACCAGTCCTGTATGAGACAGCCCTAGCATGTATTCAATATGGACGGTGGGTGTTAGCGCCGAAGTGGTGACATGTAGAGGTGTAAGGTATGTAGGAGGACTGCTGGGCCTTGATAGCAGGCTGTGAAGCCTATGCCCAGAGTCGGACACATAAAAAAAAAAAAAAAGGTGGGTCGGGCCTAACATTTCAAATAGACATAAAATCATCAATTTTCACCCAGTTTGCTCCAAATTTGATATGTGATATCTTTGCTGGATATCCTGTTGTGTTTATACGTCAGTACTAAAATGACTGCCGGGGACGGGTATGCTGTACCTTGGCACTGCTTCTTGTTTACACAGTGGTTGAGCCTCTCGCACCCAAGGTTATAACCATGGTAGGACCCCCAAGGGCCATTCTCCATGGAAGGGAGGGGACAAAGTTTTCAACCGGAGAACATGAAATTTTGCAAAATTGACAGATGTTTACCCCTGCAAAATTCTGGGAAGGATGGAGGATTGCCCCTCACGTTGGAGGGGGCGGCCCCAGGGGATCCCAGCAAATTCGTTTTGCGCATCCATAGCTATTAACCTTGAAACACGAAACTTTGCACATTAATCAGCGTTTGCCCCGACCATGTTTTAGACAGGGTGGGACCCGTGATGTCCACACATCATTGGGCGGGTGGGGGGGGAGGTCGAGGGAGATAACACCATATATCTATCTATCTATATACAGTATATATATATATATATATATATATATATATATAGAGAGAGAGAGAGAGAGAGAGAGAGAGAGAGAGAGAGATAGATAGATATATATATATATATATATATATATATATATATATATATATCAGTATTTTACTTAAAAACATGAAATTTTGCACAATGGAAGACGTTTACTGTCGCCACGTTTCGAACAAGTAAGATGCCTGAAAACTATTTCCCCAGAGGGGAAGGGGAGGCCCCGGGGTCCTGGCCAAATTCTTTATGTACGGTCATGAATGTTAACATACGAAAACAAACTACTGTGTACTGGTAGACGCTTACCCAGGACATGTTTCAGGTAGGGTGGGACCACCCCCGATGGCCAGCCTCTCGGGGGAAACAGCCCGCCGGAGGAAAGAGCCATAGTTTTACGTGGGCACACGAAAGTTTCTGGAGCAGTAGACCCTTACCCTGACCAGAGTATATAAAGGGTGAAAACCCCTGGGTTCGCTCCTCCACCTACTCCGAAAATAAATCTTTCCTCATATAAATTTGCAGGAGTGGATCCTCATTTTAAATGTCAGGACCAACTTGCTTAGCCCCGGGCTCCTACGCTCCTCATGTGGCAACAGAGGAGTAGATGATGGATGGATGGATGGGTACGGGAATCAAAGGCTTAATTTGTCTTGTTTCTCTCCTCTTACCTTTCATGTATCGTCTTCTTTTCTTACTTTCTCCGCCTAACCTTCTCTTTCGTCTCTTCCTCCCAACAAACATGACCGTTTCCGTTTATCCTCCAAATCCCTGGCTTATTCATACTACCAGCCTATATCGATTCACTTAGACCTGTCTCCTTTCCCTCTTGTCTTTTCCTTCCTCTCCACTGGTTATTCCCACTCATATTAGCCTCACACTTCACATTTCCTTACTCTTTTTGTCTACCAACTTTCATCTCACCATGTACCCCCGATCTTCTCTCCTCTACCACCTCTCTTCTCTACTCACTGCTCCACCAAATTTTTTTTTCTCTCTTTAATTCATTACCTTTCCCCTCCTTTGTGGGATACATTACTTCATCTCTCATCATTCTTCCATATTAACCTCTTTTCCACCACTTCTCTTTCATTTCTTTTCTCTGCCACATTTCTCCTTTCCTTACCTTGCCTCCTTTTATCTTCCTCTCTTTCTCTCTCCCTCTTCTCTGCCTCACTTCTATCCCCCCTCCGCCACCCTCTCCTCTCTTCCATTTCTCTCTCTCTCTCTCTCTCTCTCTCTCTCTCTCTCTCTCTCTGTATATATAAACATATGTGTGTGTGTGTGTGTGTGTGTGTGTGTGTGTGTGTGTGTGTGTGTGTGTCCATATGTGTAGATATTTTACTAAAAGACTGAAGTGGTCTGGATTAGTTTTTCATAATATGGAATTGTATACAGTAATGCAAAGTAATTTAGCGTGGTGTTATTTGAAGAAATGGGGATTAACCCTCTCACGATCGTAACAGTTCTAATATTTAGTTAACAAACGCCTTTAGGTTTCGTTCAGCTGAGGGTGAGTCATTGAATCCTGAGTGTTAATATTATTACCATTCACTCTCGTTGCCCTCACGGATGTGGTATTATATTCCAGCTAACGCAACGGCAGACGATTTTATTAGGCTGCTGGTGAATTATTTGAGCTCCTGAGTGTTGTTCTCTTTATTCATAATCCCTCATTCGTAATTTATTATCCTGACGGATTTATTCAACTTCCGAATGTCTTCGGGTTGTGAAGCGGTTAAGGTTTGATTTAACTATTCCCTGTGTCCGGTTCTCTCTCCCAAGTGAAATGAGACAGTCAGAAGTTTGCAAGAATAAATTACGAAAACATCGGTACCGATTCAAAACCTTAATGTGCAGTGCGAAGATATTATGTGCAGTTGTGTAGAATTGGGCAGGAAAATTTTGAGCTGAATGACAGTGAAGGCGGTAGAGTAGTCTATCCCCGTGTGGAGTGGTGTAATAATATCGTGGAAATGGGTGGAGTAGTGTGGAACATTCTGGGGTTATGCGGAGTTGTGTGGCGTGATGTGGCAGAGTAGGAGTGTTATGCGGAATTGTTTGGCGTGATGTGGAAGAGTAGGAGTGTTGTGGTGTGGTGTAATATAAGAGAGTAGTATGATATTGTGTGAAACAATGTGGTATTTTGCATCATACAATGTGAAGTGGTACAGTGTGGCGTAATAAAATGTACTTTAGTATGGTATGGAAGAAAGAAAAGTGGTATGGTATAGTGTGGTGTAGCATGGTGTGTTGTGGAATAGGATGATGTGGTTTGATGTGGATTGGTTTAATGTGGTGTGGTATGGTGTAATATGATATGTCGTAGAGTGGAATGGGGAGTCGTGGTAATGAGGGGTATGGTGTGGTATGGTGCTATATAGAGTGGATCGACAAGGTGCAGTGTTATAATGTGTTGTGTGGCTTCATGTTAGAGTGGTGTGCTATGATGCAGAAAATTATGTGGTCCTATATAACGCGAAATGGGATGATTTGGTGTGATAGTGTGATGTGGTACGACCTAGACGTGATACCATGTGAGATGGTGTGATTTAGTGAGAAGTAGCGTGCAGTGATCTAGTGTGATGTTATATAAGTATGGTGTGATTATAATGTGGTGTATTACGGTCGTGAATAATACGATGTAGTGGTGTATATGGTGGTGTGGTGTAGTGTGGTGTGGTGTCGCGTGATGCGATGTAACATAGCGTGATGTTATGTAGTCTGGAATGGTAGGGTGTGGTGTGGTGCAGTACGGTGCGGTACGGGATGGAATAGTGTGATGTGTGGTGTGGTATGGTATGGTATGGTATGATATAGTACAGTATGGTAGTTTGATATGGTGTGCTGTTCTGTGATGAAATGTGATATGGCACGGTGTGGTGTGGGGTAGTGTAGTGTGGTATGATAAGATGCAATAAACAGTATGGAATGGATAGGAACAGACTAGGGCAGTATTGAATGATGCGAGCAGTGTTGAGTGATGCTGGGAAAATGTGACAGTGTAGGGAAGTGTGAAGTGATGTGGAGCAGTGTATAGTAGTGTGGAATAAAGAAAAACAGCATAGAACAGTAATGTAAGATAGAATAGAGGAATGTCAGAAGGTGAGGAGTATTGTAGAGAGATTTGAAAAGTGTGTTTAATAGGACAGATTAGTGTGGGGTAATGTGGAGTTACCTGGAATAGTGTAGTGCGATGTGGTTTAGCGTGAAAAATGAGATTAACAGGAGTGGCACTGAGAACTGTGAGTTTTTGTGGCTTGGCGCAAAAGGGTGCTTAATGGCACTGATTAACACTTTCCTGGGTAATGGAGAAATTATTTTTTTCTTTTTGGCT
This sequence comes from Coenobita brevimanus, assembly GCF_032717465.1. Lineage (NCBI taxonomy): Eukaryota > Metazoa > Arthropoda > Malacostraca > Decapoda > Coenobitidae > Coenobita > Coenobita brevimanus. The sequence goes on along the minus strand of NC_136991.1, from coordinate 26,472,128 downwards.
ACAGAGAACCATTTTTATTCAGGAAAAAACAGGATGCTAAGGATCTAAAGCATTCGGGGATAATGTAGAATAGGGATGAAGCTGCTGAAGAAGTGTGTTGTAGTCTGAAGTGATGCAAATGATATGGAGTTAATAGCAAGTATGTGCAACGAAGCAATGTAGTGTGGAACAGAGTATAGCGGTGTAAAACGGTATGGCGTGGTGTGATGAAGAGTGAAGCTATACAGAATGGTGTGGATTGGTATGAAGGGGTGTGGAGTAATGCTGAGTACGGAAAGATAGAGAAATATATTGTTTGAAGAAGCATGGGGTGGTCTGAAACGGGTTAGAGTAATGTGGAATGGTGTGTAGTAGCCTTATAATTGGCGTGGAGTGTTGGACAGTGTGGAACGAAGCAGGGTAGTATGGAACAGTGTAGAATAGTGTGGAGTGGCATGAAGTGGACTGGAGTAATGAATAATATGTGAAACTGCGGGGAACGAGTCTTAGCAGTGTGAAGTAGTACAGGAAGATAGTGTGGAGTAGTGTGGAACGATGTGGAGTACTGGAATGAAAAGGGGTATTGAAAAGCGTGGAGTTGTGAGGATTAGTGTGGAAAGCCGCAAAGCAGTATGGAGTAGAGAGGAACGTTGCTGAGTAGTGAAGTGTCGTGTGGAATGATGCAAAGTATTGTGGAACGATGGAAGTATTCGTACTGTCGAGTGACATGGAACGTTGCTGAACAGTGTGGAGTAAAGCGGAACGTTGATGAGTGGTGTGGAATAGTGTAGATCGTTGATTAGCGCTTGATATAAGGGAACTTTAGAGTAATGTGGAACAAAACGGTGTAATGTGAAGTAGTGAGGAACGTTACGTAGTAGTGTGGAGTGGTGTGGAACGAGGGAGAGCAGTGTGGAACGTTGCAGACTAGTGTGTAGCAGTGTGGAGCGGTGTGGCACGAGACCGAATAGTGTGGAGTAATACCAAGGAGGGATAGCCAGGCGGACTGTCCCTTATATTAGGATACGAGACATATATCACCATCCAGGGAGGGGGTTTGGAGAGGGAAGGAGGAAAGGAGAGAGAAGAGGAGGAAAGGAGGGAGAAGGGGAGGAAAGGAGGGAGAAGGGCAGGGAAGGAGTGAGAAAAAGAGGAAATAAGATAAAAGAGAAGGAAGAGACAGAAAGAGAGGAAGAAAGAGATGGGGGGACGGGGAATGAGAGAGGAAGATGTTTGGGGAAGGATGAGTGGAATTCACGAGAGAGAGAGTGAGTTTGCTACAGCATAGGTAAAAACATTTTCTATATTCACTGTTAACGTTTTCCACTTTTATATAATCCCAATTAACTTTACATATTCACCTAACTAGTGACCTGCCTACCTACCAACCTACCTTACCTTCCTTTTCACATACCTACCAACCTACCTAACCTTCCTTTTCACCTACCTACGTACTCCCCAGCTACCTGTCTACCTACATACTGCCCAATAACCTACTTACATACCTATTTACCTAATCAGCTAAGTATCATCCTACCTACCTACCTACCTGCCTGCTTGTCTACCTACGAGCTTGTTACATTTCTAACCCACCTGTCAGTCTGCCAACCCACCAATCACTCAATCATCCTCATATCAACATTTCAGCCAATCCATTTTTATATCATTCTGCCTCTCTTTTCTAATCGGCTTACCTACCTCCCTTCATGCTTACCTACTTACCTACCTACCTACCTCCCTGCCTGCCAGTCTCTCTACCTCTTACTGGTCTTTTGCCTCTGTTACCTATTTTAGCTCAGATATGCACCCTCCTACCTACCAACCTGCTCACTACCTACCTGTCTCTCTCCTACTGACCATCTATCTACCTACTTTTCTACTTATATGCCTAGCATTTACTTACATACCTAACTTCCTGTATACCTACCTTCCGGTACCATTTTATTTTTATACTTACATGTCCTCTTACATAATATCCTCCTGCCTAAATACCTAACTGCCTATCTACCTATCTCCCTCAGTACCTTAATGCCTATTTTCCTAAGTCCTTCCCTCCGTCCATAGCTACTTACCCACCTACCTACCAACTGACATACCTACCCAGCATCTACTTAGCAGCGTACCCATTAACTCAAATATTTTATAATACTGGCAGCTACCTCTTAACCAACTTATTATCACTCCTCCCCACCAATTTTCCTACTTACATACTGATAACTTCCTTTTACTCTATATCTACCTACCTACCAACCTATTTTCCTACTTCCACATTCATAACTTCCACTTACTACATATCTGCCCACCTACCAACTTTTCCTACTTACTGATAACTCCCATTTACTATATATCTACCTACCTACCAACTTCTTTTCCTACTTACATGCTGGTAACTTCCATTTATTCTTTATCTACCTACCTACCAACCTATTTTCCTACTTCCATTTGCTATACATCTACCTACCTACCATCATACTTACCGACCTACCCGTGGAGCAAATTTACGTCACTTCCTAACTACCTCCGGACCAAACTACCGAACAGATTACTTAAATAACTACCTACCCAACAGACTACTTACACATCTACCTACCTACCAACTTACATGTTTACCTCAGTACCTACACGCCTACTTTTACGACCCAATTATCTATCTACCGAGCAATCTTTCTACCTACAATTTAATTGCCAGTATCTCTCTCTCTCTCTCTCTCTCTCTCTCTCTCTCTCTCTCTCTACCTACCTACCTACCTAACTACCTACCTGTCTATTTGCACGTATATGATGATTCTACCAACTTCCCTACTTGCTCTCTCTCTCTCTCTCTCTCTCTCTCTCTCTCTCTCTCTCTCTACCTACCTACCTACCTACCTACCTACCTACTTGTCTATTTGCACGTATATGATGATTCTACCAACTTCCCTACTTGCTCTCTCTCTCTCTCTCTCTCTCTCTCTCTCTCTCTCTCTCTCTCTCTCTCTCTCTCTCTCTCTCTCTCTCTCGCATCTATACATAGCGAGTAAAAATAATATATCAGCCCCATCTCTGACGTCACTGCCTTTCGTCTCTATGGTAACCCTTGTCACACACCACTCTCCTTCACCTTCCTTCCTTCCTTCACACTCCTTCCTTCATTCCTTCATTCTACATCACTCCTTCTTTCAAACTACCTTAATTAGTCTTCTTGTTCATTTTGCTGTTTCATCTTCCTCCAGTCTAGTATTTCTTCTTGTTCCTGCCTTTCCTCCTTCACTCCCCTTTACTCTTTCCCCCATTCCTTCAATTTCCTTCCTTCCTTCCTTCCTTCACTCTTTTGCTTTCCTTCATTCATTCTTTCGTTCCTTCATCCTCCTTTTGTCCTGTCCCTCTTCCCTCTCTACCGAATTTCCTTCTTTCACCTTTCGATTCTCCTCCCTTCCTTCTTCTCTCTTCACCATTTTCTTTTTTTTTCTTTTCTTCTCTTCTTTTTTTTCCTTTCGTTCTTTCTTTCTTTCTTACTTCTATACTTCCTTCCTTTCCTCCTTCTTTCCTTACTTCCTTGCATCCTTCCTTCCTCCATGATTTCCACCCTTCTTACTCTTCATTCGTTTCTCCTATCCCTTATCCCCTCCTCCTTTCCTCCATTCCTTCCTTCATTTCAATTTTTCATTATTGAATTTGCCTTCATTCCTTCCTTCACAACCACCACCCTTCCTTTCCTTCTCGTTTCTTTCGTTAATTCATTCCTTTTTCCTTCATTACTTTCTCCAATGCCTTTTTCCTTCTTATTCACTCCTTATATTCCTCCTTCCTTCCATCAATCATTTATTCATTCATATTCCTTTCTTCCTTCCATCCTTCCTTCCCTCCTTCATTCATTCCATGTTGCTTTCCTTCCTTCCTCCCTTCCTTTCTCCCTTTTTTCCTTCTTTTCTTCTTACCTCCACTTTCCTTCATCTTCATTCGCCCGCCTTCATTCCTTCACTTACTCATCTTGTTTACTTGTCACCTTCCTTACATTACCTTACTTCCTCATTCTGTCTTCTTCATTCCTTCAAATAACAATTCATCTCCTTTGTCTTTCACTTTATTTTAGTCCTTATTTGTTTCCGGTCACATGAGTTTTCCTTCATTATCTTCAGTCACCTTCCTTTTTTTTTCAATAATGTTCAAGATGCATCATTTTCCTTTCTTTTCCTCCTCCTTTCATCATTAGTCTGCTTTATTTTCTGTGATAATTCCATTCTCAATCACTCCTCCACACTCCCTACTTCTTTCACTTCTATATTACCTCTCTCTCCCTCCCTCGCTTCTGTCCTCCCCTTCCCTCACTTGTACACTCCGTCATCTTCCTTCGCCACTACACTCTCCATCCTTCCCTCACCCCTTCACTCTCCCTGTCACTCACTCCCTTCCGTTTCTCACGTCCGTCAACATTCTCCCACACTCCAACATTCTCCCTCCCTCCATCACTCCTACATTCTCCCTCTCTCACTCTTCCTCCCTCTCTCATGCTTTAACTCCCTCCCTTTCTCTCTCTCTCTCTCTCTCTCTCTCTCTCTCTCTCTCTCTCTCTCTCTCTCTCTCTCTCTCTCTCTCTCTCTCTCTCTTATCCATCTCCTCTGTGCTTCTTCACTCTCCCTTAGAGCTTCTCAATTCTCCAAATTCTTTCCCACTTCCATGTGACACTTTCTCTCTCTCTCTCTCTCTCTCTCTCTCTCTCTCTCTCTCTCTCTCTCTCTCTCCTCTTGTATACTCTTTTCTTTTTCTCCCCACTTCTGCCTTTCCTCAGTCTTCTCTTCTCTCCTGTCCTCTAGCGTCTCTTCCCTTGCCTTTATTTTCTCTCTGGTCCTCCCTTCTCTTCTCTACCCTTTCTTCCCTTTTCCCATTTTCTTCGATTCCCCCACCCTTTTCTTCCCATTCATTCCGTCCCAACTTCCTTTCTCGTTTTTCCTTTTCTCACCTCTCCTCTCCTTTTCTTCCCTCTCCTCTCATCTATTCTCCTCTTCTTTCCTCTCCTCTTCTCCTCTCTTGCCTTACCCTTCATTTTTGTTTCCTCTTTTCCTCTTCTTTCCTACTTATCTGTTCCTTTCGTTTTCTCTCATCTGTCTCCTTCTCCCATTTGCTTTCTATGGTTCAATTGCTCCCCGTTTTCTCTTCTGTCTCCCCTTCCGTCTGAAATCATTTCTCATTGTTGCCTCTATCTTTCTTTCTTCTGGCTTTTTCGTCTCCTTTCTTTTGCCTCCTCTTCATATAAACACATTCCCCTTGTTCCCTATTCCTCTCCATTCCTCTCCTCCTTTCTCGCCATTTCCTAGTTTCTCTCCTCATTCACATATTCACTTTCCTTTTCTCTCCTCTTCTCCTCTCCTTTCGTGTCTTCCTTCTATCCCCTCTTCTTCCCATATCTTAACCCTTCTTCACTTCTCTGTCTCATTAAATCTCTTCGTTTTCCTCTCCTTACCATATCTCCTTTCATCATCTCTCTCGTCGGTTCTCTCCAAACCTATCCCCTTCTCTCTACTCTCCTCATCATATCTCACCTCTTCTCCCTTCCTCTACTCTTCCCCTCTTCACTATCCCCCAACCCCCCTCCCTCTCCCCTCCTCTATTCATCCCCTCTCCACTATCCCTCAAAGCCCCTCAACTCTTCTCCCCTCCTCTACTCATCCCCTCTCCACACTCCCTCAACCCCCCTCCCCTCTTCTCCCCTCCTCCTATCTTTCCCTTTCCACTATCCCTCAACCCCCCTCCCCTCTCCGCCTCCCCTCCGTCCAACTAAAAGACTGCAGAATATTTGCTTTCGTATCCATGTTGGTCTTGTTAGTTTGATCCCAGGCCCAAGTTGTGTGTGTGTGTGTGTGTGTGTGTGTGTGTGTGTGTGTGTGTGTGTGTGTGTGTGTGTGTGTGTGTGTGTGTGTGTGTGTGTGTGTGTGTGTGTGTGTGTGTGTGTGTGTGTGTGTGTGTGTGTGTGTGTGTGTACTTTTACAAGCAGTGTGTACCTGTGTATACCTGAGTTTGTAGTCCGTGTGTGTGTGTGTGTGTGTGTGTGTGTGTGTGTGTGTGTGTGTGTGTGTGTGTGTGTGTGTGTGTGTGTGTGTACTTTTGCAAGCAGTGTGTACCTGTGTATACCTGAGTTTGTAGTTCGTGTGTTTACGTATCTGATATGTGTGTGTGTGTGTGTGTATGTGTGTGTGTGTGTGTGTGTGTGTGTGTGTGTGTGTGTGTGTGTGTGTGTGTGTGTGTGTGTGTGTGTGTGTGTGTGTGTGTGTGTGTGTACTGTTGCAAGCAGACTGTAGTGTGTATCTGTGTATACCTGAGTCGGTAGTCTTAGTGTGTGTGTGTGTGTGTGTGTGTGTGTGTGTGTGTGTGTGTGTGTGTGTGTGTGTGTGTGTGTGTGTGTGTGTGTGTGTGTGTGTGTACTTTTGCAAGCAGTGTGTATCTGTGTATACCTGAGTTTTTAGTCCATGTGTGTGAGTGTGTGTGTGTGTGTGTGTGTGTGTGTACTTTTGCAAGCAGTGTGTATCTGTGTATACCTGAGTTTGTAGTCCATGTGTGTGTGTGTGTGTGTGTGTGTGTGTGTGTGTGTGTGTGTGTGT
>NC_136991.1:26418074-26463074 GCF_032717465.1 Coenobita brevimanus | reverse complement strand
GGGAAAGGAGAAAGAAGGTATGGAGGTGGAGGAAGATGGAGAAGAGGTGCAGGAAGAGAGGAAGGGAGAGGGGCAGTGGCGGGAAGAAGGAGGGGACGGGGGATGTTAGGGGAAGGAGAAGGAAGAAAGGCAGAGGGAGGCAATGGGAGGAGTAAGATGGCAAGAGGGGAAGGAGGGGAGGATGTCTGAGGGATGAAGGAGTGGTGGAGGAGTTAAGGGGAGAAAACCAAAGGCAGGATGTTGGAAGGGAGAGTGTAGGAGTGGGAAGTGAGCGAAGGCAGGGATGGGAAGAAAAAAGAGGGGAGGAGTGCTGGGATGAACGATCGAAGGAAGGCTGGGGGAAGAAGGGGGAGGAGAAGAATAAAAAAGCGATAGGAGGGGAATGAGAACAAGGGGAAGGGTAGGGAGAGAAAGAGCAAGTAAGGGGATGGGGAAGTAAGGCGTGGAGGAAGACTGAGGGGGAGGGGAATGAGAAAAGAGGAAACGGTGGGGAGCGAAAGGACAAGTAAGGGGATAAGGAAGAAAGGTGAGGAGGAGGACTGCGGGAGAGGAGAAGGAAAGGACTCGAGCGGGAAGGAAGGGATTATGGAAGCAAGGAAGGATGGAGGAGGAGACGGAAGGCAGGGAAGTGGAGGGAGAGTAGAGTACAAAGGAGTATAAAGGGAGTACATAGGAAAGTAAACAGCAACCAGCCAAATGGTCCCTTCGAGGATGGTTGTTATAGGATAGGCCATAGCTAGCGTAATTATTCTGTTGGTAGGTGGGGGCGCTCACCATCCACTCACTCGATCTAGTGCTGCCCTCGGGTGTCTGCCCTTTCCTCTCCTCCATCCTTCTTTACTTCCATCCTTTCCTGTCTTTCTTTCCTACATTCTTTCCTCGTCCCTCTGCCTATGGGCGACTTTACACTCCCTCTTCTGCATTTCTTTCCTTCATTCTTTCCTCTTCCTTCTGCCTGTGGGTAACTCTACAACGGGTAGCAAGCCAAATGATTTCTTGTACACCAGGAAACCATTGACTACTCTGGGTGGCAACCATATAACCAAATTATGGCGCCTGGTGGTTTAGCGGGTAACTACGGCGCTCCAATCGAATTGAGCTGGCGAAGGTTTATATCCAAGGGGTGTTTGAGGTTTACTGCTCACGTAATGCCACTCAGGGATGAGTGAGGCTGGTAACTCTCATCTTAAATGTCAGGACCAACTTGCCTAGCCCCGGATTCCTACGCTCTTCATGGGGCAACGTAGGATTGCATGATGATGATGATGATGATGATGTCAAAGACAACGAGAGGAATCAAGGGAAGCAGGCAGTGGGGGAGGAAGTTATAAAAAGAGAGGAAAGGAAGGTTTAGGGAAAGAAGGTAAGTGGAGAAGAAGAGGTGTAGGAAGGAGGAGGGTGGGTAGGGGAAAGAAGGGAAATATGGGACAGAGGAAGAGAAAAATGAGAGGAAATAGGGGAGGAGAGGTGCTGAGGAAGGGGAAGAAACAAAGGGTTGAAGAGGGAAATGAAGAATGGGGAGGAGGTGAGGAGGACGGAATTATGGAGGAAGAGGTTGGTGAAGACGGAGAGGGAAGGAAAGAGGAGAAAAAACATGGAAGAAAGAAAGTGGGGATAGAATGCGAGAGAGAGAGAGAGAGAGAGAGAGAGAGAGAGAGAGAGAGAGAGAGAGAGAGAGAGAGAGAGAGAGAGAGAGAGAGAGAGAGAGAGAGAGAGTGAGAGAGAGAGAGAGAGGAGTGAGTGAGAGAGAGAGAGAGAGAGAGAGAGAGAGAGAGAGAGAGAGAGAGATGGGGGGGGGGTCGCTAACACAGTAATGAATTCCGACCTGGCGAGTCTTAGTGGCACAGCAACAATTCCAATAACAGGCGGGAGGGGGGAGGGGGAGGGGAGGGAGAGGGGAGAGGAGGGAGAGGGGAGGGGAGGGAGAGGGGAGGGAGTGGGGAGGGGAGGGGGAGGGGAGGGAGAGGGGAGGGAGAGGGGAGGGAAGAGGGATAGGGGAGAAGGAGGGAGGAGGAGAGAGATGGCAAGGAAGAGAAAGAAGATAGGGTGTCTAGTGGATAGGAGAGAAGAGGGAGCAGAGGAATGGTGGATGTTTTGGAGGAAGGACGTTGAAGGAGAGAGAGAGAGAGAGAGAGAGAGAGAGAGAGAAGAGTGGAGAGGAGTGAGGGGCAGGAGGGAAGAGCAAGCGACGGGATGGGAGATGAGAGAATGAGAGGGGGGGAGAGAAGACTTGAAAGTACGGATAGGAATGTACAGTACGTGGGTATGGAGAGGAAACAGGGAAAGATAGGTTAAGTGGGAGGGTGACTGGGAAAGGAGGGGGAAGAGCGGCTACATAGACGGAGAGAAAGGAAAGGAAAGTAAGAGAGAGAGAGAGAGAGAGAGAGAGAGAGAGAGAGAGAGAGAGAGGAAAGGTAGGGTGAGGAAAGGAAAGAGGGAGTGGAAGAATAACTGGAGAGCCTGAGAAAGGAAGAGGTGAATGGGAGGAAGGAGGGCTGTAAGTGAGAGGAAGAAAAAGTTTGAATGGGTAGGAGTGGAGAGGGAAGAGTGGAGCAGGGGAAAGGGAAGGAAAGAAATGACAAAGTAGAGACGGAAGGATTGTGAGATTACGGAAAAGAAGAGATAGATGAGGAAAGGGGTGTAAATAGATGGGATAGGGAGGATGTGGAGGCAAAGACAGAGGAAAGAAAAGGGAGAGGGATGTGCGAGTAATGTGGAGAGTGGAGACAGGAGAGAATGAGAGAAGACAGAACTTAAGGATAGGAGGAAGGAATGTGCCGCAGGGACAGAAAAGAGAGAAGAAACAATAAGAGGCGATTCGGAGGAGGGAAAAGAATGAAAGGGAGAGGAGACAGTAAAGAGTGAAAGTAAGAGATGGGGATCTGAGAGAGGAATGAAGAGTAAGATAAAGTAAATAGGAGTAGTGGAAGGAGGGAGAGAATGGAGGGGTGTTTGAGAGGGAGGAAAGGGAGGGGGAGTAGAGGAAAGAAGGTGGTGTAGGAAGGATAAGGATGAGTGAAATGATCTTAGGTAAGGCGAATTAGTTGAAAGGAATGAGGTGGGTGGGAGGAAGTTGAGAGAGGTGAAATATATGTGCATGGGAGGAGGGAGTACAAATGAGAGGAAAGAGTGTGTGGAGGAAGGAAGATGCGGGGGCAGGCGTGCAAACAGAATAGATGGGTGTGAGGAGGAGGCAAGGAGGAACGGGAGTAGAGAAGAAAACGGCGAGTGGAGAAGAAAAAGGAATAGGAGGAGGAGAAAGGGAAGGAAAGCAATGTATGGGAGGAAGGACTAGAGGGGAGGAAACAGAGAAAATGAGGGAAGTGGGGTTAGAGGAATAACAGTTTGAGATGGAGGAAAGAGGAGATAGTTGGAGGAGGGTGAGGAAGGGGAGAAAGGAGGGAGTGGGAGATAGACAGCTGAGAAAATAGGGAAATGAGGAAGTAACATTCGAATAAACAGGGAAAAGAAGAGTAAAAAGAAAGAGAAGCAGGAGGAAAAACAGTGAAGGAAGAGGTAGATTCTGATTAAGATAAATGAAAAAGTGGTAGGAAAGATAGAGGAAGGGAGGAGAGAAATGTAAAACAAGGAGGGAGGAGAGACAGGAAGGAAGGGAAATGGAAGGAAGATTAGAAGAATGAAGTAGAACAGAGAAGGAGGAGGGTGAAGATGGACCAAGAAGTGGTTGGTAGTTTTTTTTTTTACAATAACAAAGGAAGGAAAAACAAAACAAAACAAAAAAATCATACACCTATTTACATATGTCCTCCATTCATGAAAAATCTGTAACAGTTGGACTTGAACAGCTGTAGGTTGAACTTTTGGGGGAAACCACTCTGGGGACGTGAGCTCGAGGAATAAAAGAATTTTGATAGGCAGAAGTTCTGCAATATGGCAGTGTGACAGTTCAGTCATGAGCGATACCAGATGCCTGTGTAGTGAGGGGGAAGGTGTGGAGAGGAGGCACAATAGATGCAATTTTGTCTGAGTATTTGTCATAAAAGTATCTGTAAAATAATGCAGGAGAGGCATCACTCCTTCCTTGTAGGTGAGGTAGTTCATTGATAATGGTAGAGCTACTAATGATTCCAAAAACTTTATTCTGAATTTTGTTCAGTTGATTTGGTGCAACCTCTCCACATCCATTCCACAAGGGCAAGTGGTATTCCAGCTGAGAGAGCACATGACCTTGTAAATTATAGCTACCTGCTCGTCAGTGAAGAAGTTACGGACATTGTACAATAATCCAAGTTTCTTTGAAAAATTTTAGCAAGTGATCTAACGTCAGAGGTCCAGCTGAGGGTGTTGTTAAATGAAACACCGAGAATTTCAATACTTTTAGAGAAAGGAATATTAGTAGCATTGAAGGTAATATAGGAATCAGACAATATCTGTCTATTAGTAAATTATATATATTTGATTTTCCTAGAGTTTAATGATACAATGTTATTTTGTCCCCATTCTGTGATCTCAGAGAAGTCTTGATTTATGGAGATTGCTGTACTGAGTTGCAAGTTAGAAATAATAAACCTTATGAATGGGTGTTTACGTGTGAATGAACTGTGAAGTGTTGAGTCATCTGTATATGAGTGAATGGGATTATGAGTGACAGAGAAGAGATCATGGATTTGGAATAGGGTTGGAACCAGAACTGATCCTTGTGGTACGACGGCATTAACTGACTGGAATTTGGAATTTACATCATCTACTTTTTCTCTTATCTCTTTATCCTTAACATATGAGGAAATCTAGGGCAGTAGGGTACCACACTCTGTCAAAAGCTTTAGAAATATCAAGAGCTAGTGCAAGGGTTTCTCCATGTTGGTCAATTGACTGATGGATGGTATGACTCAGAAGATTGAGTGTTTCAACAGTGGATCTCTCGTGGCGAAAATCATCCTGTCTATCACCGATTAAATTGCTGGATTGAAGATGTTAAACAATGTGACTTATTGATTACAATCTCAAATACTTTACCAAGAGATGTGACAGTTATTGGTCAGTAATCAGAGGGCTTAGATGAACTTCCGTTGTTTGGAATTGGATGGATAATTGGCTTCTTTCCAAGAATTAGGGAATGGAGAAGTACGTATGCCCAGTCTGAATAATTTAGCTAGAACAGTAGCAAGTTTGGGGGAACACTTGTAAAACAATTGGAGGTATTCCATCTGCACCTGTTGGGGTAATGGAGAGGATGGGAAGGTAAATGGGGATACTGAGGAGAAAATATACTATGGAGGAAATTGAGAGGAGTGGAGATGAAGAAAAATGGAAACAGAGAGAGAGAGAGAGAGAGAGAGAGAGAGAGGAATGATTAATGGGAAGAACGGGAGCGTGACAGGAGAGTAATGAAGACAGAAAGAGAGGGAAGAGGTCAGACAAACAATAATGGAGGGAGATAGGGGGATGGAGCAAACTGAGAGAGAAGGTGGACAGATTGATAGGAAGGGAGTGAGGAGAGGTATAGAAAGGGAGGAAAATAAGGTACGCAGGTAGATATGGAGTGAGAGATAGTGAAAAGGTAAGGACTGAGGGAGGCATGGAAGGAAGGTAAGTAGGAGGCGAGGAAGGGATGGGGAGTGGGAACGTAAGCTGACAGGTAAGCAGAGAGGGAGAGAAGACAGGGAGAGACAGGTGGTATATAGGCAGTGAAGCAGGGAAGGCAGGTAGAGAAGTTTGGCTGACAGTTAAAAAGAGAAGAAAGATAAGTTGGTAAATAGGTACAGAAGAAGGAAAGGTGAGTAGGTAATAGATTAGTAAATAGGTAGACAGGGTGGAAGTGTAGGCTGGCAGGGAAGGAGGGAAGTAGGCACGGAAGGAAGACAGGTGGTAGGTAGATCAGCAGATAGATAGGGAAGGAGGAAAGATGTAACAGCGTAAAAGAGAATATATTTATTGTTCAAATCGAAAAAATAGCATTGAATTATGAGTATACACCCAGTTTATGGTGCTCAAAGCGTTAGTAATGAAAAAAAAAAACAATAATATACATCAGAACTATGTATTTCCAATTATAATACGAATGATGGTAATAACAAAATACTGTAGCCTGAAATAACAATATGGTCTGCATTTTTAAACCTTAAATCACAAAGGCCCTGATCTCTCTGTACCTTCACTATAGAGCCTTTACACTAACTTGGGCCATATTTGCGTCATTTTGCAGCTTAATTCACGTCACTCAGAAGTAGAAAAGATAATGCTACAGCTCTAAATCCTCTTCATGGCGCTTCTTCGTGACTCGCGTTATATTCTAGTGTTGATTTATTGTTACAACTCAAACATTCAAAAAGGACAGATGAAAGTGATAAGACAAGGCTGAGTAAAAAAGGTATAAATGCACTATGTTATGTGGGACGAAGGTTGATCAAGTCTGAAAGAAATACTCGTTCCACCAGTGACTGTAAAAAAAGTACTGGCTGCTTAACTTTTCAACAATTAAGCTGTAAGAATACGAAAACAGATCATTTATCCATGAACAAACAAGGTTCAAAGGGTCAGTTTTTAAATCATGGTGAGAGGCAGGTGCAATAGGCTTCTCATGCGCTGGTGAATATGCTTTATAACGTGGTATGCAGGCTAAACACATCTGACCCTCACAACTGTTCCTTACCAGATCCTCAGACTTCAAGCGCCGGCATAGTCCTTCGTCCTCTTAGTTTTAATGCCTTCACTCCGATGACGTTTTTTTTTTTTTTTTATAATATCGCTGCCGTCAGATTATTTTTATTGAAGTTCGAGGAGACTTCGAACTAACGGGGTTAGATCTAGCCTTCAGTATTCTCTTTACAGTTAAGGCTCTCTTCGAAGATTAATAAAATCATGAGCAGATGGTAAGACTATAGTCTCCATCAACTTTCGTGGGCTTAAAGGAGCTAATTACGCGGACCGTTGATTTGACAGAAGGGCAATGGATATTTGAACGTACCGATGAGCTGTTAATAATATTAAGAACCGAAGAAGAAGAAGGAGAAAAGGAAAAGGAAGAGGAGGAGGAGGAGGAGAGGGAGGAGGAGGAGGAGGAGAGGGAGGAGGAGGAGGAGGAGGAGAAGGAAGAGGAACAACTCAGGGAGTGCATTTCCCGGGCTCACCAGTTCGCCTACGATAAAAAAATTTTGGCTTTGTCCTTTGGCTTTGTCCTTTGATTGACTGCCCTCATTATCGAATTATGCCATTCTACCTTGAGTCTTAACGCTTCCAAAGTCTGGTCCAGATAACGCTTCCAAAGTCTGGTCCAAATCAGATGGTATCCACTTGAGTTGACCATGTTCCGTGGCCTTTATTTTTTATCCCTATGACGTTGACCTTTGACTGATTGTCCTCAAAATGAATCGCTTTATCCTGGCATTACCCTAAAACCTTCGACAAAGATTGCTGTGAATCGGACAGTAGGTGTTTAAATTGGCCTTGTCATGTGACCCTGACATGTAACCTACTGTTTTCAAAAACAGAAAATCATCCCAGTGGTCGATCCGCACCCTCTGCGCAATGTCTGGCACAAATCATATGAAACTGTTTACTGTATTTTGTACACACCCAAACACACGGGTCAAACCTTCACCTTACCCTATGCAGACTGTTTTCAAAACTGATCCCCTTTATTCCTGCATTACCTCATCTCGTCCACCAAGTATAGTGTAAATCGGATAATAACTGTGCTAGGTTAAGCTTTGATCTACGCCTGTGACCTTGACTTTTGACACTCTCTTTACTGTTTGAGGTATTTTCTCCACACACACACACACACACACACACACACACACACACACACACACACACACACACACACACACACACACACACACACACACACACACACACACACACACACACACACACACACACACACACACACACACACACACACACACACACACACACACACACACACTTATCAAAACATAACACCCACTTTTGCTTTGCCAGAGTGAATGTACCGACCTTTAATAGGTAATTAACTAGGCAGGTAAACTGGGAGGGAGTGAGGAGAGGCAAGAGGTCAGGACAAGTAGGCTGATCTAAGGTAAGCAAAGGTTGATTGGTAGAAAGGCTAGACAAATTGGTGAGTAGGCAGCTGGGACGGTAGGCAAATGGAAGAAAGAACGAGAGTAGGGAGTGAAAGTAAGGAGAATAGGTAGGTTGTCAGGTAGGCAGGGAAGGGCGAAATGAGGGTGAGTGACAAGGCGAAAGGAAGGTGGGACGACAGTAAGTAGGAAAGTAAGGTATATTGGTAGGGCATTTAGGTAGGTTGTTTGGAAGGCAGGGAGGTGCGAGATGAAGGTAGGTGACCAGAGGGATGGAAGGTAGGACGAAAGTAAGTAAGAACGTAATGTAAGTTCGTAAGGCATTTAGGTTGGTTGGTAGGCAAAGAAGGAAGGAGGCTGGTAGGCAAGGCAGGATGCTAGGTAGAGAGGGAAGGGTTGGTAAGCAAAGAAAGAAGGACGCTGGGAGGGAAGACAGGTAGAGAGGGAAGGATATTATGCAGGTAAGAGAGTGGGTGAAAGGAAATGGTAGGTGGGTAGGTAAATGAGTAAGTAGGCAGAAGGTTTGTATGTATGTAAGTAGGTAGCACGGAAGCAGAGAAGGTATGCAGGCAGCAGGGATGGAATTGAAATAGGTAGGGAAGGATGGGCAGAAAATTCCATATAAATGGATGTTTGGGAGGTAGGTAGGTAGGTAGGTAGGTAGGTAGACATGGGGAGAAAGACTGGGTAGGCAGGTTGTAGGCAGGCAGTGGTTAAGGTTTAAAAAAAAAAAAGTAAGTAGGTCGGTAGCTAGGTAAAGAATAAAGGTGAGCAGGGAGGAAAGACGGTAGACGGAGAGGGAGGAGGAAAATTTTGTAAAGGTAAGTAAGCAAACAGGCAGATAAGGCAGGTAGGTGCGAATGTAGGAAAGTTAGCTAGGCAGAGCGAGAGGGAAAGCAGGTATTTAGGCAGGGAGGAAGGGGAGATAAAAGGCAGGCAAGAATAGCGGAAGGAGGAATGCAAGATAGAGGGAGGGAGATGATGATAAGGAGGGGGACGAAGAAAGGAATGAGAGGGTAAGAGAAAGATAAGAGGAGAATAGATGTTGGGGGAAGAAGTCTGAGGAGAGAGAGAGAGAGAGAGAGAGAGAGAGAGAGAGAGAGAGAGAGAGATGGAAACGAAGACACAAACTATGGCAGATTGATAGACAGAAGGAGTTATAGGACAACAGGATAATCATCTTTTGTATTCTAGCTTCTATGTACTGAAAGGGATAATACATTGTCCCTTAAGTCTTTCACAACCATGGCACCTTCACTCTACTTTGTTCTTTTTTCTTCCACACGATTTTATTCAGTTTAAAGAAAACCAATCGTAATAAACGATAAAAGAGAAATAAAAGCAGCAAAAATATGAACTGACGATGAGAAATAACTGTGATGAAAGGACAACGGAAGAATAGAGGGCTTGGGTAACACTTCTTTAGTTCCCTTCTACCTTCTTTCCATACTCTCTCTCTCTCTCTCTCTCTCTCTCTCATTTTCATGCACATGTTGTTTTCATGAAACCTGCTCATTCATATTTTTCCCTTTTCTTCCCTGTCCTCTTATTCTCCCTTTTTCAACTGCCATAATTTCATTTTCACCTTCCTTCTTGCCCTCCTTTTCTATTTCTCATTGCTACTTTTAACTTTTTCTCATTCTTTCTTCTCTCCCCGACATTCCTCTCCCTAACCTCTTACCCTGCATCATCCTCTTGTTTCCACCTCTCTTCTTCAGTTTTTCCGTCCCTTTCCCCTCTCCTGTCTTTTTTCCTCTCTAATCGCCAGCTTCCTCTCTCTGACTTTCCTCGCTCCATCCCCTTCCTGTCTCCTTTTCCTTATTACTTACTTCTTCACCCTTGCTTCCCTTTACCTCTCCCTTTTCCTCTGCTACTTCTCCCTTTTCTTCTCCTTCCTCTCCCAAACCTTCCTTCCCATTCCCCATTCCCAAATCAAAAATGGCTTTCTCATTTCTTACCCACCCCTCTCATACTTTTTTCCTCCATATTGTCTGTTCCCCTGCCCCTTCATATTATGTCATATATAATAACATCAATAACATAACACGGGCTTCTAGTATGCCTTCTCCTAGTGTTACAACACCATTATTGTAATAACCACTCATTATTTAACACTAATTACACCTCGTCATTAGGTAACACTGTGGAATGGAACTCACATTGTAATAGTAATTTCATAAAGTCCCATAATTTTGCATTTAAGTGTTTCGGACCTACTCCTCTAAAATAACACACACACACACACACACACACACACACACACACACACACACACACACACACACACACACACACACACACACTCTCTCTCTCTCTCTCTCTCTCTCTCTCTCTCTCTCTCTCTCTCTCTAACTCTCTCTCTCTCGTAATATAACGCTAATATTATATATTAACATTTCCATAACTTAAGTCAAATAATATAACATCCTTCATAATATAAACTACAAATATAACACTCCACACACAGTCAACCAACTAACTGCCTCATAGTTTACCACCAAAAACCCAACACTCTCACAAAGTACCGTCTTTACGCTAATACATCTCATTAGCTAACATTAATGGCATAAAATTTTCTAATCACTTAACACGATTATAACAACACTGCTAATAACCTAACACTGGTAATAAAACTCCGCAAACTAGCTAGCTTATAAATTATCTTTTAAGCTTTACTTCAGGTGTAACTCATCGTCGTAACATACCATCTGCTCATATTATAATACTTCCAGTACGAGTATAACATCGCTCATTCTGTAACACCAATAATATAACACCATTCCTAGTGTTACATCAGTATATAACACCATTAACATCAGCAATACAGCACCACTCGTAAAGTAACATGTATAATACAACACCACCAGCAATGCCACGTCCACATTACAAAATCCCTTACGGTAAAACATCCTTCAAAATATGTATCTATCTATCTATTGTCAGAATCCAGTAAGGTGTGGCCACAAGCAGTCGCCTCCATGTCGTCTTGTCCTTTGCCAATTTGGCTATCCTCCTTTCAACTCACTCCCCCTCTCTAATATATCTCACCACTCCATCCTCATTCTTGGTTTCCCCCTCCTCCTCTCCCCCTTCACCTAAGTCACACACACTCTTCTAGCCAGTCTCTCATTCTCCTCCATAATGTAAGAGCAAAAATATAACATCCATAAACCAACTCACCCATAATCCAGCACCAGTACCACGACACCTGACATGAATCCCTTACAATTCATTGTTTACATTATACCATACGTCTCATGCCGTACTATTATTCATTCCTTTGACACAATGGCGGCTTCATTCATTTTATATTGGCTGCCCCTAGACGATTTTAAGCAACTTAGGAAAGGTCTCTAGTCCTAAAGGGGTTAACCACTTTGCTCCGATGACATGTATTTTCCTCTTTTATTGATGCTAGATTATTGTACTCAGGTTTGGGGATGCTTTTTGAAATGAAGGAATCAGATATTGCCTTAAAATACCCCTTCACTATTTAGAGTATTTTTGAGGATGGATAAAACCGTCTGACGAGTTTAGGAAGGAAATGACGACACGCCAACGGACTGAAGGGGTTAACTATAGCTTGCTAACTCCGTTTAAAAAATCACATGTAGATATGAAGAATTAAACAAAAAAAAAAATAGCAAGCTCCAAGGGATTGAAGGGCTTAAACACTGCATAAAACAACTTCCTCATAATATAGCGCCAATACCACAACCTTCACCTCCTAATGCAAAGCTAAAAACCTAACAGTCAGGCACCCATTATCACGTTACCAGCGGCGCCATCACGGCTTAATGCAGTGTTATGTGTGGTGTGCTCGCTAATAACGTTTGCTCACCTCTAATAACACACAAACTGAAAAAAAGAGAACCGAGACTACCTCTGCTTTACCTTTCTGAAACACGAAATGGAGAGCTTTGTGAATACCACGATAAGTCTTATGTACATAACTTTATAATGCATTCTGCTGCATTGCTCATAAACACCTTTAATCCAGTGACGCATTTACTGATTATATTGACCACATTTAGACAATTTTATTCCGCGATTTTTTTTTTTTTTTACTTAAGCAGCTTATTCAAGGACTTTGTTACCAGTATATCTAAATCCCCATTAGATAAGCCTCCCCCTAACCTGAATATAATCGCCTGGAAGTAGTAGAAATAAACACATTTATTACGCCACTTGACTGAATCGATTAATGTAGAATAAACTGCAATCATCCCGAATTTCTACATGCAGAAGCATCTCTAGGAGAAGCCCTCATCTGCTGTTCACTAATATTCTTCAGATGCGAGGTGCTTCACTGCCGCAGAATTCAATGAAGCCCCATATCATGGCCTTGATGTCTCTGCATTTATCTATTACTTTTTTACATAATCATCTGTCAAAACTACCAAACACCCCGTACCATGTGGCAAAATATCGTTCACTTCCGCCATCATCAAACACACGTGCCTTCACTAGTGTTGTCGACTGTATTGTACATTCCCATTGCTCACTAAATGCATTAATATCCCCTCTAATGTCTACCTAATGTCAGTTCAAAAATTTATGCACCCAAATTCCAGGCTATGATGAACTGCTAAACTGAACGCGAAATTATGCAAAAAAGTGTATAATTATGCATACATTTCCCCTCTAAAATTTGCATAGAGGTCACTCACTGGATTGACTTTTTTTTCTCTTTTCCAAAAGGATTTATCGCCCACACACTTTGAATCCTCTTCTGTATTCATCGTCCAGGTTTTCACAGCTTAATTCCTTCACTTAACTTTTCATCATTGGTCTCACTTGATTTAATTTCACTGAAGAGAATCATTTAGCTTCGTTGGGGTCAGATACAGTTTTCATTAATCCCTTCACTGTTAGAGGCCCTTACTAACTTTAACAGAATTGTCTGATGATAGCACAGTTAAAATTAGGAAAGTTAAGGGCTTTTTAGTGTATTTTCTCCTCCATAAATATGCATAACCTTTCTTGTTATATGTATACAAAAGACACGGGATTAGATATTCTTCCACAATGACCAGTCTTTATCATACTTAAAGAAGCTTTTCAGTATTCTTCGTCTGGATTTTAATACCTGTATTAAGTTTTGTTCCTAGTGTGTAATTTGCATAACCTTTCCCAAAAATGTTGACAAAAGTCAGTGTATTCTTTCCCTCCCTCCCTCCCTCCCTCCCTCTCTGTCTCTGTCTCTGTCTCTGTCTCTGTCTGTCTGTCTGTCTCTCTCTCTCTCTCTCTCTCTCTCTCTCTCTCTCTCTCTCTCTCTCTCTCTCTCGCTTGCCCGCATAGCCACAATCGTTTTCAATAAGCTTCGTCTTTTTGGATTGCGATTGGGGAGTGGCTTTCTTTCCTTAGTGGTGTGAAACTGTCTGGGGCAGCAATAACGATATGCAGAGGACAATGTTTCATACGGATGCTGTTTCTCCTTCATTATAGGGGAGATATCTCGTAAGCCGTATGGAAACGTGTGTGGCAGTCACAGTTCAATGGAGAAAGTTTCCGAAAGAGACTATTTCTAACCTCTCACAATAAAGAATCTCTCCTCGGCAGTGCAAAATCGTTTGATGATAGCAAGAATCATAATTATACAAAATTCGTTATTGTAATGATGGGGGTTAAGATCCTTTTGTATGGAGAGTCATGATTCAGAAACAAAGACAAGTAGAAATGTAAGATTAATTTACATAATCATTCACATAATATTCAAGATTTCGTGCAACATTCTGTACACTGTCAACAGAGCAATCTTGCTTGCTGTAGGTAATGGATGCTTTCACAAGGAATACTGTTGATGTTCTCTCTATTGTTTGCTTTTTCATACATTTTTGTATTTAGTGCTGTCGTTTGACATACCAAGTTCAATCTTTAAGATGCATTAATCGAAATGGCACATATACATCTAAAGAACATACAGTATTAGTGATTAATACTTCACCATTTTTTTTCACTGTTCTAAAATGCAGAAAAAGAAAATAATAAGGATAAATTCATGTAGACATTATACAGTCAGGGACAAAAGTTCACCTACACACCATCACAACCAGAATTTGTCCTTTAATTTCCACCCTGACCAATCATATAAATAAACATCATCATTATACAGATGAGCATGCCAAACCTCTCTCAGATTAGCTCGTCAGAAGTGGTGAGTAGACAAGGTGAATTATTAGACGAACTTCGTCCCTCTGTTTACTTGTCTGTATGTCTATTCTTATTTTTATTAATTCATTTACTTCTGTTACTCGGATAAAAGTCACTGCTGCAGTATATTACAAATGATAAAATATCCCACTTACATACTTACTGGTTCTCTCCTCCAGCGTTTCAATCAAGTTTCAAGCTTCGCTCTTTCCTCCTCTCCTCCACACTCTCCTCTTGCCTCCTTCACTTAGTTTCCTATTTGCCTTTCCTCGTTTTCGCCTAACTTCCCCCCCCCCTTCCATCTCTCTCTCTCTCTCTCTCTCTCTCTCTCTCTCTCCCTCTCTCTCTCTCTCTCTCTCTCTCTCTACGTACCCTTCTATATTCTTTATTGCCTATTTGACTACCTATCTACCCAATTATTTTACCCATCTACCAACCTAACTACTGTACCTAACAGTCTACCTACATACCATTCTACCTACCAACCTACCTATCTACCTCTTCTCCCTCTTTCTGCCTGACTGCCTTTCTGCTCTGTTTTTTCCTCCCTTTCCTGCCAATTTTTCCCCTTCTCTCCACGCCATTTTATTTTTTGTCAGTTACCTCTCATTTTCAAGACTCCATCCTTCCTCCCCTCCCCTCCCTCCAACATCATTCCCCTTCCCCCCCTCTCATTCCTACTCTTACACTCCTTCTCACCCATTTTCCTCCTCTTTTCTTTCCATTCTTCTCTCCTTCGTTATCATTTATCCTCCTGCCTCCTTCCGTCCACTCTTCTTCCTAATCTTTCAATCCTATTTCTTTCCTTATACTTCCCTGCTCTTCTCTCCTCTTCTCAATTCTCTTCCCCAATCTACCTTCTTCCCTCTATTCCCCTCTCCTTCTATTCCTCACCCTCATCCTTTTTCACTCTATTCCACTCTTCTCTCTGTCTCTGTCTGTCTGTCTGTCTCTCTCTCTCTCTCTCTCTCTCTCTCTCTCTCTCTCTCTCTCTCTCTCTTTCCCCTTACCTTTCCTCCGTCCCTCAACTCAATTCTTCTTTTATTCCCACTCTACTTTAGTAGTCTTTCTCAATTTTCCCTGCCCTTATTCCCCTTTCATCCCACTTACTTTCTCATCCTCATCATCCTCATCACTGTCCACCTCGTCCTAACTTCATTCTCCCTCCCCACACTTTTCTTTCGTACCTCTCCTCCCATATCTCCATCCTCCTTTCTTTTTTCTCTCTTCCCTTCTTTCCTCTTCCTTCTTTTTGCTATTCATTCTCCCTCCCACCTCCTTCCACCTCTCTTGTTCCCTTCTTCCTAGAGACTCCACCCGCTTCTCTCTCACTCCCTCCGCACTCCTCTCAACTCACTCTCCCCTCTTCCTCTCCTCACCTCTCTCCCCCTCTCTTCTTCTCTCCCTTCTACCTCTACTCTCTCTCCCTCCACCTTCCTGTATCTTCTCACTCTCCCCTCTCCCACCTATTTCACTCTGATCGCCGTTCCTCCTTCTATTCTTTTACCTCTCTCTTACTTCCATTCCCTTCATACATGACTCTTTCCTTCATAACTCTCTCTCTCTCTCTCTCTCTCTCTCTCTCTCTCTCTCTCGTCTCATTCCCCCCTTCCCCCCCACGGCCTTAATACAGTATTCATTAAGGGTGTAAATAAAGAGGCGCGGGCGGTGCATACATCTCACCATGATGAACTTTTTGACCCACCCTGTCAGACGAAAGGGGGAGGGGCCGGGAGGGAGGGAGGAAAAAAAAACAAAAGGGGGGATGGAGTATTGGGAGGAAGGGAGAGAGGAGGAAGGAGAAAGCGAGGAAAGGTAGGCGGAGGGATGGAGGAGCATTCCAAGGGGAGGGGGGGGCGGAGGGTGGAATCAGGGGAGGGAGGAAGGAAGGATCGAAGGGAGCAGAGAAGGAGGAAGGAAGGGCGGAAGGGAGAAGGGAGGGAAGGAATAAGCTGTAGAAGAATGGGGAAGAGGAAGAGGAAGAAAAAGAGGGAATGAGAAAGACTGGGGAACAGGGAAGAATTGCTGGGGGAAGGAAGTAAGGCAAAATGGGAAGGAAAAAGGGAAAACAACTGAGAGGCAGGAAAAGATTAAATTGGGAGAAGGGGAAAGAGAAGGCGGGGAAGATGAAGGAAGGAAGGTTTGTGGGAGGGAAGAAAGAGAAATATGAAGAACCTAGGGAGAAGAGAGAGAGAGAGAGAGAGAGAGAGAGAGATGGAAAAGAAGACTGAAGGGGAAGGAAGAGAGAGGGAAATAGGGGAAGAAGGCGGGTGGTAGAGTGGAAGGAAAGCTGGAAGGAGAATAAGATAATAGCATGAAAATAAGGAACAGAAAAGGGAGGGTATAATAGAAAGTGTGTAGGTGGGAGTACAAGGAAAAAAAAAAATTTCAGTCCTCCTGATTCCTTGCAGGATGTTTTTGACTGAATGAGAAAGACCTATGGTATCTGTTCTATGAGCCTCCAGATAGAGATGGTAAAGGAAATTTTTCCCCTACGGCCCCCCACATACACCAATCCTTGTAGTCAAAAGTGGCAGGAAAATGTATCTTATGAGGAGTAATTATATTCAGCAGAAAATTGTCATGAACATTTCAAGGACGGAAGACTGGAAAATATATAGTATCATACAATTAATTTATCCAGCCTAGAAGGAAGTTAACAGGTCGTAAAGATAACATTTAATGAATACGTACCGGCACGTTTCGCTGTGGCTGCAGTCTCCGTGATCTAGAAAAGATGAAAAATATGTCAGGATTATAACCCTGTCATGGTCACGTCAGCACTAGTATTTCATTCCAGTTGACGACGAAGAGTTTTACTTAGCTGGGCATGAGCCATTGGAGACGGAGTGTGTGTGTCAGTACCACCACAACTAACCCTCTCTTGGTCTACATAATTCTAGTGTTGTTTTTCCAGTTAATGCAAGATTTTTTTTTTTTTTTTTCCATTTAAAAGCGAGTCATTAGAGACTGTGAATGTTAGCACCTGCACAAATAATCCTTTCATGTTAATGACGACCGTAGTTTTCTACTGCAGCTAACGCCAGATGATTTTATTCAGCTGAGATTGAACCATGGGAGCCTGAGAGAGCTAAGCGAGCTTGTTTGCACTGAAAATAATGACATTGTTTATTAGACCGCGGTGCGGGAAGCTGTATGAAAGAAAAAAAAGGAGGGGGGAGGGGAAGGAAATATGGGTATATAAAAGTAAAGGAGAAGAAATTATATAGGAGGTGGGAAGGAAAGACCAAGAAAATGTAATAAGGAAGGAGGGATAAACGGAGGAATGGAGACAGGAAAAAAGAAACATAAATGAAAGGAGGGATAAGGTAAGAGAATAAAGGAAGAAACAGCAGAGGAAAGAATATATTTATGTACATAAACACATCTATCTATCTCTTTATCTATCTGATCTTAATCAGTCTATCTTATATATATATATATATATATATATATATATATATATATATATATATATATATATATATATATATATATGAAGAGCTTCAGTGGTAAAGTGTGCGTTTTCGTACGCTGAAAAACGAGGGTTCGCGCCCCGCCAGGATAAAAAACTATGGGAGCGTTTTTCTGGCCAGGTACTGCATTGGCGGACACGTGTATATATATATATATATATATATATATATATATATATATATATATATATATATATATATATATATATATATATATTGTTACGGAACAGAGATAGATAATGAACACTTCAAGTGAGAACACCAAAATCACTACTGTCCTGCAAAGTTCCAGGTTCAAAACAAAAGAGTTAGGTAAAATTAAAATTAAAGTTTAATGCTCAAACTAACAACTAAACATTCAGGACTCATAAGGATATTGTAATGGCAAAAAACAGGTTAAATATATGGTTAACTGCAATAGGCTCTATTAACACGAAATTAGCAAGAGTAAATTTATCTAAGTCAGCCCTGATAAAATGAGGAAACCGGATAATGCTCAGTTAATGCAAGATATATTATTACAGATACAAAATATTATTAACAATGGCTGACATCAAAAACTCCACATGAATCACAAAAACCTCACCAGGCCTACGAATTAACACATTATGCTATACAGTACAAGAAAAAATGTAATAACACTTATACTCAAATTACACAGCTGCTTGATGGTTGGAGACTTCCTGGGCACTCACAAAAATAATAACAACTGTACAGGGAAGGACAGAGATGTGAACAAAATGAGGAGTAGATCTAAGTGGCAATTAATGCAGAGACTGAGCTCATTATATAGGGGCCGGCAGAGCTTGATACAACTTGTAAGAAGGACGCGCAAATGAAGCCATAGGGGACAAAGAGTTGACACTCTTGCTCTGAACAACAGAAAGAACGACTTACTCTACTATAAGGGAGGAGAAGGGGGGAGTGAGGTAGAACACGGAAGCTTGGTCACTATGGAAGCCACGAGGCGAACCGTGAACAAACATGCAGCATACTGTACGTTAGAATTATACAAAGGATGATGAAATCATAGGCTATGTAACACCTCCGCACAAAGAAAAAAAGAAATTTACAAAGGAAATTTCTTATTACTCTAAAACTATCTGTTTAAAGTCTAGATAAGCAATCTGCAAATAACATTTTCTTTCCCCTTGACATGTTGTATGTCTAATGAATACTCCTGAAGAAGTAGACTCCATCTTGTCAATCTCTGATTTTTATCTTTAAACTTACTAAGGAATTTCAGTTGGTTATGATAGGTATGAATGACTATGGGGTCAAAACCAGAACACAAATAATTTGAAAAATGCTGTAAACCCAAAATCAAGGCCAAAAGCTCTTTCTCAATAGTTGAGTAGTTCTTTTGAGGTGGAGTGAACTTACTGTAATAAGATACAGGGTGTTCAATACCCTGATTATCCTCTTGCAGCAAAACAGCCCCAGCTCCTGTATCACTTGCGTCAACAGCCATCTTAAAAGGCTTAGCAATATTTGGAGTAGCGAGCACTGGCTGACTTAATAGGATAGCTTTAAGTTTGCTAAAAGAGGATTCACAGTTATCGGTCCAGATAAATTTAACTCCCTTTTTCAGTAGGTCTGTAAGTGGTGATACAAGAATTGAAAAGTTAAGAACAAATCTCCTGTAATAACCTACCATTCCCAAAAATCTGTGAAGCTCTTTCCTACTTTTAGGTCTGGGAAGATCACTTATAACCTGAACCTTAGCTCCTGGTGGTGCAACATGTCCATCACCAATTACGTACCCAAGGTACTGAACTTTAGCTTGACCAAACTCACACTTTGATAAATTAGCTACAAGATTAGCCTGAACCAAACGCTCAAGAAATTTACTGACATGGCATAGGTGATCTTTCCAGTTGTCACTGAAGATTAATACATCATCAATATAAACAACACACCCTGCCAAACCCTCTGTTACAACATTCATGAGCTTCTGAAATGTGGCTGGTGCATTCTTCATACCATATGGCATTACAGAACATGCAAAAGTCTTTCCTAGTGTTACAAAACATGAGATCTCCCTAGCACGTTCAGTCATAGGTACTTGCCAGTATCCCTTTAACAAATCAAACTTACTTATTTACCTAGCCTTTCCGAACTTGTCTATGCAATCTTCCACACGAGGGAGAGGGTAAGTGTCTGTTTTGGTTATCTGATTAACACGTCTGTAGTCGATGCAAAGCCGCTGTGACCCACCTGGCTTAGGGACTAGAGTGACAGGAGAACTCCACTCGCTCTGACAGCGCTCAATCATCTTGTGGTCTAACAGGTAGCCAAGCTCCTTCTCGATGAGAGGAACTTTCACTGGGTCACACGGTAAGGAGGCAGTTTAATTGGCTTTGCATCTCCAACATCGACATCATGCATCAACACAGTGGTTCTTCCTGGAGTGGCACGGAACACTTGCGGGTACTCCTGCAGTAATGCCGAAAACTCCTGCCTTTCCTCGGGAGCTAGATGAGAAAGCTTAGTCTGGAGATCATTCATGATATCAGGATTCTTCCCCAAACTATCACTCAGGCTCATGCTGCATGGGAGAACTTCACTTGCAGACTCGGGTGGAACAGCTACAGTGCAGACTGGGTTATATTCGTCCCGCCTGTGATATAACTTTAGCATGTTGATGTGACAAAGTTGCTTGTTCTTTCTACGATCTGGTGTGGCAATGACATAGTTGACATCACTGAGTTTCTTCTCCACGAAATAAGGACCACTAAACTTGGCTTGAAGAGGTCGCCCATGCACTGGTAGCAGAATCAAAACCTGATCTCCTGGCTAAAAGTGGCGTAACCTGGACTTCTTATCATACCAAGTCTTCATCTTCTCCTGAGCAGCTCCTAAACTCTCTCTCGCCAGCAGTAAAGCAGTGGACAGCCGTTCTTTGAACTTCATCACATACTCCAGCAGGTTGACGTCATCTTCCTCTGACAGCCAGCATTCCTTGAGTAGCTTAAGGGGTCCTCTTACTTCATGGCCAAACAGTAGTTCAAAGGGTGAGAAGCCCAGTGATTCATTTGGGGATTCTCTTGCGGCAAATACAACGAATGGAAGACCTTTATCCCAGTCTTTCTGATGTTCCAAACAGTATTTCCTGAGCATCGATTTGAGTGTTTGATGATATCTCTCCAACGCTCCTTGGGTCTGGGGATGGTAAGCTGAAGACGTGATCTGGGTGATGCCCAACTCTTTCAGAGACTGCTTGAAAAAATTTGACATGAAATTACTTCCCCGGTTTGACTGTACCTCCTTGGGCAGACCAAACTTTGTGAAGAACCCTAGCATTTCCTTAACCACGTTCTTTGCTGAGATATTTCTAAGTGGAATGGCTTCAGGATAACGAGTAGCCATATCAATCAGGGTCAACACATAAGAAAATCCTGAAGAAGTCTTAGGAAGAGGGCCCACAATATCCACCAACACACAGGTGAATGGCGCCTCAAAAGAAGGAATGGGAACTAGAGGTGCAACCTTTTCGGTCTGATTACACTTCCCCACAACTTGACAGATGTGACAAGACTTACAATACCAGGAAACATCCCTTAAGATACCTGGCAAGTAGAAGTGTTTCAAAATGCGTGCCACAGTCTTCCTCACTCCAAGGTGTCCTGCCAAACTGGAATCATGAGCCACTCTAATGATATGCCTACAAACACGAGGGATGACAACTTGATGTACAACCTCCCATTCACAGTCGGCTGATGCTGTTGGGGGTCTCCACTTTCTCATAAGTACTCCTGACTTTATATAATAACAAGTGGAAGCACCAGCTGACTCTTCCTCACTGCAAGCAGAGTTAGCTAGACCTTTCAACTCAGGGTCAGCAACCTGCAACTCAACCAACTCTTGACGAGACAAATTATCAACACTACGGGGTACTGCCTCATCTGGTGAGTGGTCCAAATTAGCAGGAAAGGGGTCAGCTAGGATAACATCATCATCATCATTATCCTCTAAGTCACCAGTAACTTTAGACTTAGCTCTAGTGACAGCACATGCAGAGAACACATCAGGGACATCACAATCCTGGGTGGCAGCCACTGGCTCACTAGACAACTGAGGAGCTGGACACACTTCACTTCCACCATTATCATTTCCAAGTAAGAAAGTTACACTTGACATTGGGAGTGTCTCAACCAACCCAACCATAACGGAACCATTAACAAAACCAGACTCTCTATTCACTCTGCACAGAGGGACAGAGAAGTAACTATTCCCTACACCTTGTAAGATTACAGTTTCATCAGAGGAATTAACATTAGAGCCTAGAACACTGGTCAGCATAAGGGATTGGCAAGCACCTGTATCACGATATATTTGAACTGATTTCCTGTCATTACTGTCCAGAGGACTGACAAAACCATGAGACAGGAAATTAGCACATGAACTCTTGAGAGTGTCACCCACGTTACTGCTCAAAAGAGGAACTTCATCAAGAGAATTTAATTTACCCCTCAAAGCAGGTTCAGTTAACTCAGTTAAAGAATTCTGGGAACTCTCAAGGGTGGACACTAGACCAATTGACTGAATATTTAAAGACTCCTTTTTGTTCACATCACGCTGTCTCCTGAAACATTTCTCCGTAGTATGACCAAGCTTACTACAATAAGTACATTTATTTTTCTGAAATCTAGAGGTGGAGCTGGTATTTACTTCCTGAGAAACATCTTCTTTATTCTCTTCCCTGTTACCTGTACTCTGAGTAGAGGCAACGTACTTACTCTCAGCTTTCCTTTTTTCTTTAGAATATCTCTTGTGAGTGAGAACATATTCATCACCTAAAACTGCAGCATCAGAAAATTTATCTATTCTTTTCTCTTCAAGATATAGGCTTACATCTTTATTAATACACCTTTTGAAGTCCTCCAGCAAAATCATCTGCTTAAATTTACCAAAATCAGAATCCACATTCTTAGGATTTAACCACTGCTCTAACAGATCTTCTTTGATTTTTGCATACTCAACATGGGATTGCTTATCATGCTTATAAGTTGTCCTACATTTTACTCTATAGGCTTCAGGAACAAGCTCATAGGCCTTAAGAATCAAGCTCATAACTACATCATAATTATCACATTGATCCTGAGGCAAAGATGCATAAGTTACTTGAGCTTTACCGGTGAGAACAGTTTGAAGGAGTACTGGCCAATACTTTTTGGGCCAATTAAAACCTGTAGCTACCCTCTCAAACAACTGAAAATACTTTGTTAAATCAGATTCATTAAAAGGAGGGACAAGTTTAACATTTTTAGCCACATCAAAATCATCAGAGCTAGATGATCCAGTTCCACCTTGTTTCATGCGATACTCATGGTCTGCCTGAATCCTAGCAAGTTTAACTTGTGCCTGAAACTCAGCCTCCTTAGCACGAGCCTCCTGCAGGGCTAGCTGTAACTTAGCTATTTCAATCTGCGTTTGCTCATCTGGAGGAGTTACATTAAACAAGCTTTCATTAATCATGTCAACAATTTGATCTTTAGAATGATGAGAGCGAACAGCAATTCCCAATTGTTGAGCAACAAGCTTAAATTCATTCTTTGTTCTGTTTTCTACATCACACACTGTTTGCACATTTGACAAAAAGTCTTTGGCTTCATCAAGCGTTGTAATAGTAGACATCATGAATAAATCACAGTCACAAAATATCAACCAATATCCTTATGATAATATCCTGAATATCCTGATAAGAGGTCGCCAAGTTTATGTTACGGAACAGAGAAAGATAATGAACACTTCAAGTAAGAACACGAAAATCACTACTGTCCCGCAAAGTTCCAGGTTCAAAACAAAAGAGTTAGGTAAAATTACAAGTTAAAGTTTAATGCTCAAACTAACAACTAAATATTCAGGACTCATAAGGATAATGTAATGGCAAAAAACAGGTTAGATATATGGTTAACTGCAATAGGCTCTATTAACACGAAATTAGCAAGAGTAAATTTATCTAAGTCAGCCCTGATAAAATGAGGAAACCGGATAATGCTCAGTTAATGCAAGATATATTATTACAGATACAAAATATTATTAACAATGGCTGACATCAAAAACTCTACATGAATCACAAAAACCTCACCAGGCCTACGAATTAACACCTTAAGCTATACAGTACAAGAAAAAATGTAATAACACTTATACTCAAATTACACAGCTGCTAGATGGTTGGAGACTTCCTGGGCACTCACAAAAATAATAACAACTGTACAGGGGAGGACAGGGATGTGAACAAAATGAGGAGTAGATCTAAGTGGCAATTAATGCAGAGACTGAGCTCATTATATAGGGGCCGGCAGAGCTTGATACAACTTGTAAGAAGGACGCGCAAATGAAGCCACAGGGGACAAAGAGTTGACACTCCTGCTCTGAACAACAGAAAGAACGACTTACTCTACTATAAGGGAGAAGAAGGGGGGAGTGAGGTAGAACACGGAAGCTTGGTCACTATGGAAGCCAATGCAGGCTTAATCGTGATCAAACATGCAGCATACTGTACGTTAGAATTATACAAAGGATGATGAAATCATAGGCTATGTAACAATATATATATATCCATATATATATATATATATATATATATATATATATATATATATATATATATATAGAGCCTCTGTGGTACAGTGGTTGAGTGTGCGTTTCTTACATGGGTGAACCAGGGTTCGTGTCCCGCCAGGGTAAAAAACTTTGGGAGTGTTCACCCGGCCACGTACTGCATTGGCAGACATCAGGGGTGCTATGGTTGAACCAGTGTCGCATACTATAAAGTATGCTTGCACCCAGTCGGCTTGCGCGGGCCGATGACACTTGGTTCACAGACTACACACACATCCAAAGCCACTCCAACACTACATTTACACTTACAAGCACTTCTCACCCTACATACAATATCTCTACTAGGCAGCCTAAGCCACTTGGTAGAGATACATTGGCTGTATCGTCCCGACTTTGTCGGGATAGGCCGGTCCTGCAGTGGATACTCAAACGGCTGATGATGATATATATAATGTCCGCTGATGTTTTCATTGCAATGGCTTCAGAAAAAAAGGGGGGGGGGTGGAGGGAAAGCAAACTCACACACAATTATGTCCTTTTCGGGTAGTCGTGTGTAATAGTCTACATCACAGCAAGCTTGATTTCTTCCCACCAGGACCCTTTAATTATTGTGTGATTTATAAGTGTCAATCGTTAATTATATAATAACCCAGCACATGAACAAGCAATTACGGACTATTATAGGATAATTGGAGAGAGGAGGAACGCTAATAATTTGAGGGAGTGAAACAGCATAAATGCTGTAATCAGCTGAAAACAGACTTGGCTGGTATACGGTTGTATTTTTGTATTAATGAAAACATGTTTTAGTATCATATTTTATTTAATAATAAAACATATTACAGTAACATAATTGTTAAAAAGAAAGAAGAAATAATTACACAGTGTACCTTCTTAATATATATATATATATATATATATATATATATATATATATATATATATATATATATATATATATATGGATTTCTGAAACTCTTGCTCTATTATCAACTTTCTGCTTGACACTTACACGTATTACTAACAGACTCAGTTCTACATCTTATCTCAGTGGTTTTCGTTTTATCAGTTCCCTTCCTCCCATTAAATTCTTTCTAGCCTCTCTTCCTCAAAATGTTACACTTATTACCAACACTATCGCTGTTACACTGCACACTGTTTTTTTTTTTTTTAATTATTATTTTTCTACATGCTCTAGTAGTTTTGGTCAAAGTACGAGCAGAGCACCAGTCTCATTCATTTTCTGCCCAGCTGTGTAATAAAAGCTATCACTGCTAATTTCTCAGCATTTTATATACGCAGTTAAAAAATCCGAAACCGTTTTCCTCAGTCTCACTTTCCCAGTATCTATAAGGTCTTCAAAATGCAATGTACAGTACACTGATCACAAAATTATCATCATTCAGGTGGTTGATGGTTCGACAATGCGTGTTGTTGCTGTTCAGTTTATTATTGCATGGCAGGCACTTTTTTAAGTGTACACTGGTGTTAGCTTCTTACAGAAAGCTCTGTCTTTAGAATGTAGTACTAAAATAGCAGACATAAACAGAAATCAGAAGAAAATAGAGAATATTCCGAGTTTCAGGCATTACTTCAAAATGCGTTGATGGAAAAGAAAGATTTTTTTTTTTTTTTTTTTAAACCATACAACTGACACGAATTTCTCTTCACATCCAGGATTGTGAACTGCAAATGACATTCTGATTTGCTGGAATGTTTAATCTTAATTGGGTTCGGCATTCTGAGGATTTTTTTGTTTTTTATCCATTGTTTCATGCTGAGTGGTATTATCTTTGTACACTTATAATGCTCTATCAGACTTGTATGGCATTTTGCTGCAGTGACGCTTGATATTATGCAGCAACGATTGGATGGTTTACTCAATCACTCTAGTTCAAAATCAGTTTGGGTAAGTACAGTACTTAGGAACTTCGGTGGTCAACCACATTCCAGGAATCTTGATATTAAACGAACTGACTTGGGGAAAAAAAAATCTCCAAGACCATCACATCGCCAACAATAAAAAAAAAGATAGCACTACCACCCGAGAGAACTAAACTGATTTATGAGTTCCTCCACAGTGGAAAAAAATAAACTAATAAAATGTTCCTAAGATTATTATATCACCAGCGGTCAAAGCAACAATACCAGAGCCAACAAAGCCAGTCACCTGCTACACCAAATATGCAAACCTTCCCAGCGAGACAAATAGTATGGATAATGCAAAGGGCTAAAGGGAGGATGGGAAGATTTATTTAATAAGGATGGAAGAATGTACGGTATGATGGTTGGATGAAGGGTAAATAGGGAGATAAAAATGGATGGAGTAATGGATGGACAGTGGAAAGTTGACAGAAGGATTGATGGAAGAATTCATAGAGTGATGAAGAGACAATGAAAGGTGGATAGAAGCACTGATGGTAGGATAGATAACGAGTGATTGGATGGAAAATGGATGAAAGTATAGAGGGAAGGATAGACTAAAGGGTAGACGAGGGAAAAATAAAAGGAAAAATTCACAAAGTGTGACAGTAGGAAGGAAAATAAAGAGGCAAGCAAACACCACTGAGGACTCCAAAACGAAGGTAGATACAGGGAAAAATCAAGATTATGCTAGAGACCAGCCACTGCTAAGTTCATAAAAATCTTCTCTTCATTTGGTACAGCTTCCTCTACCTGTGGATTGTGAGTCCATGTACAGTTGTGGACACAAATATCGATCCAATTCCTTACAATAAATAACCAGACAGTAAACAACAACCTGCGAAACTCATTGCACTTTCCATTATATGGTGTATGAGTTTTGTCGCAACCCAACTAAAAGTGGATTGATGCTCTCATCTTCACCTGTACATGTTCAACGTTACGTTGTCACTGTGAATAGAGAAGTTCTTTTTGACAACACATGTTCAGAAAGAGCAGTTTGATTTGCAGTTTCGTCACGTCTTGTCACGACAAATTCACTAGTCAGAATACACACAGATACAAAGAGAAGAGGCAATGCAAACCTTTAGGCGTAATCATATTCATATTCGAGAGAGAGAGAGAGAGAGAGAGAGAGAGAGGAGAGAGAGAGAGAGAGAGAGAGAGAGAGAGAGAGAGAGAGAGAGAGAGAGAGAGAGAGGTTGACTCAGTGTGGTCGTCAATATTTTTGCCATTATAATTTTCCAGAGATATGCATGAATCAGCTATGGCTTTAACAGTTTCTAAAACAACCCAATTTTGGTTCTAAATATGGTACTTTTTTGGCTTTTTTCAGTTATGTGGTGATAAATATTAAGAAAAGCCAGGTAAGTGACTCCAATTGATTTTCAGTAACCTTTCCTACGATGTGTGTAGGCCTACAGCACTCTTAAGCTTTCAAGAGAGATGAATTTTGAAGCTCATTTAAAAAAAATGTTTTTTTCAGCAATTTGATGATGAATTCTGAGAAAAGTACCTCAGCCCTTAAAGTACGAAGGTCCTTTTGGAAGGACTGTCAAGGTGGCGGCAATGGTCCTTCCAGATGAATCGCAGGATTTTTTTTTTTCTTGACTCACTCGATTATTCCTGCCTAATTCTTCATTATGCTCAATGAGTGGGTACTTCTAGCTTGCCTGAAGCTGTTTCAACACTCAGTTGCCCACTGGCCATGGAGTGAAAATGTTGCCCTGTTTCTCCCGATTACCTGCCCTTTCCTGCACTACCCAACCGGGTGGGAAATGCACCCAGCCACCCAAGTGGCACCACCTACCATCCAGTGACACAGCAACTTTAAATGGGAGGAGGTGGAAGTGATGAAAAAAGGCTAAAATCACTTTTAAAGGTTAGAAAATATCGTAAATGATATAAATATCCTTGTTGGGTATATAGGAAAATAATTAATTAGTACAATAGTGAGTATGGAGACGATGGTGAGTAACACTGCAGTGCTCAACACACTAGTTAAGGTGAAATTGACACCCGCTATTAGGTCATTCTGGACTGCTATTTTTTTTTAAGCCAAAGATAAGTACCGGTAGTTACAGAGGCAGTTATTAACCCTGTAAGAGCATAACTAGTAATGAGTGGTAGGAATATGAGTAATTAAGTGGATATTTTTGGTGATGTCAAGTGCTTCAGTTATTCCATCTCGTGGAATGTCAGGGTTGGGTAATTATGTTACTTCAGTACCTTGTAAGCAATTGTGCAATAACAAGTATTAATAATAAGTGATATATTTGAAATTGCAAAAATTAAAAGGAAAACGTTGTCTTGTCACCCATATACTACTGCACTCAAGTAGCATGTTTAGTGCTAAGTGTAGTGCATGTTAGTTTGCTCTTGTAAGTTACATTCATACAACAGTCCAGTGCAGCAAGTGTAATTATAATTAAAATATTATAAATTACTTGATTTTTTTGATGTTATAATGCACAGAGGTCACCTCCCAAACTTCACACCTAACTTAGCGGTGGAGCCACTTACATGCCTGGGAGATCTGTACTCACCGCCCACACAAAACACCTCTTCAACTTGCTCTCCCTCTGGACCTGGACCACCTATAGCCTCTAGTTTCATTCAAAGGTTAATGGAAAGATTGAAGTTTATGTGAATGAAATTTAAACGTGTTTGGTAAGGGTAAGTGGGTTAAAAACTGATTGTGAAAACACTGTATTTATTCTGTATCTGTTGCACCAGCAACATGGATTAAATGAAAGGCCAAGAACTTGGGCCCTGAGCTGTCAACACAAAGCGTCACTCGGTATGCCTCCGCCAAGCCTTGTGCACTGACTCACCATACTGTTGCCATGACAGAGTTCATGATGGGTTGAAATGAGAGTAAAGGTAAATTTAATCGACCCCATATGACCTTGACCTTTGATTCCTTGACCTTGCTGGCCTAATCGGTTCATCATCCCACCATGCTGTATTAGTGACAAGAGATTGGTTGAAATCAGTAGAGAGATTCAAGAGATTTCACTCCCACACCCATATGACCTTGATTTTTTTATCCCTGATCTTGCTAACGTAATCAGTTCATCGTCCCGACATATTGTATCACTGACAAAAGTTTGGTCATAATCCATCGAAGGGTTCAGATGTCACGCCCACAAAAGTGTTACGGACCCACGGACCCATGAACTCACGCACGGACGTACGAATCAATCACTTAATGCCTCCTCCACCATAGATGGGCGGATGCATAAAAACACAATGCTGCTACCAAAGGGTTAACACCTACTGGCATTAATTTTTGTTAAGCTTTCCAACTATGTCCCCTGGTCTACTGTAGCCTTAATGATTACTTAGATAACCGAGTGTTGGTGTCATGTTCCAACTGCCTATTACCTGTCTAACAGTGTTCTCGATCAATTGGTCCTCTTGAACAATGTTTTCTATGATTCACTGGGGCATAAACATGAAAGACCATTCAATGAGGCAGTACAATCCTCAAACACGCCACAAGCCTCCACATACCATGGCTTTGGTGCTAATGTCCACCGTTCATGTGGAATACATGCTAAAGCAGTCTCATTCAAGAGTGGTGTGATAATATTAATGGGGTATTTTTATCAAACGTCGGTGGATCTTATGGACACCAGTAAAGCAATTTTAACGATATTCTTAAGATTGCTTTATGGACCAGCCTGCAATCGATCTTACCCCCTTTCAGTCAACTGACCGGTTTTCTAACACTTGACAACCAGGTCCTTCGAATAGATAAATATTTTATATTTTTTCCACTGTAACCTGAATACTGAAATAGCGTATGAGAGAGCAGCATGGAAGATGAAAGTATGAACAAAGAAGATTAAATTGTTAAAGCTGTGAATGTAGCATGAAAAAAAAAAATGAATGAAATGTGGGCAGAAATAATACGAAAGGAAGGGTTAAATGGATGGAAGGATAAATGAGAGGGAGACAGCGAGGAAAGGAA
The DNA here is from genome assembly GCF_032717465.1 of Coenobita brevimanus. NCBI lineage: Eukaryota > Metazoa > Arthropoda > Malacostraca > Decapoda > Coenobitidae > Coenobita > Coenobita brevimanus. The sequence goes on along the minus strand of NC_136991.1, from coordinate 26,432,955 downwards.
GGATTTAAGAGGTAGGGGAGAAGGGGCCACGATTGATGTGTAGGAAAAAAGAAAAAAAAAGGTGGCTGGGGAGAACTAGGATTCATGGATGCTGAGAGAGAGAGAGAGAGAGAGAGAGAGAGAGAGAGAGAGAATTATCTTTTAAACAGATACAGAGAACACAAAAAAAATTACTGTCTCAGCAGGGGTTTAACGTTAAGAAAAAAATGGTGTAGAAGGCTGTCTCCCATATGCAAAAGTAATGATGACCAAAGATACACATAATGTGCTTCATTTCTCACACACACACACACACACACACACACACACACACACACACACACACACACATTATATCTATCTATCTATATATATATAGATAGATTGACAGATAGATAGATATAGATGTAGACAGATATAATATACCAAAGATATCAAAGAGAATGTATGTCCGTCTGTCCATTACGAAAATCGATGAAGATTCAGATAGCACACTCTAAGCAGCTCTAACAGTGTAACTTTTTACCAAGAATTTAGGTGTGTACAATATAGGTATCAAAATGGATCTCTTAATGATTAAGATTGGAACTAATTAGAAGTATATATATATCAGTGCCTTTGTACTTCTACAACTGTATCATTATTAGCTACAATAATGGGTAAATGGAATGGTGGTGCTGGTTGGACAGGGTTAGTGGGTGGGTAGTAGATAAACAGGTCCATGACTGGAATAGGTCCATGAGGAGTTTATTCCGGGGACTGAGCCAAAAGAGAAACATAGGCTCAATGGGTAAATGGGACCGCGGGAGTCTTCTCTCATAGTGAGAGTGGTCATCCATGGTAGCAGGCAATGGGGTCTGACTTGGGCAACAGACAAGTACATAATATTGGGTGGTTATAGAAAACATAGGTGAGAGATTTGGAGTTTATTTTCTGACAATTTGACCAGATGACTTATCAAAAAGAAAGCTACCTTCCTGACGTTTTGACCAGATGACTAATCAAAGAGGATGCTACCTTTGGAGTGTCGTGAGCCTCTCAGGTACCCACTAGATTACCTCACATCTCGCTAGATTGGTGTGTCTTCACCGGACATCCCGATCGCTGTTAAACCTTTACGATAACTAGGTGCGTTATGCTAATTGACACAAGTGTGAGCTGCTTCCATTGCCTGCCTCATGCATTTATTTAAACTTCTGTGAACAGTATAACTTATGATTCCATCCATCTTAGTAAGAGATTATACAGCTAGTGATCTAGACAACCTATGACCACATACTTGTGTTCATATAACCTTTTCGTAAGACCTCGAGAGGATTCAGTATAATAACTAAAGAACATTCACTAAAACGAATATTATGTACTACTGTACACTATTTTCATTCATGTCGTCGATATTCATCTCAACTGCATCGTTTATCATTCTTCTTGAAGGTGTTGCTATGTTAATTCCCGCCATTCTGCATAATCTCGCCATGTATGTTGACACAACGGAATTTATGACAGCTACATATCTTTGATTCTCCGTTACGATCTCTTAATTCATTTATCTTATGCTTAGTTTTTTTCATTATCAGCTCCAAATGTAGCACCCGCTTTGATATAGGTCTCTGTGTGATAAGTCAGAGAATAAAACTCCAGGCCACTCCACCTATCTCCTCATCTATCATTATCATCATCATCATGGTCAGACACATAGGATTAGTGACTAATATGGCCTATGTGAGAAAGTAGCCAATACACCTCTCTGGTGACCGTGACCGCTTTTCGTTCAATTGCTGCAAATAGGAATTACTTAATCTGACCCTACAAGGTCAAACCAGTACTCAAGCCTCCTCAACATTGCAAGGTAGCACTCTGCACACACACATGTATGCATATCTATCTATCTATCTATCTATCTATCTATATATATATATATATATATATATATATATATGGTAATCCCTTGATTATCCCTACAGTCCATATCCCATCATGCTCCGTATCTGTTCATCAGGCCTTGGCTATAACATAAGTGGATTTATTTGTCCATAACCGGACATAAAAGCTCCAGAGTCCAGCTTCCAGCCATCACCAGCAGGAAAAACACACGTAAAGATCCTAACCCACATTCATGCAAAGAATGGATTTGCATGACATGCAGACCCTACACCCACAGGTCTCAGCAATGGTGGATATTATTCCTGTAGCATTTAAAATCACTTGGCCAGCGTGAGCAATGGAAATATGCCAGCAGCACACGAGGAAAACACACGTAAACTACAAAAACTACAAACGGTGTGCAATACTGGATAATCCACCCTCATCACCAGTAATAAACAGGAAGTGCACAAGGAAGACTGAGCATAACCAACAAGCTGAACAAGAATGGCTGTACGGATCACCACCTTGTGGTCAAAATCCCCCCCAGCCACCCAGATTAGTCAGGAATTCCCAGCCACGCACGGCCATCTGCCCCCTTATCGACTGGTCAAAGTTGCATCGCCCTCCGGATTACTCAGACACTCCTTACACCTATGGTATACAGGGACCCAGTGTTTCTGCCACATTGTGAAATTTGCCTGGGAGAGCGTAAAGGACCTTTGCACTCATATGTCAGTGTGCCACTTTTTGACTGTATGCTCATTGCCAAGCGTGGGTCGAGGCATGGCAACACCTTACACTCTTAAGTGCTACTGCATCTCAGTGCCCACCTTTGCCTCTCTCGTGTGGACGTGCTTGGCTGAGGTTTAACAATGGCAGCTTCTGTTGCATTTGTGGTGGTGCCCTTCCTTTTGCAGGCGTTAAATCTCCCCTGTAGTATTCTTGTGTGTGTAATGATGGGACAACCACTACCTGAGAAATCCAAGAGGAGGGTTTTGACTCTGGAGATGAAGCAGGAGATATTGGGCACGGTTGATGCAGACTGTTCAACTTCACACATTCTGCATGAGTTTGACTTGCGCTGCTCAATTTTGTCTGATATCAAGAGATTATGGGATAAGTTTACTCAGCACTGCCAGGACTATGGCGATACAACCAGGAAAGGCGACTGGAAGGTGATGTCCCAGCCCCGTTACACTATCATTGACCAGTCAACTTTGGTTTGGTTCTGCCAGCAACAGGGTGCTGGCATGTTTGTACGTGGGACCGAGTTGAAGGTTGCAGCCAAGAAGTTTTCATGCCTCACAGTGTGCATGACTTCAAGGGATCTGAGGATTTACTCTTCCAGTTCAAACATTTACATGGACTTACTGGCCATAAGGCACAAGACGAGGCTTTGGACGTGGCAATGGAGGATGTTGAGTTGCTTCACCAAAAAGTGCAATGCCTGATCGAGAAGGAGGGCCTTGCTCTCGGTCACATCTAAAGTGCTGACGAAACTAGCCTGTTCTTCTGCTCTGTGCCCACCAACACCTTGGAAGATGAGACAGAGAAGACTTTGCCTGGTCAGAAGCTGTCCAAACATCATGTCTCGATGTTGTGCTGTGCCAATGCTAACGGGATGCACTGCCTCAAGCCCGTTATTGTTGGACGTGCAAAACAGCCACATTGTCTCTGTGGATTGAAGGATAGCCTGCCTGTTGTGTGGTACCATTCTGTGAAGGCCTGGTTTACCACAAAGGTCTTCAGAGACTGGTTCCACAGACACTCTGTCAAGGAGGTTATCTGTTATCAGATGGAGGAACTTGGAATCCATTGTGGCCAGGTGAAAGCTATCCTGATCCTCGAAAATTTGGTTGCAGATGATGGGTGGATTAGGCACATGTTTCTGCCCCCTGATACGACTGCACTCATTCAACCAATGGACCAGGATGTTATCATGGCGGCCAAAAGACTGTACCATCGGAGGTTCCTTGACAAAGTGATGGTGGTGCTTGAAAATGAGGAAGGAGTTGACACACATGAGGAGCAGAGAGGATCTGCAGCTTTGCATCACTGTCTGCAATTTTCAACTGGGCCAATGCTTGGAATGAAATTTCCATGAAAACCTTGGAAAGTGGTTGGTCTCATCTCCTTCAGGGATGTGAGACCATGCACTGCTTTGAAAGATTTGATGTGGACAATTTCCACCTTTTGCTGTGAAATGCAGGCAAGGATGTGGACATCAACGACGTGATGGATTGGCTTTGTGATGTCAGCGGTGACCCAGGATATTAGAATGAGAAGATCGCCACTGCTATCTCTGCAGGGCTGACAGAGGAAAACAACTAGAACGAGAATGAGAACCCTGGCTCTCACCACCCAGTCACTCCATCACTCCATTTTGGCGTGCTGCAGGGTGGCATTGAGCAGGTGCTTGTGTATGCAGAGTGTCCTCAGTATGACATGGAGTTGGTACCATTAAAGCTGGCCATGGACCAGCGGGCAATTGGGGATGCTGTCATCCTCTGGCAAAATCGTAGCAACTATCGTCAGATGAAGATCAACTCCTTCTTTAAGCCTGCCACCCCCATGGGTACCAGCTCCTTTTCCCCATCACGGCAACCACAGCTGGCTCAATCCCAGTCTTCACTCTCGGACCCACAACCGAGCACATCAACAGCCACTGAGATGTCATTAGATGTGAGTTTGTGGCTGTCTTCAGAGTGTCCTGAGGTGGGTTGGGCTCCATTGCCTCACCTTATGTCCCTGTTCATTGGTTAGCTTCAGAGGAGGAGGAGGAGGAGGTGGAGGAGTCTTTGAGCTTTGCCAGTGGCTGTGTTAGCCACTAGACCACATGGAATACCTGTACACCTGCTGCAACCTGGCTAGTTGCGATGCCTGTCAGCCGTTCACTGGGTGGTAAGTGTACTGTACTTGTTTTTTATTGTACTTATTTATGCTTTGATTTCTTAGTGCTTTACCCGCCCCGTCCCGGCCGATTTTCCACCACAGACCCACCCCCCAATCCCGACCAATTTTGGAAAGAAATTTTTTTTGGCTCAAACCTCCGCTTTTGGTGAGAAACATCGAAAATTCACAGAGAAATCACTCACCTGAGGTTTAAAATACTGAATACAGGTAGCAGTATCCCTTACCTTACTGTATTTTCTATCAGGCTGGCTCCAAAGAAAACGAGTTCTATGGGAGGGTAACTATTCCACACCACTCATAAAAGGTATTTATTTATTTGATACGAATTTATATGTAGTATGAGAGTATATTGGTTTTCACACAGTAATATAGGCAGTATAAGACTTGTTTCACTTACCAAACACATCAACATACCTGACCTTTTTTGGCAACATTACCTGATCATCATTTCTAACTGTTTCTTCCTCTAATACTACGTAAACTTTGTCCTCCACATTGTCATCGATTGGGGAATCACTCTGGCCTTGAATTTCATACTGTGACACAACATGTCTTTACTGTCCAGGTCACTGGTAACAGGTGAATTGCCGAGACAATGGCATGCGGAGGGGGTGGAGGTCGTGCGGGGTAAGGCATTGACCTTGCCTGGCACCTTGTAGAGGAAGGTGTCCCGTGTATGCGTACCAAAAATCACGCACAAAATATGAAGACTGTACAAATTAGGGACCTTGCAATTGCTGCATGTTTATATACATCAACGGGAGTCACAGTGACAAAACATGTGGACGTATTTATACATTAACGGGAGTCAGCAGGTTAAGATTACATTGTATATTGCAATGTGTGTTTTGATACCTAAAAACAGCCAAAAGATGGCAGAAAACTACCAAAATTAGGAGAGGTACTGTATATGTTGGATGGTTTTGCACATTGTTTATTTCTTATTTGTTTTTGGTTGTTCATGCATTGTGTCCTTAGTGTTTATGGTTATATTGCATATTGCAATGCGTGTTTTGATGTCTAAAAACAACCGAAAGGCCTCAGAACACTGCCAAAATTAGGAAGGGTACTGTGGATATTGGTAGATTTTTTTTTATGCATTGTTTTCTTAGTGTTTAGAATTACATTGCATATTGCAGTGTGTGCTTTGATGTCTAAAAATAGCCGAAAGACTGCAGAACACTGCCAAAACTAGGAGTAATATACATATTGGTAGGATTTGTATATTTTTTTCATTTTTTTGTTGTTTATCCATTGTTTTCTTAGTGTTTATTATTACATTCCATATTGCAATGCATGTTTTGATGTTTAACCCGCACCGTCCCGGCGACGTGAATTAATGCGGCAACTTTGCAAGGTCCCTAATTTGCACAATTTTCAATTTTCGCGAGTGATTTTGTGAGTGATTTTTGGCACATATACACGGGACACCTTCCTCTATTCCTCTACAAGATGCCAAGCAGGAACAATGCCTTACACCGCATAACCTATCCCCCCCCCCCTGTACACCATTGTCTCGCCAATTCACCTGTTACCAGTGACCTAGCCAATAAAGACATTCAGGGCCAGAGTGATTCCCCAATCGATGACAATGTGGAGGACAAAGTTAACACAGCATTAGAGGAAGAAACAGTCAGAAATGATGATCAGGTAATGTGGGAAAAAAAAAAGGTCATGAATGGTGATGAGTTAGTGAGTGAAACAATGCTTATAATGCCTATATTACTGTTTGAAAACCAATATACTCTTGTACTGCCATATAAATTGTTACCAAGTAAATAAATAAATACTGTTTATGAGTGGATAAAATAAATTTACCCCTCCCATAGAACTCGTTTTCTTTGGTGCCAGCCTGTTAGAAAACCAAGTCAGGTAAGGTACCCCTAAATCCATTATTTTTGACCTCAGTGGAGAACTGTTCTCTGTGAATTTTCGATGTTTCTCACCAAAAGCGGATGTTTGAGCCACAAAAAAAAGGTCCAAAAACGTCGGGATGGGGTGGGTTAAAGACAGCCAAAATATCGCAGAACACTGCAAAAATTAGGAGGGGTACTGTACAGTACATATAGGCTGGGTATGGGCATAGGTAGGATGTGGGTAGAGTAGAGGATATTGCTCCATATCTGGGCATTGCCCATATCTGCTCATGTCTTTGGCTCTATTATGATGAATAATCAAGGGATTACTGTATACATATATATATATATATATATATATATATATATATATATATATATATATATATAGTGTGAGTGCTTGTATGTTTGTTACCTATAAACTCGGCTCCCTTAGGGTCTACCCTCACATATGATATATATTATGAATCAGCATGATCCAGGTAGTGTTTTGGTGTATGATATATTAGGATTAATTGTATGATGAACAGTTACATTAGGTATATTGGCCAAAGGCCCAAACAGCCCACTGCAGGAGCGAGCCGAAAAGTCCACCCGGAGTTCGAACCTTTTTGGCTAGTACAGTAATCCCTCCGATATCCGACGTAATAGGGCCATAGGCAGGTCCGGATATTGGGCCCCAGCTTATGGACTTGTACTTATGGACCCTAACTCAGAGAAACACCTATACAACTCATTCTGGACATGCATAGCACCTATTTAAGACCCAAATCACACCAATAAGGCACATAAATGACTGAAATAAATGGAAAAGAAGCATAAAATGAGGGTTTAGAGGTAGGTTCATACAATGTTAAACATTCTGGTTACTGGCTCCTGGACTGGTACTTATGGACCCTAACCTGGCCTAACTCAGAAAAAAACCTTCCTACTGCACATGCTTAGCTCCTAACATGCTATTCACACCAATAAAGGACATTAAAGAGTGAAATGAGGTGTTTGAGGTAAGTATAGTATGGAAAAAAGTACAGTATGAAACATTCTGCCTACTTACAGCAAGTCCATGGCCATCTCGATGAATAACTGCCTTCTCTCGGAGTCTGACAGTAAGAAGAATTTCCTGAAGCACTTCCAGTACACTGTTCATGAAGTCTTGCACTGAACTTAGTCAATCACACTCAGAAGTCCGTTCTCTTCACAGTGCGCACTTTGTCTAACTAATGCTCCATTGTAACTTACTAAGAATTGCTAATAACCATTTTAAATCTTTCAATATAAAGCCTTTGAACACAGGGCAGCATCTAGGAGTGAAAATCAATTATTCAAAATTCTTTAGGTTAGATTTTCTAGATTAACTTTATTTCTGCCATACCAAAGGCTATTACTTACAATATTCTGTTATGTTTTCTCCAGACTTCTTTAATCTGAGTGACTGTGAGTTGTGGGATGAGAACAGTTTGAGAGCAGCCGGTGTGAGGAATCCAGCATGGCACACTGAACAGTTTTGTACTGCCTGCCACTGCTGCCACCCATATACCTAGACTCACATCCTCACCACCATATGCCTGCACAAAGCCAGCTGCAGCATTAACTCTTTGGGCAAGCACACCTGCAAGGAAAGTAAATTTAAAAGGTATGCACTCACTCTTTGGGCAAGCACACCTGCAGGGAAAGTAAATTTAACAGGTACACTATAAAGTATATAAAGTGATGTATCATTTTTCTCTCTCTCTCTCTCACTGAGAATGAGAGAGGAAATGGTTTTCAGCCATCTTCTGATGCTTAGTATTTTAACTGGTGACAAAAGGAATCATCCCAGACTCAGAGTTAAGGACATGGTGCACTTCCTAAGACTTTTAGGGACTCATAACAATTAATATCAAAACAATAATGAGAAATGTACCTGTCATGAGATATCCTGCTCCAGCTGGGAATGCTGGGTATGCCAAGGCTGGATAGTCAGCATCAGACCACTTGCCATACAGAGGAACAGTGTGATGGTGGTGAAACACTGACCACCAGGCTAACCCATCATGCTTGTAACCATGGGTCAAATTTTTCAACAGCTCGATATTGACAAAGGTATCATCATCAGCCTTCAAGATCAATGAGGCGTTACGGGCAGTGGTGACCCTGTAATAGGATACAAAGTACAGTAAAATCTCTTTACATGCTTCTTCTTTATATTCTTTTTGCTGTAAATTCTGCACTAAATAAAAGACACATCCATCCATCCATCATCCAGTCCTACGTTGCCCCATGCGAGGCATAGGAGCCCGGGGCTAGGCAAGTTGGTCCTGACATTTAAGATGACAGTGACTAGTCTCACTCATCCCTGAGTGGCATTATGTGAGCAAAAAACCCCAATCACTCCTTGGATATAAACCTTCACCGGCTCAATCTGACTGGAGCGCTTATAATTATCCACTAAACCACCAGGCGCCAAAATTTGGCTATATGGTTACCACCCAGTGTAGCAAATGTTTTCCTGGTGTAAGGGCAACCATTTGGCTTGTCACTCAGTGTAGAGTCACCCACAGGCAGAAGGAAGAGGAAAGAATGAAGGAAAAAAACACAGAAGAGGGAGTGTAGTCACCCATGCAGGCAGAAGGACAAGGAGAGAATGAAGGAAAGAAAGACAGAAGAGGATGGAAGGAAAGAAGGATTGAGGAGAGGAAAGGGCAGACACCCGAGAACTGCACTACATCAAGCGAGTGGATGGTGAGCACACCCACCTACCACATTAAAAGACACACTGTCAATAAAAATTTAACTGATACCTATAAAGAAAACCAAATTGGTGGTATGTGGTGGTAACCATCATCCATTCACTTCATGCAGTGCTGCCTACTTCCTTCCCCTTTCTCAAGTTCTGTTTCTGTGCCTGCCCTCCTCTCTTCCTACTTCTCCCTTTCCTTCTGATCACTTCTCATTACTTTTCTTTCTACTTCAGGTGGCTCTGCACTAGGTTACAAGCCTAATGATTTCCTGTATCCCAGGAAACCATTTACAACACTGGGTGGTAACCACATAACCAAACTGTTGTGTGAAGTGGAGCCTTCTCATGTACCCCTGATAACTGGGCAGAGAGATGAGCCCAATGGCCATCTAGGAAACAAACCCCCACACTCTTCCCATTCACATGGGATGGAGAATTCCAAAAACACAATTAAACGATTCTGCATTCTTACATCATCTCTCCAACCTCTACTTTCCACCTAAGGATGGGATGAAGCAAGGTCGACAAAGCAAGGAGGGAGAACAACTTATTAATATGAGGTCCAGTCAGTAAAAATGGGCAACACACTCACTCATCTTTCAAGTCCCTGGAGTCCTAACTCCACTTTACAGAGAATACAAATCAGAAGAGACAAGATGCACCAGGTACAGTCAGTGAGTCAACTATATTCTCCAGTTTAGTCTTAATACCTTCCATTCGGTAATGTCTTCTCTTGGTCTATTCTTACTGTCTTCAAATGATTTTACTCAAGCTAAGAAGCAGCACTCATAGTAAACAAATCACTGAAGCCTACATCTACTGTAATACATTAAAAAAAAAAAAAAAAAAAAAAAAAAAAAACTAAGCTGAATAAAATATCCGGAATAAACAAAAATAAACTTATTCATGACTCTTTGCTCTCAAGCCATAACAAAGTCTCACATAAACTAACCACTTAAGAAATCCAACAACTTTGTGGGGGAGATTGGTGTACACATCAATCCCTGGGACTTTCACAATGTCGCTGAATTTATCTTGCTCTCCTTGAATCTTTCTTTCTACAGTGTCAAGCTGAAGCTTCCATTCTTGATTTCTATGGTGCTCTTCATTCATATGGTTTATAAAGGAGTCCTTGTCTGTGTGAACAAAATGACACATTACAACACTTCAGATATAGCCAACAAAATTATGTTCAATTCTGAACTACATATTAAGCAATCTTTATTACAATAATTATCTTTTTTTTTAAATATGGGAATCAATGCTGGAAATTTATTAATTTAAGTTCAAACTTTTTTTTTAAGCAAGAAAGAAGGAACCAAAGGCCATAAGCCCACAAACCGTTCCTTACAAGAAAAAACAAAAACAACACAAAAGAGAGCCAAATTCAAGATCCGTTCATTTCGAGATGCCTGGACACACTGCGTTTGAAAGACTGGAGATCATAGGAAGTAGGAAATAGAGACAGAGGGAGACAGTTCCAGAGCTGAACTGTTGCATAAATGAAAGATTGGGAGTAACGGTTAACTCATGCATTAGAGAGTTGGAGAGAAAAGGGATGAGAGTTTATTACTAGATGGGTGTGTAGAACCCATCGCAGAGGTGGAGGGATACAAGTAGACAGTTCAGAGGAGCAGTGACCACTGAAATAGCGACAGAAAAAAGATAAAGCTGAAACAGTGCGGAAGAGACAGAGGCTGAAGGGAGTCAGTAAGAGGTGGAAGTTGATGAGACAAAAAGCCTTTGCCTCCACCCTATTGAGAAGAGCTGTATGTGGGGAGCCTCCCCATACATGAGAGTTGTACTCTAAACAGGGGCAAATAAAACCCGTGTATAAAGTCAACAACTGTGCAGGGGTAAAGAAGATACTGAGTCGGCTTAGCACACCTAATCTCTTGGAAGCAGATTTTACAAGAGATTCAATATGATTTTTCCAAGATAAGTCCCGAGTGAATGAAACCCCAAGCATGTTCAAGGATGATGCAGGATTGAGCTGGATATTACTAACCCTTAGAAGGTACTCCTTTGGAAGACTGTGTCGGGTTGATAGGTGTAAAACTGAGTCTCTGATGCATTAAAAACAAGATTATTTTTACCCCAGTCAGAGATATGAGCCAAGTCAGACATCAGGTGTGCCATAGCCTCATCCCTTGTTTGTTGAAGTACCTGCTGAGATGGATGTTGCAGGAACCGAATAGAAAGGTGAACGGTGGAATCATCAGCATACGAGTGGATAGGGTTAGATGTACAGCTTAGAAGGTCATTGAATGAATAACAGGAAGAGAGTTGGTGATAGGACAGAGCCCTGAGGAACACCACTGTTGATAGATCTAGGAGAAGAACGATGGCCATCTACAAGAGCAGCTATAGAACGACCAGAAAGGAAGCTATAGATGAAGGCACAGATAGGATAGAAACCATAAAAGGGCAGTTTGGAAATTAGATTTATGCGAGACTCAATCAAAAGCTTTAGAGATGTCAAGTGCAATGCCAAAGCTTTCGCCAAAAGGAGGATGACCAGGAGTCTGAAAGGTAGGTGAGGAGATCGCCTGTGGAGCGTCCCTGATGGAACCCATACTGACGATCAGAAAGAAGGTTGTGATAGGAAAGATGCTTTAAAATTTTCTGTTAAGAACTAACTCGAAAACTTTTGAAACACAGGATGTTAAAGCAATTGGACGATGGTTACAGGGTTGGGAATGGTCACCCATTCTTTGGGGACTGGCTGAATGAGAGCAAACTTCCAGCAAGAAGGAAAGGTACAAGCTGACAGACAAAGGCGAAAGAGTTTACCTAGGCAGGGTGTAAGCACTGAAGCACAGTTCTTGAGGAGAACAGGAGGGCCTCCATAAGGCCCATATGCCTTGTTAGTACTGAGGCCAGTGATGGCAGAAAATACATCAGCTGAAGAAATTTTAATGTCAGCCATGAGGAAATCTGAGGGGGGAAGTGATGGAGGAACAGCACCGGAATTGTCTAAGGTGTAATTGGTGGAGAAAGTCTGAGCGATGGTATCTGTTTTATCAGTAGAAGAAATGGCTACAGAGCCATCAGAGTAGAAAAGAGGAGGGACGGATGATGAGGTAAAGTTGTTAGAAAGGTTTTTGGCAAGGTGCCAGAAGGAGTGGGAAGAATTCGAGTTGGAGAGTTGAGAGCATTTAGTATGGATGAAATTATTTTTAGCAGAGCGAAGAGCAGACTTGGCACAATTCTGGGCAGAAACATAAAAAAGATGTGATTCACGGGTGGATTGGCTCTGGTACCTTTTATAGGGCCTCTCCTTGTTGTTGATAGCATTAGGACAAGCGTGGTTAAACCCAAGCTTTCTTGCATTAGTCAAAGGATCAGAAAAGGGAATGTATGCTTCCATGCCTGAGAAAATACCCTCCATAACGCACATGGTACACTCAGATGGCTCCCGGCCATGGAAGCAATAATCATTCCAGGAAAAATCAAAGAAGCACTGCCTGAGGGCCTCCCAATCCACAGCTCCAAAGTGCCACAATTGACGTTTCTTTGGAGGGTACACAGGCTGTACCAGAGCTGTAGGGCAGGTTAAGTTATTAAGGTTGTGATCGGAGGAGACCAATGGAGAGGAGAGATTAACAGTGTAAGCAGAAGAGTTAGATGTAAGGAAGAGGTCAAGTATGTTGAAGCTCTCTTCAAGGCGGTCAGGGATACAGGTAGGGTGCTGTACAAGCTGCTCTACGTCATTAAGGATAGAAAAGATGTAGGCTTGTTCACAAGGTGGATCAGTGAAAAGAGAGGAGAGCCAAAGGTTGTGGTGAACATTGAAATCTCATAGAATGGAGATCTCAAAGAAAGGAGAAATGGATAGAATGTGTTCTTTCATAGAAGTAAGATAGTCAAAGAATTTTTCATAGTCAGTAGAATTAGGGGATAAGTAAACAGTACAGATATATTTAGTCAGAGAATAATAGGAAAGCCGAAGCCAGAGAGTTGAGAATTCAGAAGAATCAACTTCAGGAACATGACTGCAAGATAAGTCGTTGTGTACATATACACAACAGCCAGCTTTGGCTTTGAAATGAGTATAGAGAAAATAGGAGGATGCAGAGAAGGGTTTGCTATCAGTTGCTTCAGACAGCTGAGTCTCAGGAAGAGAAGGTGAATTTTAGAGGAGGAAAGGTGGTGCTCAACAGAGTGAAAGTTAGAGGAAAGGCAGCGAATGTTACAGAAATGAAGAAGAATAATTCTAGATGAGAACCTAACCAACAGTCTACTGGTGTCTAATGCACATTAGACCTATACTTTTCTGACATTTCATCTAACATGAATACATGTATGAATAGCGAGCCTGCATTTCGAATAGTCCTGAAATATAGCTTTGTTATTGTTCATAGCTCTTAATAAAAAGTTATACACTTCAGCTACTTGCTACCCCCTTCCCCCCAAAAAAGCAAGTCCGTTACGTAGCATCACTGCTTCCAGCACTGCTCCTGGCTAAGGCCAGGCAAAGTCCTTTTTCACGGGAGATCTGGTGAGAGCACGGATGTGACAATGATAGCAGATGTGATCCCACTATAACACAGTCACCTGTTTTGGTTACTAGCACCCATACATGCTACATTGTTGTTGCTGTTGCTGTTGTAGTTGTGGTAGTGGTGGTGGTGGTGATGGTGGCTCCAGACTGAACTGGGCATAAACATGGTGAACTACAGGCTGAAGATGCCCTTTCTTGCTGCAACAGCGGACGTCCTTTCCATTAACACATTCTACAGTTAAACTCACTCACATCAGGGGAAACTAATCCTCTTGTATCGCCTTTGATGTTCTCAGCATTATTTTATGCACTAGTCTTACATACCTATAAACACTATCTGTATAACTATTTGTATACAGTATATGGATCGACATGTTCATCCAGTGTGTTTGCACCTGATGAATGACCTAAATTACAATAATCACATAAGTGTGTAATAAACAGTCTTATATTACCATTATCATCTCAATCACCATAATACAGCCACCTTTCAAACATAGGCTTATCGTTTTGATTACAGCTGTACCATCACTAATTACTATCATCATAACCAGCAGTTAAACAAAATCTCATTTTCTTTACCATTATTTTCATTTGCTTTTCCCATCAACCTATTGATTAATATTGGTCTCTCTTACACACCAGACAACGAATGGCCAATCATATGTTGAACAGAATTGTCTGGCTCAAGACACAAGAACAAGATAAAAATTCTATGGTTGTCTCAGTTTTATGCGAAATGGAATCATCGGGATGAGAGTAATGTAGGGATATCAGCTTGGTGTGAGGAAAATAAAAAGTCAGTAAAGCACAGGGTAGCCCATAAATAGTGCACCAATAAAAACTTACCTCATAGTACATCAGCTGTTATGAAGACTGCTCAATCTGCTGGTGTGGTCATTGATGTGTCAGTGGGAGCAGAGAATAAATAAATCATCCAGGTATGATATTGTTAATGGTGACTGAGCATTCCCAATAACAAACGAAAAATCGTCCAGCAGAGTGAAGGGGAGGGTTATATATGGCTTACCCTGTATTTATAAT
>NC_136991.1:26348992-26417974 GCF_032717465.1 Coenobita brevimanus | reverse complement strand
TCAATGAACTCTCTCCTCCAATATTTGTCTCTTGCCATCTCCTTCAGGTCCCACCAACACTCCTCTCCTACTTGTTTTTTCATTGTCCTCAACCAGTTTCCCTCGGCCTACCTCTACCTCTTCTTCCTCTAGCAGTCCACTCTGGCACATCCTGTATTAAACTACCTTCTTTTCTGTATATATGTCCCAGCCACTTCCAGCGAGACAGTCTCACATATTCATTAACTGGTTCCACTCTCGTAATATCCCTTACTCTTGCATTTGTAACTCTGTCTTGCCACTTTACCCTAAGAATCCTTCTCAGTATTTTGATCTCAAATCCTAATACTTTCTGATCTGTTGCAATTGTACTGTACCATGACTCATGCCCGTAAATTAAAATTGGTCTAACCATGGACTTGTAAATTTTCACTTTGGAATAATAATATGCTTTCGGTACATACTAAACAGATTTCAACATTCCAACAGCTCGCCAAGCCTGTCTGATCCTCTCCTCAATTTCATTGTTTAATGATCCATGAGATGATACAATCGTTCTCAGATATTTAAAGTTTTCTACATTCTTCACCACATTATTCCCAATTACACAATCGATTTGGTTCTCCACGTTCATATTAATTATTTCAGTCTTTCCACAATTTATTACCAATCCCACACTTTCTCCTTCCTCCACCAGACAATCTAGCACCCTCTGCATCTCGTAAATACTTCTGCAAATCAGTACAATATCATCAGCATAGTCCAAATCCATTAGCTTCTTATTTTCTTTCCAGTTAATTCCTGCACCTGTTCTCCTTACAACCTTTTTCATAATATAATCCATAACCAAAACAAACAACAATGGCGAAAGAACACCTCCTTGAATCATTCCTGACCTAACTTGAAATGGATCACTCGAAGAACCACCCACCATTATCTTACAAAAAGTACCTTCATGCAGGCTTCTAATAATATTTACAAACTTTTCTGGTATACCATAGAATCTTATAATTTTCAACATTGCTCCACGTGAAACACTATCAAACGCCTTTTCAAAATCCACAAAACACATACTAAGTGGCATTCTCATCTCATTAGCTTGTTGCATTAGATGCCTTACAATAAAAATCTGATCATTACAACCTCGACCCTTTCTAAATCCCGCTTGTTCTTCTCTTAAAATTTTATCAATTACTGGCTCTATTCTGTTCAACAAGATTTTGGAAAAGACTTTTGCAACTACAGGTGTCAAAGTTATCCCCCTCCAATTGCCACACACACTTAAATCTCCCTTTTTTGGTATTTTTATAATCACTCCATTTTTCCACTCTTCTGGAACTCCACCACTATCCCAAGCCACATTAAAAAGTTTCAAAAGCGCCTTCATCAACTCGTCATTTTCCACCTTAAGCATGTCAGGGAATATTCCATCCTCTCCTGGAGCCTTAAAATTCTTTAACTCCTTTATAGATTTTGCTACCTCTTCCAAAATTATATCCCCTGTTTCTATCTGCAAATCTCTCTCGGCTGGCAAAATGTCCTCTTCAGCTGGGATTGGTCTATTTAGAACAGATTGAAAGTGCTCTTTCCATCTTCCTTCATCAACTGGAACTGGAATAAAATACCACATAAAAGGCCATCATGAAAAGGTTAATATGCTGAGTATTTGTGCACCTGATGCATTGTCTTTATTTTTTGTGACGGTGTTGTCATAATGATTATAATGATTTACTGAGTGCTTTAATTAACAGTAATTTTAAAGTATCTTCTTTTATCTGTAATCCAACGATCTGCTGAACTGCTATTCACTTATCTGCATACTTATTTATTGCAGTACGTTCCTTGTATATATATATATATATATATATATATATATATATATATATATATATATATACTGATGACAGCAGGAATGCTAAAAAACTGTCTCCTGTGAACCAACATCGTCTGCAATTAGCAGTAATAGCATCAGAATAGACGCTTGTTTTGGAGAGGGACTCCATCACGTGGTGGCACCATTATAACCGGTAGCTCCGGTGCTCCATCATACAAACGTCCCTCATCTCCCTGCCAGTGTCCCGAGACGAGGATGTTACACGACAGAGGGGCAGATTCAGTCAACAATCTACATGATCCCTACATAACAACAACAACTGACGTGACCTAGGGAGAGTTTTCTTTGATATTCTGTTTATTTCCTTCTATTCTATAGACATTTATTAAACTGTTTATCACTTTCACATTTCAGAGAGTCCAATTATAGCCATTAGTTTCCCCAGGTCACAGTACTTTAGCTTCTTCTTTTCATTATTATTATTTTTTTACTTTAGTTCATTTAAATGATTAACTTCGGGAAAGTAGACTCTTGTATTCTTCACTGCACTGTGTGTTTTATTTCTTATTTTTGTGTGGTTATTGTCTTTGAATGGGATCTTCTCTGTCTGTTTATCTGTCTGTCTGTCTGTCTGTCTGTGTCTCTGTCTGTCTGTTTGTGTCTGTCTGTCTGTCTGTGTCTGTCTGTCTGTCTGTCTTCACACCCCATTAATGGAGAAAATTACAACAAAAACAAGGGAAAAACATCTACAAAATTAATGTGTCTCGTACATGAAAACAGAGAGAGAGAGAGAGAGAGAGAGAGAGAGAGAAGAGAGAGAGAGAGAGAGAGACCACGTAACCTTTGACCTTTAATGACCTGACTGACCTGTTTTATCCCAGCATACAGTCACTGGGTGTGAAAGGCGAGGAAGACAAAAAGCATGAGATGGACATCTTAACCTCTTTGATAAAATGACGTTGTATGTACTTTAATCTTGCTATATCGGACAATTATTTCACCTTAGGAATTTTCGAGCTGAAGGAATCGGATACAACCTTTTATAACCCCACCAGTACGAGAGAGATATATCCCAAGCCAAGGAAATATGTCTGGAGTTGGCAAGAAAATAATTCAAATATGCGTCATCACAGTGAAGAGATTTAAGTAGAGGAGTACATGATGCAAGGTGGCTTGGAGTGGAAGGAGGAGATGGTTAAGAGTGGTGATAGAGGCGTTTGATAGCATAACACTGAAACCAGGGTATTTCATTTTTATTTATTTATTTTTTTTTTTTACTCCAGTTGATTATACGAGGCTTTGGAGTGATTTTTAGAACTGCAGGAATTAGATAAGACTTTTTAGTCCCTTCACTGAAAGAGTTTATTTCTTATTCCAATATAGTCATCTGGATGTAGCGAAAACAACTAAAGAAAAAATATATATAAGATTCAAGAGCGTACTTTTTGTTCAGCAATGACATGGAGTGGGTTGCGAGAAGAAAGTCAAGCAAATGGCGACGAATAAAGCATTAGTTGAGAGAGAGAGAGAGAGAGAGAGAGAGAGAGGGAGAGATGGGCAGATGGTGGAGGAAGAAGAGAGAGTAAGGAAGAAAGGGTCTCGGGAGACAACACTCTCTTATTATTCACAACTTTCAGAGAGGGAGGGAGGGAGGGAGGGTAGGAGGGGAAGGGAGAGAAGGAGGGAGAAAAGATGGGGGTGGGAAGCAGAAGAGGGAAGAGGGAGAGGGAGGGAGGGAGGAAAGATGGAGAAGGATGCAGAGAAGAGGGGAAGCGAAAGAGGAAGAAGAAAGGAAAGAAGGACAGAGGCGAAGAAGGAAGAAGAAAGAGCTAATGGAATGACAGGCTGAAAGAGAAGAGAAGAAAGAGAGTGAGAGGAAACCGAAGAAGGAGAAAAAAAATAGAGAAATTAAACAATGGAGTGGAAATAAAGGTAATGATTTTGAGGAGGAGGAAAAAGAGAGGAATGAAAAACGTAGAAACAAGGCTGGAGAGAGAGAGAGAGAGAGAGAGAGAGGTGGGGGGAAGAGTGTCACTGTGTTGTTTACTGGAGTCTCTTTTAAGGAGGCTTCTCTCTCTCTCGCTCTCTCTCCGCCCGTGTTCTTTTCCTATTGCTTCATTCTTGGCTTTCTTAGTTGCTGTCTCCCCCTCTCCCTTTCTTTATTTACATCTCCATCTCTCTCCCTTCGTTGGCTTCCTTTCTGTATTTCTTTCTGATTCTCACATTGCCATTCTTCTCCCCTCTCCTCCCCCCCCCTCTCTCTCTCTCTCTCTCTCTCTCACCCTTCATTCCATCTGTTATTCACTTGTTTTTATTTAATTTTTCTCACTTCCTCCCAACCTTCATTTTTTCCCCCATCTTCACCATCCACTATCTTCGCCTCCGTCTTTCACTTTGTCCCGTCCTACCTTTTCTTCAATATTTTCTTCTCTCACATTTTTTCCCTCTTCATATTTTTCTCCCATCTCGACCTGCCCTGTCCTTCATGCCCTCCCTCCTTTTCATTCCTTCCATCTCTCTCTTCATTCTTCTTTCTTACTTCCGAGTTTCTTTTCTTTTCCTGTACCTTCTTACTTTCCGTTCTCATATTTCTTCCTGTCTCCCTTGCATCTGTTGCCCAAACATTTTATTCTGTTCTTTCCCACTTTCTGCTCAATGCTTTCTCACTTTCTCTGTTCTCTTCCATTATTTTCTCCCGTTTTCTCACTGTTTCACTTTGACTTACCCCACATTCTTCCTTCTTACTCTTTCTGTTCATAACTTCTTCTTTGTCTCTCCGTCTTCTTTCTCTGTGCCCTTTTTCTCTTCCTCCACGTCTTTCCTTCTTCCCCTCACCTATTTTCTTTCATTCTCTCAATTGCTTTTTATGATACACAGTTATCCTCTCTTCTCTTCATTTCTCATAGTTTTATCTCGTCTTACTTTTCTCTTTCGCACCCTTACTCTTCTCATTCCTTTTCTTTTAATCATTCCTTTCGTTCTTCCACGCCTCCCTTCCTTCCGCCCCTTTTTTTTCTTTCATACTATTTTCTTTTTCTTTCTGTTCTCAGTCATCTTCACACTTTAAAGTCCCTACCCACTTTTAATTCTCTCATCATACTGTCCCACGTCTTTCCATTTCATATGCTCAGTATCTCTCTCTCTCTCTCTCTCTCTCTCTCTCTCTCTTTCTCTTTTTACCTTCTTTAACTCAATGTTCCTTCCCATTCGCCCACCATCCTTCATTCCCTACCTCCCCATATGCTTCCCTTTTTCACTCTCTCCTAGTCTTTCCCTCCAGTCTCTCTCTCTCTCTCTCTCTCTCTCTCTCTCTCTCTCTCTCTCTCTCTCTCTCTCTCTCTCTCTCTCTCAAGATCCTCCATCTCCCTCCCCCTCTCCTTCGATCCCCTCCTCCCTCCCTCCCTCGTCATCCTTCCCTCCTTCACCTCTTGGGCCCACTTCTTGTCAGGGTATATTTTCACAACTTTCTCTCTCCCTCTCTCTTTTATTATTTTTTTTTTTAACTCCGCAAACACAAAAGTTTTAACACTAAGAAATTCTGCTCCAACTGAAAACGACTCGACCATTTACATACATATATTTAAGGCAGGGAAAAACACGGGGCTGCAATATACTGAAATACCACACACAGGGAACTGAATCTCATTAAGTAATTTAGTTTTGAAATATACTTGGTTCTGGGAAAATAACATGAAATACACATTTGCACAATTCTTTTTTTCTCTTCTGCAACTGTTCATTTTTATATTTACTGATGCTTTCAAGGTTTTTAGATATTTTTTTCTCATCAGCGTCATCATCATCATCAAATTCTGTATTACCTCATCTAGGGTGTATGCTAAAAAAAATGCACATGCATAAAACAGAAGATTCACTATATTAAGGAACTCCCACTTCTTTCATTGATGTGTTTGTTTATATATACCAAACCTCATGGAATACTGATATGACTGCAATGTTACACTAATTATTAAAAATTTAATAGAGAGAGAGAGAGAGAGAGAGAGAGGTAATATAAAAACATACAACATTTTCCAAGATATTTACACACTAGAATATATGCACACTGAAATAATTACACAATTACATAATTACACATTTGTAAGTTCATACATTTATTACTCACACATATATGAATACTTAGTCACTGGAATACTTGTACAATTAATACCGGTACACACCTCAATGCCTACACATTAATACATGTGCAGGTACTGTACTCACACATGACCTGCTTGAGCACAAACATTCTTACAGACTGGAGCACCAACACAGCTGAATGTAAACACACCTACATACTTATATACCTCAATACTTTCATACTTGATTACTTAATACACATTTGAATATTTACGTACATTACTAGAGACAAAGTCGAATACTTACCCAAGAAAACATACGCCTTGAAACACATCGAAGAAGGAAACCTGCAAAAGTTGATCTTTCCAGGAATAATATAGAGACAACCAAAATATGATTCCTTCTTTTCTATTGTTTGAACTCACTACTTCTACGAGATTAGACATCATAGGCATAAGGAAATACCTAGTGAGGAGTTAGTCTCTAGAGAGCCGAGCAGTTATATATATATGAATGATTGAAGAGACGGAGTGAGTGGATTGCCAGACGGGTGCCCTACTGTGTGTACGCCGTAATGGAGGAGGTATGCAAGCAAACAGGTCAGAAAAGTATTGATCACTGAACAGCGACGACACTGGGAAAGAGGAACAACAATGCAAATGAACAGAGAGTGGCTGAAGGGAATCCGTGTGAGGTGAATAGCTGAAATGAAGTCTTTACCTTCACCCTGATTAAATAGCTGTAGGTTGTGAGCCCTTGACAAGTGAGAACAATACACCACTCTGGGATTATTAAAACACTCATTATGAGTCAACAATTACACCAGGGCAAGGACAGTACGGAGACGGTTCGACACATCTTGCATCAGGAAACTTGGCTGTCCGATGGAAAGAATGTGCTTTTACACTCCTATGTTATGAGAAAGAATATTCAGGGTTATTCAGACATGGTAAAGGACGATTGTGTGCTACTAAATATTTCTCTGAATGATTCTGGGGGGACAGTGGATGGAGACGTCTGATTTTTATTTTTTTTATCCATTACAGCATATCAAGGTTTCTTTGATCCCAGTCACTAATAACAGAGAAGTCAGAAACCAGGTGTACCACCGCCTCTTCTTGTGACTGTTTGGTTAATGCTGTAGCAGATGATTTGAGAGGCGAGTGGTAATATGAAGGGTAGAGTCATCAGTGTATGAACTGACAGGCCTAGATATGCAGTTCAGATTATTGATTAATGCAAGGAAACGGGTCAGTGACAGGAGAGAACCCTGAGGAACACAGTTACTGATAACTTTAGAAGAAAAACGGCTGTCTCCAACAGAATTAATAGAATGACCAGCTACTAAACCAGAGATGAAGACACAGTGAGGTGGATAGAAACCGGAAGATGACAGTATGGAAATCAAATGTTTGTGCCATACTTGTCGAAGTCTTTCCGATGTCATGTGCAAAGGTGTAAAAACTGTGTTTTCACTGAAGTCCACAACGAGGATGATCAGGAGTCTAAAAGGGATAGCAATTGAAACGTGCTTAACGGAACTCAAAATAACAATCAGAAAATAGGTTGTGAGAGGAAACTGTCAGAACCTTCCTGTGAAGGATACAGTCAGTCTTTCGAAATGTAAGTGAATCATGCAAGTGGGATGAAATATTTAAGTTAGGAATAGTTGCCCTTTATAAAACTCAGGATCAAAAATAGCATGGCATTCATGGCAGTCATCAACACATTTATATACCCCATTATTGGCAACTGGTAAGAGGAACAAATAGAAGGAGTTTTGAACCAGACACAGCAGTACCAATAGATCTAATACCCCAATCAAGGGTTTAATTGACTCCTGGGACAAAAGCTTCACACGGCTTTTTCCACCCAGAACTGTTGGGGGCTGTTGTGTGTGGGCTTCATTCTT
This sequence comes from Coenobita brevimanus, assembly GCF_032717465.1. NCBI lineage: Eukaryota > Metazoa > Arthropoda > Malacostraca > Decapoda > Coenobitidae > Coenobita > Coenobita brevimanus. The sequence continues at coordinate 26,410,169 of NC_136991.1, read as the reverse complement.
CCTACATGCGTCTAGATCTGAGAGAGAGAGAGAGAGAGAGAGAGAGAGAGAGAGAGAGAGAGAGAGAGAGAGAGAGAGATTCTGAAGAAAATCTCTGAAACACACACACACACACACACACACACACACACACACACACACACACACACACACACACACACACAAACTCATCAAAAGTCGTCAATAACGCAATAGCAAATAGACAGACAAGCACAATAATCAAAGAAGCATGAGAGACAGTTAAGACAGGGAGACAGACACCTTTAATCAGACAGAAAGCCTTGGCAAGACGTGGACGGGCCTAGACAGCGGTTAGGAGAGAGGTTATGGACAGTTAAAAGCCCATCTGAGAGTACCACTGGGAGAGGGACAGGTGTGTTTAGGGAGGTGTAAGACGGGTGAATAAAGACATAAACAAAACACTCAAACACACTCACCCACTTAGGCACACACACACACACACACACACACACACACACACACACACACACACACACACACACACACACACACACACACACACACACACACACACACACACACACACACACACACACACACACACACACACACACACACACACACACACACACACACACACACACACACACACACACACACACACACACACACACACACACACACACACACACACACACACACACACACACACACACACACACACACACACACACACACACACACACACACACACACACACACACACACACACACACACACACACACACACACACACACACACACACACACACACACACACACACACACACACACACACACACACACACACACACACACACACACACACACACACACACACACACACACACACACACACACACACACACACACACACACACACACACACACACACACACACACACACACACACACACACACACACACACACACACACACACACACACACACACACACACACACACACACACACACACACACACACACACACACACACACACACACACACACACACACACACACACACACACACACACACACACACACACACACACACACACACACACACACAGTACAGAGTAACACACCTTTAATTGCAGTTGCCATGGAGTGCTGTGAGAGGTGGGGATAGGAGGGATGTGGGGAGGGGAGGGCAGAAGAAGAGAGAGGAGGACAGGGGAGGAAAAAGGAGGGGAAGTAGGAGGGGGGTGAAAGGCTTAGTATCTTCCCTTTCTCCCTCCACCTGAAGACACACTTGTTGATTGCTACTATAACGTGATTCTATCAGGATTCGGTTTGGCTTCAAATTGTACGTCAGTGGTCCCTCAGTTTTGGTATATTATTTTGCTCTTGTAGTACTTCTGTAATGCCATAAATTTCTCTCACTTTTGCTTCTGAATTAGTTAAGTTATTCTTTTCCATTTTTCCTTTGATGTTAATTTTTTTCCCTACCTCCACTGGTACTCCAGTTTCTCTCCTCTCTTTCTTCAATGGTATTTCGGCATTGTTTGCATTCCGTGTTATTTAAATCTGTCTTCAGTAGTGCTGCAAATTTGCTTCGGTTATGCTCCAGTTGGGTTTTCACGGTACTTCAAACTTCATTAATGGTTCTTTAAATTTATTTCAGAGGTGTTTCAGTTTACGTCAACTTTTTTCATAGTGAAGTTTCAGATATAAATAAATGTTGCATCAGCCAGGATTCAGTGTGTGCTTTAGCAAGTTAAGACCGTGATTCAGAGGTGCATCAGATTACTTAGCAGTGCTTCGTTAGTGACAAAATGATGCATCAGCAGTGGATCAGAAATTTTTAGTTCTTATTCTGAAATACTTCAGATATGATTCGAAGATGTTTCAATATTTTTTTTCTGTGATTTTTGTCGTTCTCAATTCCTTTATTGCAGTTCAGAGCGGCTGTAACCTCTACAGTCCGATGACATCACTCTGCTTTTTTATTATTGCTGTTACAATTGGTTTACTGAAGTTCGAAGAAGTTTCAAGGCCGTAAACCTTTTCACGGCTGGAGATTTTCTTAAGATCAATAAAATCTCCAGACTGTAATGCACTGATCTAAGAATAATCTGTCATCGTACTGATGGCTTATTTGTGGTTCATTGATAGTTCAGTTGTGTTTTGATGGCACACAGATAATATTTTGACGACGCTTCAGTCGGTGCTCAGTGGTGCTTCACTTGCTCCTATGCGATGTTTAGTCTTCAGTTATGCTTGAACCTCAAACCCTACAATACGATAAGTCCTTTCAGTGCTGAATATAATTTGTCTGCATATAGCAAGAAGAAAATGGATGGGACTTCATACATCTTCCCTTCAGTGTTCACAAAAACATTCATTGACGGTGTGACATGCGTTGCGACATGAAACCATCAAAGAAAGGGCTTCAAAAAAAAGTGTGGCGAGCAAAAGAATGGATGGGACAAGAAAGATATTTGTTAAGTGGTGGGGCTGTGGCAGGAAAGCATACTTTGTGAGAATGGGCGTTGTGGGATTAGTGGTTGCAGAGCTGTGAAGGTATTTTCCATAAATGATAGGATGAAGGAGTTGGGTAATGAAATGGGCATAGGAGAAAAAAAAAATATGGGTGAAATGAACGGAAACTGTGGTGGGGATGGGTAGAGTCTATGAGAGAAGACACTGTAAAAATTGGTGCTGTAGGATTTATGATCAGAAAGCAGAAAAGGTGTATTTCAAATCTTCCTGCACGATAAGCACACGTTGATCTCATTTACCTAATCTTGCAAGGCAGGTAAAGAAACTCTTCCAATGTAGCATCATTTCAGGCTGGATGATAAAATCCAGTATACGTTTTAACAAGAAAATGGAAACAGGTCTCTCTCTCTCTCTCTCTCTCTCTCTCTCTCTCTCTCTCTCTCATCTTACACTCACATCGTACACTTACATCTTACACTCACCCTCACACTTACTCTCTCACTCATTTTCACACACACCCTCACTCACCCTCAGTCTCTCACACTCACATTCTCACACTCACACTCTCACACTCACACCTTCTCAACGCTCACACTCAAACCCTGTCACACTCACAATCACACCTTTTACCACTCACACTCATACTTACACCCTCTCACACTCACATCCTTTCGCACTCACTTGCATTCGCTCACTCGCTCACGCACTCTCTCAATCTCACTCAATCATCTCTCACTCACTCACTCTCGCTCATTCACTCACTCGCACTCTTTGTCTGTCTGTCTGTCTCTGTCTCTGTCTCTGTCTCTGTCTGTGTCTGTCTGTCTGTCTGTCTGTCTGTCTGTATCTCTCTCTCTCTCTCTCTCTCTCTCTCTCTCTCTCTCTCTCTCTCTCACGCTCACTCACAGATTCTCATTCACATTAATTCGCATTCTCACTAATTCACATTCTCACTCGCACTCTCTCACATTCATTCTCACTGGCACTCGTGCTCCCAGTGTGTGTGTGTGTGTGTGTGTGTGTGTGTGTGTGTGTGTGTGTGTGTGTGTGTGTGTGTGTGTGTGTGTGTGTGTGTGTGTGTGTGTGTGTGTGTGTGTGTGTGTGTGTGTGTGTGTGTGTGTGTGTGTGTGTGTGTGTGTGTGTGTGTGTGTGTGTGTGTGTGTGTGTGTGTGTGTGTGTGTGTGTGTGTGTGTGTGTGTGTGTGTGTGTGTGTGTGTGTGTGTGTGTGTGTGTGTGTGTGTGTGTGTGTGTGTGTGTGTGTGTGTGTGTGTGTGTGTGTGTGTGTGTGTGTGTGTGTGTGTGTGTGTGTGTGTGTGTGTGTGTGTGTGTGTGTGTGTGTGTGTGTGTGTGTGTGTGTGTGTGTGTGTGTGTGTGTGTGTGTGTGTGTGTGTGTGTGTGTGTGTGTGTGTGTGTGTGTGTGTGTGTGTGTGTGTGTGTGTGTGTGTGTGTGTGTGTGTGTGTGTGTGTGTGTGTGTGTGTGTGTGTGTGTGTGTGTGTGTGTGTGTGTGTGTGTGTGTGTGTGTGTGTGTGTGTGTGTGTGTGTGTGTGTGTGTGTGTGTGTGTATTTTCGTTCATGTGCATTAGTGTCTGTGTGATAATGAATTAAAAAACATATTATAAAGAAAAACACAAATAATACATGTTAGACGCAAGATTGAATCACCATGAAAATATAGAAGAATGGAGGACGAAGTGAGAATGGAGAACGAGGTAAGAAGGAAAATAATACATGGATAAGGATAAGCAGTTGATGAACAAGAAGCAGACAAAGCAGTAAGTAGACATAGCAGAAAGCAGACAGAGCAGGAAGTAGAGGCAGCAGGAAGCAGACATGACAGGAAGCAGACATGGCAGGAAGTAGACAGAGCAGGAAGTAGACATAGCAGAAAGCAGACAGAGCATGAAGTAAGGGCAGCAGGAAGCAGACAGAGCAGGAAGTAGGGGCAGCAGGAAGCAGACAGAGCAGGAAGTAGGGGCAGCAGGAAGCAGACAGAGCAGGAAGTAGACATAGCAAGAAGCAGGGACAGCAGGAAGCAGACATAGCAGGAAGTAGACAGAGCAGGAAGTAGGGACAGCAGGAAGTAGGGACAGCAGGAAGAAGACAGAGAAGGACGCAGACAGTCACTGAACATCTTAGCGTTGGAAGAAATATACAGGATGACAAGAGGAAGGAAGGAAAGAATTGTGGAAGCAAGGAGAGAGAGAGAGAGAGAGAGAGAGAGAGAGAGAGAATAAAAGAGGAAACGGGAATAGAAAGCTGGCGAAATATTGAATGAAAGAATGAAATAGGAGACAGCAGGTGAAAGAAGGCAGGAGGGGAGAGGAAGCTGGTGAGAGAAGACAGGAAGGACGGAAGAAAAGAATGAAGGAAAAAAAAAATTCTGGAAAAGAAGGAAGGAGACAAAAAAATGACAGAGAAGATTTAATGACAAAATGAAGGAAGAGAAGAAAAGAACAAGAAGCGGTGCCAAGGCACAGCAAACCCGTCCCCGGCAGTCATTTTAGTGCTGACGTATAAACAAAACAGGATATCTAGTCAAAGATGTCACATGTCAAATTTGCAGTAAACTGGGTGAAAACTGACAATTTTATGCCCAATTGAAATTTTAGGCCCTACCCACCTGACACTGACCCCCACCCCCCTACCGCTGACTGTGGGGTGATCCCCCAAATGCAATGAGACATAGGATGTAGATATGAAAGATGCACCTTTAGGATTTGGTTTCATGTCGATATGACGAATTTGAAAGGAGTTATGGAGACAAAAAACGATTTTTTTTTTAATTTTTTGGGCCTACAGCCTGGGCCTTGGCTCAGTTTGGCCCAACATTCAATCAGGTGATCAGAAGGTCATAGTCCATAATCCCAATAATTTTACTCAAAATCGCTCCAGTAGTTTTCGCGAAAAGTTGTTAACAAACTAACAAACAGACAGACAGACAAAGCCAGTGGAAAAAAAAAAAACGTTCCCGAGCCCCTCCGGAGCTAGGACGGGTAATGAATGGAGAGAGAGAGAGAGAGAGAGAGAGAGAGAGAGAGAGAGAGAGAGCAGCTCATGGGTACTGGATTTTAGAGGGATATGGAATGAGGAATGGGAGAGAATGCAAGGGCATGAAGGAAGAAAGCTAGGAAAATATGAAGAACGGACTGGTTAACCTAATGACGATTAAAGAGAGAAAAAAGCAACAGAAAGGAGAAAGTTTATGAAAGAAGGAAAAGAGAAAGAAGGAAGGAGAGAGAACTGTAGTGAAAGGAGGAAGATTGGAAAAAAGTTGTGAAAGAAAAAAGAAATGAATAAATGAAAGGGAGCAAGTGAATAAGTAAAGGAAGAAAGAAGCCAATGCCTTGAGAAAAAAATACTTATTTATAAAAAAATGATAGCAAAGGATATTGTATTCACTCTGCCATGTCTCTTATTGTTGCAGCTTTTCCCTCATCTTATTGTAAGCCTCTTTCCTGTTCGACTCTGACCTCCAGCCTACCCAAAGCTGAATGTATCAACTGGCTGTGGCAAGAGTATTGTAATAAATGAGCCAAATATATACAGTATGCAATGGATGCTGCAACATATTTCTCATATCTTTTCCATTTTCTCTTACCCAAGTATCCTCAAGGCTTAGCTCTGCCCCAGTTTACTAGTCAACCCATTCCTTTCCAAAGACTCTCTAGAGCTAAACATACTGTATATGTTGGCAGTAGCAAAAATAAAGGAAACATACTAGAGATGATTCTTTGGCATCCTGTTTTATTTTAGAAATTTTCTCAAAATGTTTTTTAGTTCTCTCTTTCAGCTATAGCCTCTGCTCAGTTCACTCCCTGTCTTTCATTGACACTAGAAATATTAAGCAATAACGAGTCATAGTGGACATACAAGAGGTTGTTGGAAGTATACTGTGTCTTTTCATCTGTTTATGTTACGTTCGCACTCCACAGAATTAAAGTAAAATATAAGCATACACTGACATACACAGACAAACCATCACACTTCAATTTTCCTATGCAATAAGCATTGCTTTCATTTCTTTCCAGTTCGTACTTCGCCAGCACGGAGGAGGGATTTTCTGGCTAACATTCTTCCCAGGGGAGAAATTCAGTCATGCACTGACTCTGATTTATGCGATGATACAGAGTTAATAACTCTCAGTGCAGGGATGTTTGAATTCATGTACTTGTTTAATGGTACTCGGCTATCACAATTTACTTATAAGGAGTGCTGTACATAAACTACCCTAATTTAAGAAACTTACTTCATCGGAATCAGACTGGTCTCAGAATAATGTTTATCTGTCCACAACATTTTGTTTGATTTTATTTACAAGTACAGTTTACTCTTTCACTCTAGGGAAAACTCTTAACACTCAGCTAACTTTAATTGACTTTATTCAGCTGAAAGCAGGTCATTGAAGCCAGAAAGAGTTAATAATGTCACCATTAACACCTTCATAATCGTGATAATTCTATTATTCTATTACAGCTAACGTCAGACGATTTAAGTCAGCTGAAAGCATTGTCATAGAGGGCTAACTCTCCTACTTTTGCAATTAACTATATCAGAAATGAATGGAATGTTGTTATGAAATTTTTTAAGCTTCCAATACATAGCTTTATCTAGAAGAAGAGGTACCTCTATATTGATATTAATTTCATTATTATTATACAAGGAGATTGTATTCAGCTGAATGACTAATCGAACTGGAGAGGTTACTTGTAGTTTTCATTAACTAAGAATGACGTGTCTTTCTTTAAATAAAATCGTCTGGAGAGAGAGAGAGAGAGAGAGAGAGAGAGAGAGAGAGAGACAGACAGAGAGAGAGAGAGAGAGAGAGAGAGAGAGAGAGAGAGAGAGAGAGACCTACGTGACTAAAGACGTAAAATATGTCATTGTTATTCTAATTGCTCCACATTTTAAAGTATGTTAGATGGCTATGGTAATCTAGCAGACGGGCGGACTGGCAGTAAAGGGTGTGAATGGCGTGGCCTGTGTTATGATGTACACACCAATTACGCCAAATCGATGGGTAATTAGGCAACATATGGCTCGACTTTCATTGCTCGCCCTCACGCAAGCCACCGCTGCTCCCTTTCCTTGCTGGATCTGCTTCCGGAACGAGTATGGTTGGAACCTTTGATATTAGAACTTTAGACAGTGGAGCCCCGAGTCTGTAATATTAGAACCAGAAATACTGACACTTGGAACTTGTTATATCAGAACTTAAAGCATTGGAGCTTAAAGATTATATTATATTAGTACCTGATATACGAGTATTGAAACTTTGAGCCTGCAATACGAAAACATGCGATTTAGTTTTAACACCATTTAGACCTTCAGTTACTGAAGCATAACGTTTCGCCAGGTTCAGGCCTTTTTAAGATACTGAAGCCCTGAGTAATGAAGAAGCCTTCAACTGGGAGATAAATTATGTTTATGAAAATAAAGGCCCTTAGCTCTAAGAAGTACTCTAATTAGCCAAATAGTCAGGCAGGCTAGCCATAATAACCGTAGAACATACTATATTAGAATCCGAAACTTAAAATATCATAATGCGCAACACTACAGCCTAAAGCCTGTAGCTGTAAAGCCTAAGGTATTTGAACTTACAACCTGTAATAATACAAGGTAATTTAAAAATCTGGAAACACAGGGGAAAATATGCAGTAATGCTTTGTCTTTGTAAGTTTATGGTGATATATGATGGCACTGTAGCAGGAACATCGCAACAGGAGTAATACAACAATCCACAGTACACTATAACACATTACACAATAACACAATACATATCTCACACACAGAATAACACAAACCAACACAATGCTTATCACACATAGCACAACACAAAAAACACTGTGTATCACACACATGGCATAACACAAACAACAATACATAACACACACACACACACACACACACACACAACACGACACAAACCAACACTATACATATCACACACCCAGCACAACACTAACCAACGCAATACAAATTAAACACAGACCACAAAGCAAGACAATACATATCACACACACAGCAAAACACAAAACAATACAATACATATCACCCAAGTAGCACTACACAACAAAATATAGTACATATAACACTCACATAGCACAACACAAAGCAACACATTACTTATCACACACAAAGCACAACACAAACCAACACAAAACATATCACACACACAGCACAATACAAAACAACACAATACATGTTATCCACGTACCACAACACAGAACAACACAGCTGTACATTATAGATATCCTGTGATGTGCCCTCTCCCTTTATGTTTGCACACGTTTGACTGGCTCTATAGGGCTTACAGAACTGGAATATAGTCTGTATTACTAGATCCTGCAATACTGGAACCTGGAACCTGTCATACTAGCATTAACATTACTGGAATATAGAGTCTGTATTACTATAGCCTGTAGTCTGTAATACTAGAACCTGTAATACCGGTGCCTGGAAATGCAGTGCTATAATCTGGAACCTGCAATATCGGAACTTAGATACCGGTACTAAACGACTAGAACTTGTAATATAAGATCTTGCAATGTATTAACCTGTACCATGCAACGCTTCAATATACAACGTGTAATACTGAACCCTGAAGGCCATAATACTAGATCCAGCAATACTGGAATTTTAAGTTTTTCATACTAGAACCTGTGGTATTGAAAACTAAAATCTGTAATGGCAGAGCCTGCAGTATTGAAACAAGGAAAAGGTAATATCAGTATCTGAAGCTTGCAGTGCTGAATCCTAGAGGCAGTTAATTTGGAACCTGTCGACCCTGAACCTGGAGTACAGGAATCTAGACCCAGTAATACTAGAACCTTCAGTAATGGAGCCTGGTGCATGCAAAACAAGAACTTAGAGTCCATAACACCTTATTATGCAATACTGAACTAAATAGCTAGTAATACTAGAATATGCAATATTGGACTAAGATCCAGTAATATTAGAGCATACAATAATGGAATAAAGGCTTGTAATATAATACTGATACGTGTGACAAATGAGGATGTGAAGGAGCGTTGTGGTGTGGATGTGGATGTGACTGGAAGCGTTGAGAAACACATTGAGGTGGTCTGGCCACGTGGAGAGGATGGAGAATGAGAGACTGACGAGGAGCGTGTATGTGAGTGAGGTGGAGGGAAAGACAGGGAGAGGAAGGCCAAGGATGAGATGGAGGAAGGGAGTGGAGAGGTATATGAGAGAGGGGTGTGTGAATTGGGAGCAGGGCAGTGAAATGGCAGGAGACAGGGTGACGTGGAGGCGATTTGTTTGTGGCTACCCCGTATAAGGGATTAAGGCGTCTGGTAATAGATAGACAGATAGACGTATGAGTCTGCACTATTAGAACTTGCAGTATTGGAACGAAATAGCCTGTACTGCTAGAACATGCAACACTGAAGCCTAGGAGACTGTAACACTAGAACATGCAACACCGAAGCCTAGGAGCCTGTAACTCCAGAACATGATATATTGAAGCCTAGGAGCCTGTAACACTAGAACATGCAACACTGAAGCCGAGGAGCCTGTAACACTAGAACATGCTATATTGAAGCCTGGGAGCCTGTAACACTAGAACTTGCAACACTGAAGCCTAGGAGCCTGTAACACTAGAACATGCTATATTGAAGCCTGGGAGCCTGTAACACTAGAACATGCAACACTGAAGCCGAGGAGCCTGTAACACTAGAACATCCAACACTGAAGCCGAGGAGCCTGTAACACTAGAATATCCAACACTGAAGCCTAGGAACCTGTAACATTAGATTGAAGCCTAGGAGCCTGTAATACTAGAACAGGCAATATTGGAACCTATGAACCAATATTTCTAGAAAGTATAATATTGAAACCTAAGAGGCTGCAATAATACTCGATAGATCAAGTAATACTGGATCTAAGAGCTTGCAATACTAGAATATTTCAATGATGGAAACCAACAGCCTGTAATGCTAGGGCATGCAGTACTAAAGCCTATGAGCCTGTAATACTAGAACATGCAATACAAGAACGTCAGACTCTATAATCCTAGAACATGGAACCATCAGTACTGGTATCTGCAACACTGCAGCTTCCAGTATTAGAACCTGGAAAATACAGTCTTAAAATCTGAAACGTTCAGAACATGTATCCAGAGCCTATAGTGATTGCACGGGAGTAGTGGAATTTAAATCAAGAATCTGCAGCGTTGGAACCTACCATCTGTAATTCTAGAAGCTGCTATGTTGGAGTCTGAAACTTGCAATTCTTACATTTTGAATTTGCAGTAGAGTAACCTTGAGCCTGTAATACCAGGGCTCGCTGTAATGGAATCTGGGACATTTTATTCTGAACTGGGAGGTTGCAATAACTCAATATGAAATCTCGGTCATGTAGATATAGAACCTTCAGAACTGAATCACAGATCATGTAATAATGAAACCCGGAGTCTGTTATATTAGTTTTCGAAATACTAGAAACTGAAACCTGTAACATGAAAATGTCGAATTTGAAATAATGAAAAATGAGCCTATAATACTGGAGCCTGAAATATAGAGAACTTGGACAAAATAAATACTGAAATCAGGAGTCAGCAGTATTTGAATCGGAAGCCTTTAATCTGCTGAACCCTAAACAGGAATCCGGAATACTATAGTCTGCAACCTGCAATAAGAATCTTTAAATTTGGAACGGGGAATACTGGATTCTGAAATATGGATTTTACAATGAAAAATTTTTTGATTCTATGATGCTAGAACCCTGATGACACTATCACTAGAATCTGCAATATCTGAACATGGAAACTGCAATAAAGAATGGAACATGCTGGAATGGAGATTAAGCAAAACTAGAACCCACAATACTGAGGATATGCCAGTCTTTGGGGATCAAGCACCAAAACATAAATTAGCCAGAAATCGAGGTCAAACATCAGCCTTATTTGGCCAGTATTATCTCTATTATCAGATGATATCGATGGCAGATTTTTGGTCATATTTCTAGCTCTAATATGTTCTGCCGTCTCATTCCACGTGTCAAAAGAGATATGAATATAGTGATTTATGCAGGAAATGCAACTGGCCAGAGGTGATGCCTGAGTCCTTTAACACTGATATGCCATTATTTGATGTAAAATCCGCAGTTTTTGTAGCTCGGTATATTTTTTGATACTTGGTATACCTTATTCAAAACTGAAAAATGTATCTGGGGCAAGTAATATTAGGACCTGCTGTAATGAATCAAGAATCAGCAGTTTGGATCTAGAACACTCAAATTCTATCTAAAGCCTCTGGTATAGAATGTTAGGTAGGCAATACTTAAATCTCACTGATAGGCATATATATCTGAAATTTCGGTCTTAGAGAGAGGGGGGGGGGAGGAAGGAAAAGAGAAAAATTAAAGGCAGAAGTTGCAAAAAGAAAAGGAAAATACAGAAAATGAACATTAAATGGAGTCACATTATATACACAGGTAAGGAAAAACAATGGAGAAAGTGAGGTAGAAAAGGGAATGCTGCTATAGAAAGACCATATCTGGACAGAGGCAAGTAGAGCGGTTAAGAAAAAGAGAGACTGCAGAAAAGGGATAATTAGTTACCTGGGATTGTATAAAGCTGAGACAGACAGAGATAAAGACAGACAGAAAAAATGGAGACAAGAGAATATATGAGATTTAGAGAAGCAAAGATCTGATAGATAAAAAAGGGACACGGGACTAGATAGAGACAGACGAATGGCTAGGAGTAAAGTTAACATGTAGAGACCTGTGCATTCAGGGGACGTGTGTTCATGTTGATCCAGTTACCAACATATGATTATTTTCAACAATTTCTCTTTATACTGTAGAATCACTTAAGGCTAGATAAAACATCTCTGGTTTTAAGAGACTGTCATTAGTTGAAATAAATTTCTGGAATTAGTAAAAATTAACAAAACAGATTATCGAACTGAAGGGGGTAAACTAAAATACTAAGTAACAAGAAAACGCTCTACTTTTTTCTTCTTTCGCACAAGCCTGAAATATCTCTTCAATCTTGTACAACATTTCCCTAGATTTTCTACTAAAACACTCTATTACTTTCCTATTGTCATTCGCACAATACCCCTACAATCTCTCCAAAGTTCCCATAGACTCTCTACAAAACCTTATTATCTATCACAGCTGACCCTTCCCCCATTTACAATCATGGGGAAAAAGTAAATACGAAGGTGACAGAATTGTCAGCAGCATGGCCTATGGCTTGGGTCACACTATCATCAAATTTCAGGGACTTATTATCATTCTGAATATTGCTCTCCGCCTTCATCCACAAGGCTCCTGTAAGCTTTTCATTGCCTACCAGAATCATATGATCACATAAACTTCAGCATCGTTCTCTTGTCAACAAAACTCCCAGTTATCGTTCACTCCACCAGTATGCAGTCAGTCAGGCTCATTTTTTCATTCTCTTTTATCACTCAGTGTCAAGTATATCTGTGTCCTTTTTTGTGTGTTTACTCTCATTATACCAAATCAGTTGCATGCCTCTGTGCTCTCAAATTACCCTGCATATTTTCTTCACATTTTTTCCTAACTTAAACAAATATATATCAATCTATCTAACATTCTTCCTTCAAGCTTTCTCAAAATTCCCTTGCAGTCCTTTTGAAAATGTACCCACCACCTCCCCCAGTGTTTTGCGGCAAATACCAAAAACAGGATGCCAGGTTTTATGGTGGGTATATCTTCCGTAGACTGCACTCCAATTATCCGGGTCTAGAAAGGGATTACGCTATATTGGTTGCCCAGTTCACTAATGGGCTGAGGCGGTCCGGGAGACGAAAGGTTCGGGGAGACAAATATAAAGATTACGGGGAGAGAGAGAGAGAGAGAGAGAGAGAGAGAGAGAGAGAGAGAAAATTTTCACTGATTCTTTGCTCACAAGTCCCTTTTTCTTTTCTTTTTTTTTTCATTACTGGTATTGGCGCCCAAGGAGTGACTTATGAAAATGTGTGTGCTATCTGTTACGTCTGAGAAGAATTGTGTGTCTCATGGTACGGACAGTCTAGTATGTATCCAAATTCGGATGGATGTAAACACAAAATATTTTATTATATACGAATATTTGTGATCTGAATTTATTAGCGTGTGTTAGGACTCTTGGCTTCGGGACATGGACTGTTTGTTCAATGCCTGGAATCAGATATAAATAGTCTACCTATCTCTCTATATCCAGACGTCATAACCCCGTAAGTGGAGGCCGTTTGTCCTTGAGTTAATTGTTTTAAGGGAAGGGGCACTAACCCTCCGCGAACCCACTTGTTGACATGTAGGGAACACGTATAGGTTGCTTATATGATAACCACCCAGCGTAGTAAATGGTTTGCTGGCTTCCAGGAAACCATTAGGCTTGTCACTGGATGTAAAGCCACCTGAAAAGATAAGTAATAAAAAGTGACAGGAAAAATGGGAGAAATAGGACGAGAGGAAGGCAGACACAGAAAAAGAATGATAAAGGAAGAAGTAGGCAGCACTACACTGAGTGAGTAGATGATTACAGTAAATAAATTTAAATATATTTACATAATAGAAATACAAATAAAAACTGACAGCCAGACAGGCTGATAAATATATTTACTTAGTCCTCTCTCTCTCTCTCTCTCTCTCTCTCTCTCTCTCTCTCTCTCTAATGAAAAATAACAGCTCTCACAAAAAATATGGGCCCCCGGGCGCTGAAGCTCTCGTGTTTACAAACAATCACCGCTTGTTTGTTGTTTGTTCGCCCCCACCCCCTCCACCCCGTCCTTGTTTACTTGTTTGTTGTTTTGTTGGGGTGAAGTAGTGTTATTGTTTCCTGTTATTTATGGGCGGGGTGTTTCGTCTTCGTTGTGAGGTACGTGTTATCATTATTCACATGGGTCTGCTGTCCATCTCTCTCTCTCTCTCTCAATCTCTCTCTCTCTCTCTCTCTCCTAGTTGACGGCTTACATACGGCATGTTATTCTAGCTATCACCACACACATTTACTTGTCACTGAAAAACATGGAAAGGTCTGTAAGATTAGCATGGCAATCGGTTACAAGCACCCATCAGGGATCAGAATGTATACGATCCTCACAAGCATGATAGTGCTACAATTTATAACCAAATTATAGGGTATTTGGCTTCATTACTGCTTGATACATCTTCACAGAACCCTTCTGTAAAATGTAAGCGTCATGAAAATTATTTAAAACACTAAAAATTAATGTTACAGTATGTTTCTTCAGTATCAGCAAAGGGTTGTAGGCAACACGTAGGCGTCACCTGATCACTTTTTTTTTTTTTTCTTTTTCCCTCAGGAACCTGCAGTTAGACCGACTTATTTCATTATCTGTGTTAATGGCTGAATAGATGACTCTGAAATTTCATTTAACTCAAGTACAGGTACGTTGTCATAATTCATGGAAAGAGTATAAAACTATTAAAGGGATTTCTGTTAATCAGCAAAATGTTAAACAGGAACTGACGTTTAACGACAGTATGGCGTAAATTTGAAATGCACTAGTAGTGTTCATTAACAAATTTGTATGAGAATAGTGTGTCAAAACATCAATAAATCCAGCCGGTGTCAACATGGTAGGGGAAACACCCTTCAGCAAACAAGAGGTTATAACAATTTAGAGCGATGAGAATTCATTCACTGGTAGCCAGAGAAAAAATATTAAGTGAAGCTTCGAAAAGTAAACATGCACGCTTTAAGATTTTGACAATTTTACGAGGCATTCGATCCTTCAAATGTGATATATTTCGTAAACATGTTACCTTAACAAAGTAATAAAGGAACCATACATTTAGATACGCATTTAATGAATTGCACTATGCATAGGTTGGCTACATATATACATGTCAAGGTCCACCAAAGAAGTGATGGATACGCAGTCAACGGCCAAGTTCTCCAGAAACGTAGCAAAAATGATGGTTGTATGATTTTCCCCTCCCTCCTGATCACAAAATATAACATTATTTTGTGGTTATGGCATATGTAAGAGATTATCCTAAAATCACGAAAGTATCTCACTTCACACTCCATATAACAGCGGTTATTAAATATATGAGCCAAAGAACTATCAGTATAGTCAGTGAAATCCAAGGGATACATTATGGCCTTTTGTGACACGAATTTGACAAAACCGATTGGTTATAATGAATTTATGAGAATAGTGAATCGTCCCAAAGTTGCACAGAGGATTAAAAAGAAACAACCTTATATCGGTACGATCAGTCACTGACCACACTGTGATTCTCTGCAACAAACGTCAGTAACCAAGCAAGACTCTCGGGTGCTACGAATATTGTACCAAACTATTTAATATTGTGACCTGTGATGCATTATTCTGTACGGCTACATAGTAATGAATTCATTATGATGTCACTACGTCATAAAATTTAGATAAATTTTTTTTACCTAGATTAGTCATACTACGTCTTATATACTTTACATGCAAGGAAGAAGGAACCAAAGGCCAGAAGAGAGCAAATTGTTCCCTCAAAAAGAAAACAAATAAATAATTAATAAATGAGAGAGAGCCAAATTCAAGATTCATTTCGAGATGCCTGAACACACTGCATTTAAAAGACTGGAAGTCGTGGGTAGTAGGAAACAGAGACAAAAGTAAACAGTTCCAGAGTTGACCTGTTGCATAAATGAAGGCAGGGAGTAATGGTTAACTGTTGCATTAGAGTGCTGGGCAGAAAATGGATGTGAGTTTGCTGCCAGACGGGTGCTACGCGCCCGCCATAATGGTGGAGGGATGCAAGCAGACAATTCAAAGGTACAGTGACCACTGAAGTAGCCACAGAAAAGAGATAAAGACGTAACAGTGCGACGAAGAGATGGGGGTTGAAGGGGGCCAGTAAGAGGAGGATATTTAATAGGACGAAAAACTTTGACTCCACTTTGTTGAGAAGATTTATATGTGGGGAGCTTCCCCACACATGAGGTGTATTCTACACAGGGGTGAATAAAACCTGTGTATAAAGTCAACAATTGTGCAGGGGTAAAGAAGGGACGGAGTCAGTTGAGCACACCTAACCTCTTGGAGGTATATTTTACAAGAGATGCAATATGATCTTTCCAAGATATAAGTATATTCAAAGATGAAGAGAGAACCTGTATTTTTTTCACAGGAAAAATCATCAGAGAAATTACCAATATGCCGGGAATCGAACCCGGGACTCTCAGGTGAGAGCCAGGCAGCATACCACTACCTGGTCGTGGTGTAGTGGTATGCTGCCTGGCTCTCACCTGAGAGTCCCGGGTTCGATTCCCGGCATATTGGTAATTTCTCTGATGATTTTTCCTGTGAAAAAAATACAGGTTCTCTCTTCATTCTGACTTGCCGTAAGTGTTTGGGATAGATTAAAAGCATCTACTTGCCCGAGTGCCAGGGGGTTAACTCATCCTCTTGATGCCCACAGTGGGGGCGGAGGGACGTTGGTTACAAGATTGTGACAACGTGAGTTAACTTTTACCTGGTCGTGGTGTAGTGGTATGCTGCCTGGCTCTCACCTGAGAGTCCCGGGTTCGATTCCCGGCATATTGGTAATTTCTCTGATATTCGAAGATGATGCACGATTGAGTTGGGTTTGTTAACAATTAGAGGACATTTCTGTGGTAGATTCTGACTGGTCGAAAGATGTTAGAACTGAATTTTCGATGCATTAAAGACAACAAGGCTACTTTTACCCCAATCAGAGATATGAGCCATGTCAGACATCAAGTGTGCCATTGCCTCATCCTTTGTTTGTCGAAGTAACTGCTGAGATGGGTGCTGTGAGAAGCAGATGGAAAGATGAAGGGTGTAGTCATCAGCCTATGCGTGAATAGGGTTAGATGTACAGCGTAGAAGGTCGATGGTGAACGGAAGGAAGAGAGTTGGTGAAAGGACAGAGCCCTGAGGAACATCAAATTGACAACCCTAGGAGAAGAATGGTGACCGTCTAGAACTGCAGTTGTAGAAAGACCACAAAGGAAGCGAGAGATACGGTACAAATACTGTCAGATATTTCTGGAATAATCATAGTGACACCGTGTACCAAGTCAAATACTATTCATGTTGAAATCCCATTTTGAGCTATGCTATGTCAGTAATTGTATATCGTCAGTGAAGCTTATATTACATAGGCTTTCTTGTATGATTACTGTACAGTCGTACTCAAATGATCACAATCAATGCAAGGAAATTCCTAAAATGTATTCATTGTTACACAGAGGTTTTTGTGTTAGATACTGCCGTCATCAGTGTTAAGTTACTTATGCCTTGTACCTCAAGTGCGTCTTATTATTACATTGTCCAATAATAAGGAAACAACAACTCCTTGTTTTATGCCCTCTTTGTGCACAATGAAAATAACAATAATCCAGGAGGGTCCAGCACGACCACATTAAATATTCGCATCAGTGGTCTAAGGTGATGGTATTTGTAACTGACGAGAAAATCGTGGAGAATTTTAGAGATACCCGGTACTGATTTTCCAACTTCCTAACGTTTTTTAGTCACATAGGCTTGCTTATAATCTTGAGTCCTGTATAGAAACATGTGGATGATCATTGTTAAAGCCAGGCGGGAGGTCTTGGTTGTCCTCATTACCTTTTTTTCGAAGTTTTTCTTAACTAAAACTTTACAGAAATCTAACAATCAAATACAAGGAAGCAAATTTGCTGAAAGAAGCAAGCAGCACTTAACATTCAGTTCCTTCGCGTAAGAATTTGACTGCACTGATAATGCTTTCATCATTGCTGAAAGAAATACATTGAACACCTGCCCCTTTCGCTGTATGTTGAATCCATAAATGATTATTTCAATTCAATGACTAGAACGCTTGCATTCAGCTTTGATCCTCATTTTAGCATATGGTTTCGTGATTTTTTTAACAGTTGTGCGTACTGACTTGGAACTGCCTTGAAGTAAACCTCCTAATTGGTTCCAATCCCAGATTCTTTACAGAATTCATTATTTTCTCCTTATAAACTAAAGGCTGGGTAGTGAAAATTTATAACTTGCATTGCTCACATAGCTTTATTTATCCTAACTTCTTCACGATGCTGGCGTATAATTCATTTTGATCGGAATATCGCCAGTCTACTTCATTCAGCTTACGAGAGCATCCTAGTTGTCCAAGGTTAATGAAAGATACAACTAAGCTCTTCAGTTCGTGTAGTGTCTCCATAGTAAAAAAAATCATTTATCTATAAACGAATTCTAAAATTGGTATATACAAAGTCAGGTGTACACTGCATTTGCCAGCCTTACGTGTTTTCCAAGGACAAATACAAAATAGAAGCCGTGAACCATACTAAGAAATGCGTGACGGAAGTTAAGGTACTGTAGCTCTATATTATTAAATTAAAGGCAGTCTAGAGGAGATCTACCCAAGGATATGCACCAAGCTCGGTAATTATGTCTGTTTTCCTTATACAAAGAAATGTATGGATTAAATACATATATATAAAGCTTCAATAATTCTGACCTAGTTAGGAAATAAGAAGGACTAGACTAATATAAAATGTCTAAGTAGGTTTTCCAATACAATTTTCCATTCATTTAAAATATCGACTATGATTAAGTACGGCAGTGGTTCACAAACTGAGGGTGATGGCCCCATGAGTGGCCATAATGCACATCTCTTTAGGGCCATGGGGGTAACCTCAAGCAGTCTGAGTCACTAGAAAAGGAATTTTGTAACCAGTTTCCTGAAGAATTACTTGAGGAACTTTTTTCTGTAGACCATTACAGGCTTAGCAGGCCAAGAGACAATGGAAGACGAATTCCTGGAACTTTATAGTAGAAACAAAAGCTTGAAGGAGTCTCTCTCTCTCTCTCTCTCTCTCTCTCTCTCTCTCTCTCTCTCTCTGTTCTGTTTTATTTCCATCTTTCTTCTGCCTAATCGGTACTCACTTCTCTCTCCCCCTCCCCATTCCACTCTTGCCCATCCCTGCTTCTCTCTGTCGTCGTCTTCTCCCCTTCCCTCTTTTCTCCTACATCCTGCCATTCTTCTGCCAACCTCCATCCCTCTGTAGCTCTCTTCTCCCCTCTCCATATCTTTCTTCCTTCTCTCCTTCCCCATATTCTCGCATCCTCCATCCCTCTCTTTCACACTCTCTTCCCGTCTCCTCCTCTCGTCATTATCTCTTCATTTTCTCCCTTTCCCCCTTCCCTCCAACTCTCCATTCCGCATCCTCTCTCTCTCTCTTTTCCTCGACTCCTTCTTCCTATCTCACTTTCCCGTTCCATCTCCTTATTCTTCCTTCATATCTCTTCATCCTTTCTCCTTCTTCCTTTCCATATTCCACTCCCTCCTTCATATTCCTCTCCTATCTTTTCATTCCAGTCCTTCCTCTCTTTCATTCCCCTCACTGTTTCCCCCGTTTTCTTTCCCCTTCTCTACTCCTCCCCTTTTCTGTCCGACAGGTGAGGTATTATTAATGGGAAGCCCGTGAGGTGGGGGTTGGGGGTGTGGGAGGAGGCAGGAAAGGGGGGACCGTAGAGTGAGGGAGAAGGGAAGAGCTTACCTAACAGTTACATCTTTTACTCGCCCCCCCCCCCTTTCTCTCTCCCCCCCTCTCTCTCTTTCTCTCTGAGTAGTAGTAGTTATGATAAGGTATTTTTTTTCGGTTCGTGCTCTCTTATCATCCCTTCCTTTTTTTCTCTGTGGTGAAGGAGTGTTATTGCCTGTGGCCTTTTATCTAACTGTATGAGTTTGCTTTTGTCTGTCCCTTTTTCTGTTTTCTATCTTCCCTGTTACTGTCTGCCGTCTTCCTACGCAATATTAAATTGTTTCTCTGTCAGTCTTTGTGTTTGTCCACTCATTATTCCTACTGTATATCCGCATGACGTTTATGACTTTCTTCTTCATTCTGCCTTTAATGGTCTGGCTTCTATCTAGGTATATACTGTACATAGACTAATTTATTATACTCGCGCTCGCGAAGCAAATGTAAGGTAGTGTTCTAGTCGACGTGTGTGTGTGTGTGTGTGTGTGTGTGTGTGTGTGTGTGTGTGTGTGTGTGTGTGTGTGTGTGTGTGAGAGAGAGAGAGAGAGAGATAACAGGCAAGAAGAGAAGCTAGAGGGGTAAACCGTAAACTAAGCGTGGCTTTTAACTATTTCAGTATAATATTGTCTATTTAGTAAGGCTAGGAGGAGAGGCCAAATACAGTGTGTGTCCCTCACTATGCCACTCACTCACTCGTTCACTGACTCGCTTACTCACTAACTGCTACAATGTGCCGTTTTGATGACTGGTTTCCAGGCCTTAAGGAAAGAGAGGCGGTTTTGACGGGCGAGGGTATACAAAAATGCATACATACATACATACATAAACACACACCGGAACACATGGTGTAAAAGTACGAGTCGACCGCGTACCTGTGTCACGCCAGAACAGCACTGTATATGATAGAGGCAGTGCAAAACATATTTGCGCACAAGCATATGTTCATAAATGTATTTGCACATATATTCCTAGAATACTGTTATAGTCAAAAGTTTAACATACATACATACACACATACCTACACAAAATAATACACAGCGCAAGAGTATTAGCCGAACGAATAACTGCGTCATGCCGGAACAGCAGTAATTGTGACATATATGGGAAGTGCGAACCATTACTTGCACACTCGTACATGCATATATGCATACATATTAGTACAAGAGTACTAGTCGATCGAATACTTGCGTCTTGCCGAGGTATCTTTAAATATAATACAAAGGGGTAGGTCAGAGAACTGGGGGACTAGCTTTACCTGGGACGATCTCTGAACCTGAAGTGTCACCTGAGTACTTAACCAGTAATTGTATTTCTTCATTAAAATCCTTCAAGAGTGGGTGCGGCTACCACAGAAGCCCTTAGCTTTGTTTATACTATTTTTGGCGCTAGAAGACGATCTTTTTCTGCCTAGGGAATGCCTCTCATACTTCTGCTAAAACACTTTCAAAAGTTAAACATTCTCCGTACACAACATTATATATATATATATATATATATATATATATATATATATATATATATATATATATATATATATATACATACAACATATATATATATATATATATATATATATATATATATATATATATATATATATATATATATATATATTGCCAGACGCCTCAATCCCGTTTGGGGTGGCCACAAACAAATCGCCTCCAAATCGCCCTGTCCCCCGCCATTTCACTGCCCTGCTCCCAACTCACACCCCCCTCTCTCATATACCTCTCCACCCATCCCTCCATCTCATCCTCGGCCTCCCCCTCCCTCTTCTCTCCTCCACCTCACTCACATACACTCTCTTCGTCAGTCTTTCACCCTCCATCCTCTCCACATGGCCAAACCACCTCAGTGTGTTCCTCCTAACGCTTCCTATCACATCCACATCCACACCACAATGCTCCTTTATATCCTCATTCGTCAGCCTGTCTCTCCACGTGACTCCACAGGCTCCTCTTAAATAACTCATTTCCACTGCTCTCACTCTTGACTTGTGTCCTACCAACAACGTCCAAGCTTCACTTCCGTACGCTAGAGTTGGTATCACAATACTGTCATGTAGTAACTTTTTCACTTCCATGCTCACTTCCCTGTTTCTTATCACTGCTTTCAAAGAACGAGCAACCTTTCTTCCCTGCTGTACCCTTTCAAGCACTTCACCCTCCAAACCTCCATCCTTACTCATCACACTACCCGAGCACTTACACGTACTCACATTTTCCAATTCCTCCATCCAACCTCGCTGTACATTCACTGACTTCACCTCTCTCAAAGACCATCACTTTACTCTTCCCTACATTCACCTTTAAATTCCGTTTCTTACACACACTCCCAAACTCATCCACCAAGCCTTGCAGCTCCCCTTCGTCTTCACTCAACAACACAGTATCATCTGCAAACAACAGTACAGGGAGTTTCCAAACACTATCCTCTCTCACCAGGGCCACTCCAACATCCACTACCCTACCTTGTACCTCTTTTATTACCCCATCCATGTACAGATTGAACAACCATGGAGACATGACACATCCCTGTTTCAACCCAACTTTCAAAGAGAAAAATTCACTTAGTTCACCATCCACACGCACTGCAGCCTTCCCACCATCGTACATACTCTTCACAGCATTCAACAACTTCCCATCTACTCCAAATATTGTTAACACTTTCCACAATCCTTGTCCATCTACCCTGTCATATGCTTTCTCCAGATCCATGAAAGCCGCATACAACTTCTTTCCCTTCTCTAGAAACTTTTCCACTAAAGATCTAAGAATGAATATCTGATCTACATAACCTCTTCCCTTCCTAAAGCCTCCCTGTTCTTCTCCAACTAATTTCTCTGTTCTTTCTCTAACTCTGTCAATAAGTATCCTACCATACACTTTTCCTATTATACTAAGAAGACAAATGCCCCTATGATTATCACACACTTCTTTTTCCCCCTTTCCTTTTGCACAATGATGTATATTGGTCAGGTAGCGGTAGTATGTACGTTTTTATGTGGTATGAGAAACCTAAAATGTGTCAGTAAACTTCTAGGGGGATAAGTTACCATAATAATGCAAATGGATGGTACAGTCATGAGGCAGATGTAATGCAATTAGGCATTTGGATATAGCTTAAGTGGCGAAGGACAATAAAAATCTTGCAAGTCTACATGGTATCATTGGCCTGTGGCTGGGTTCCTCTTATTTCTCTCTGGTGATGCCCTCCATCTCTGTCCCTGGCTGTACGAAACTACTCCTTCATTACTTTCTCAATTGAGGCTGATGTTGCACTCCTGTGTTCTGGATTCTTACGCACACTTTCTTTAAAAATGAATGCTACTTTGAGTTCACTGAACTAATATAAAAATTAAGAATGTAGATCCATATGAGGTGAAATGGGAGTGAATCAAATTTTACATAATGGAATAATATATATATATATATATATATATATATATATATATATATATATATATATATATATATATATATATGTGTGTGTGTGTGTGTGTGTGTGTGTGTGTGTGTGTGTGGCGTTATTACTGGCTCATTTCTTAAAGTATCCCCATAGAGTCAGCCTTTACAGTTTCGAAGGGCAGTATTATAAAAAAAAAAAAAAAAAAATGGGGCGAATCCATGAGACTCAGGCAGAATAACTTGCATTTATGCAGTTTTTCTTTTAATTTCCCCAATCCCCTACAAAAAAAAAAAAAAAAATTGGGTTTATTTTACCCGTGCACTTGTAATATTTCATTATATATATATATATATATATATATATATATATATATATATATATATATATATATATATATATATATATATATATATATAGATAGA
The DNA here is from genome assembly GCF_032717465.1 of Coenobita brevimanus. Classification (NCBI taxonomy): domain Eukaryota; kingdom Metazoa; phylum Arthropoda; class Malacostraca; order Decapoda; family Coenobitidae; genus Coenobita; species Coenobita brevimanus. The sequence goes on along the minus strand of NC_136991.1, from coordinate 26,386,396 downwards.
TAGATATAAACTCTAAACACCTCTGGCAGGTGTAACATTTAACAGTGAATTCAGATGTGTACATTATAGTTGCTTCAATGACGGCCCTGATGGCCAATATTACAACTAATTAGAAATTACCAAGTCAGCATGGTGGAAACGTGATACCAATTACTGTTGAGGTTTCGGATCTTCTGTGTTTGGTGCACATTCTCCCATTTTTATGTAAATTTCGTCACTACTACAGTTATCGAAGCCGATTCCAAATTTGAACTTTTTTTTTTTTTAATAGAAAATTTATGTTAGGCTAATTATTAATAATTACAAATAATATTTATGTGTAACATTCATCTCCTTGCCCCATGCCTAGATAAGTACAGCTATGACGGATAACGGATGCGTGCCATCCTCAAATCACTTTCCTTTCCTGACAGAAACGCACTCATTACAACCGCGTTTAGAACAGCGCCTCTGAGCAGATCCTCCACGAATGCTTTTTTTTTTTTTTTTTTTTTTTGTGTGTTCGACTCTGGGCATAGGTTTCACAGCCTGCTCCCAAGGCCCAGTAGTCCTCCTACATATCATACACCTCTACATGTTACCACTTCGGCGCTAACACCCACCGTCCATATTGAATACATGCTAGGGCTGTCTCATACAGGAGTGGTGTATTGGTATTAGCGGGGGTAGTTTTACAACATGGCGGGTCCTCTGGTAGATCGGTAAAGTCTGCATTACATGAAATTCAAATCCTTAAACTGTTCCCTGCCCCAGCGGGGATTTACTTAAGTTCATCGTTTGTGTTTTTACAAGAATATTATTTGTTATTATATTAACTAACCTAATTATTATTATTAACACCCAATATTAATATCACCTAACCTAACAAATATATATATATATATATATATATATATATATATATATATATATATATATATATATATATATATATATATATATATAAGTTCAAATTTGGAATCAGCTTAAAAAACTATATTAGTGGCGAAAATTACATTAATATGGGAGAACGTGCACCAAACACAAAAGATGAGTTGTCCTTTCTATGACTACATCATTACTAGCTACAACGGATCTGGCTATGGACAGATTGGTGGGGTGGGCAGGGCTGGTGGGGTGGGTGGGTAGTGGGAATATAGGTTCATGGTATGAACAAGGCCCAAGGAAGAACATACGTTCATGAGTAAACTGGGACCCCGGAGGTGTTTTCCCACATTGAGAGTGGCCTCATAGGGTCCTAGGCAATGTTGGTATGCATGATCATAGGGTTTTGCCCGGACATCACCGGGTACCTCTGTTAGTGAAGATATGTTTCTTAATGTAAGTTCTGTAAAGTCGTAGGTACTGAAGTTTATCAAATGAGCGGAAAAAGGAAGTTTTGAAAAAAACGAAAAATGAAACCTACTAAGAGGCCCAGATATAATCACCGTAACCACAATAGATATGCATTTTCCATCCAGTTCTTTATTCCCTCATCGGAATCAAGGGATGTCTTGGTTCTATTGTTTACCAGTCGCTCCACCCTGAGTGACAGTAAGCAAGCAATTCATATGATCGATCCCTTGAATGTATAATCTTATGCTCTACATCCAGCTGGAGAACCATTACCCACGAAATCACCAGGAGCTCACTTGGTTGAATGGTTACCACCTAACCTACTAAATGGCTTCCTGGGCTACAAGCAACCACTTGGCTCGTCCCTCGGTGTGGGGTCACCTGACAATCGTTTTACATCAGGTAAGTGGATGGTGGACGATTTTATGTACCAATAACCACAGTATATAAATACATATTGCACAGATATGAAAGAGATCAGTCGTACTTACACCATATGCTGTTTTCATATACTCCTCACTGGTTTGCTATGCCGATGTTTTACCTGAGTATTCTCAGAGCACTTATCTCCGGTCTGTAGGCTTGATTGCGTACGATCTAACTCACCGACATGAAAGCCTTCATGCAAAATTATGATTTTCTCTTCTCCATTTCCAGAACATTCAACTGAGGGTTTTCTATTAAATAATACAACAGGAAACGTCAGTACGATCATCATCACATATGCTATGCTTTTCCAACCACTATTTAAATTCACTATCTGCACTCCACTGTTTTTATTTTCTGGTAAATCGTGAATGAGAGGCGATTTTAGATTCTTCAATAAACAGTTCCTACTGATCTACAAATGCCAACAATACGAACATTTATAAAAAATGGACTATAATGGAGGAATTAGTCAACAAAAAATAAAAAAAACGTTAGTCTCTTATTGCCTACTTCAAGATGGATGGGCTCGAGGCTTGGCTGCCGTAGTCAAATACATTACAGGGAGTCGATGACCAACCTTTTTCTCTGCGTGGCAACACAGGATTGAGAAACCCCCAATAACTTCCTGAGGTTCATCAAGCCGACTGAGTGATTATAGCAAGTAGACCACTAATCGCCATACTAATTAACTACGTCAAAATGTCAGTTTTCTGCGTTTTTGTCCCGTCGGTCCCCCCCCCCCTTTTTTTTTTTACTTTCACCAACCGACTTCACTAATTCTTGAACATTTTAACAGGATTTTCTTCTTCCAGAAAACAGCTACCTTTCTGTGTATTTCAATCGCTCTTCATCTTTGCTTGTTTCATTTTGAGATATTTCTCCTCTCTGATACGCTGCTATCAAAACATACGAGACATTTCAGGATATTCATCAAATATTCATTACTCATCCAGGCACTGCATGCATTATTGAACTGGAATCTGAATGCAGAGTCTTATTGCGTGTCATATTCTAGGGGAAGACAGTAAAAAGTAAAAAAAGAAAAAAAAAAGGGATTGGCTACCTTAAGTATAATCGTACGGTCGGTAAATATACACCACAAACCTATTTCTTCCTTGGACGGCAACTTCAACTCCCATCGCTCAGCTCAATCCAGCTTGCTCCACTTGTGCTATTTCCTCATCCTCTTGGCCACTACCCACTTTCGGTGTTCCCTCAACTTCTCGGAAGGCGACATAGTTAAAGGGAAACACGGAAATCCGATTTAAAAAACACTAATATCCATTTAAAAAGAGCAAATAGCTACGCACAAGTATGAAAATACCAAGTACACACACATACACACGAGCGAGCGAGCCGCACTCTCGAGATGACCACCTAACACTGACGGTCCTGTCTACTCTCATCCCGGGGTATATGAACCCCGAACCACGACCGAGACCGTTGAAGATTCGAACACGTTGGTGACCAGGGGAAAGGGAAGTAAGTGTGTGTGTGTGTGTGTGTGTGTGTGTGTGTGTGTGTGTGTGTTTGTTTAAGTGTGTGTGTGTGTGTGTGTGTGTGTTTAATGGGCGGGGAGCGTGGTTTTTTCTTCCGGAACCTTTAGTCATTCAGTCATATTTGCAAAGTCTGAGCGAGTTCAGTGAGAAATTACTCGGCAACGTCGCGCCTTCGTCCGGAAATTGATGAACAGTTCAACTAATCAAACCATAAGGTCATCAGAAAAGCAGTGTTTTGACATTAATTCAACGTATACCTAACCAACTTAGGCCTAACTCAACATTAACTTAGCATAATGCCTTATTTTGCTTGGGGAGATGAGGAAGGAACAACGTTGCCGAGTCTCTTGTCGAGGCACTCGATTCGACATGCTAACATGACTGGATGAGCAAGTATACCAGGGAAAAAAAAAAATAATGCGAGAGGGGAGGGAGAGAGAAGGATCATAAAGAGCACAGATGAGACAAAACAACATGTACTCATACAGAGTTGTTGGTACTGTACCCATGTTCATCTGAAAGTGGTTGCGTTAGTATCGCTATTAACACCTCCGTCCTGAGGACGTCATTGATGCAGTACTCTGGCTGGCACTTAATCCAGTTTGCAGGGAACATTCTCTGGCTGAAGAATTTTGCAAAAGAATCAATTCTGTCTTATTTGGCTAACAATTTATGCATACACAACACTGATTAGTTATTTAAGCTTGTGCATCACTCCTTGGATATTCATAACGTAGATATTTCACAGCTGTAAGATATCTTTCTACACTATAGTGACGCTGATTATATATTTCTCGTCCTCCACACTCCGCCATCAGCAGAAACATTTATAAAAACATGGTGCCTGGGACCAAGTGTCGTCTTATCTGTAAGTCGATAGAAGAATGAAATTATGTTCTAAGTAAATTTGTGATGACATCTGATGTTGGAGGGTGGGTGGACTACTGGGCAGCAAGGAATGGACTTTCTAATAAAAAATTAAAAGTACTTCCCTTTGATGGTTATATTCATTGTACGAGTGACCGCTTGGTTAATTAAGGCTATAAATCTGCTGACTTCTTAATCTACCACGCCTCCTCACACATTCAGGCTCGCTCAGATACACTCTTTCCACCATCCTATTCACACCCATTCTTTTCACCTGCCCAAACTGTCTAAACTGATTCTTCTACACTCTGGTGTCCATAAACTACCTTGCTGCACATCATTCACAAGTAAGTTTTTTCGTTATCCTGTCCACTATCCGCAGTCCAAATAGATTATTCAATAGCCCTTTCCTAACTGCTCCTACTCATGGCTTTTCATTTTCATATCAAAGCCAAAGTCGCATAACTATATGTTGATGCAGGTTCTAAATACTCTTCTCTACTAACTTCTTGCAGCCGCCACGCTCAGATCCCTGTTTCGTTTGAAGGTCGTTATACCATCACCCACTTTTCATCCGTGTGCTGCTTTGCCTACTACCTCTCTTCTCTGCCATTGGACCAATGTACTTAAACTCCATTACCAGAATCCTTCTCTCTCACCCTCCCTTCACCATCACATCAGACTGTAATCTCTCTCAACAGCCATTACTTTATTCATATCCACATTGACTTACAACGCTGGACGCTAACAGACATTCACAAAACTCTGCACCATTTGCCAAGTTCTTCTCCACTATTCGCGTGCAACACATAATCATCTGTATTAATCAGATCTGAGATACTCCGCCATTAACAATTTATTATTAATCAGATCTGAGATACTCCGTCATTAACAATTTATTATTAATCAGATCTGAGATACTCCGCCATTAACAATTTATTACAAACATCATCTTTTTATCCATATCTAGAGTTTTTACTTCACTCATAACCACACACACACACACACACACACACACACACACACACAGATGAATAGGTAGATAGAGAGATAGACAGAAAAATAGATACGCACATACGTAATGAATGACTGATTCATCCATACAAACATACATACGTATCTACATCTAGCCATCTAGGCTATGTCTACATCCATGTGAGTATGTCTACATCCATGTGAGTATATATATACATATATATATATATATATATATATGTGTGTGTAATTCAACGGGTCGGTCAGGATCACGTGATGGTTTTTTGTGATCATCGGCATTTTACCCACCCGGAAGAGAGCTGAGAGCTCATATACAGTAGTCCGATCTAAGGGCAAAGCCTTGACCTTCACACACGCACACACCCATCCTCTTGCTCAAGGAGGACAGTGACCACCCGCTTTGTCAGTGAAACTTATTCGCATCCCGAGCAAGGCGCGAACCCTCGTCTTAGCAGACGCTAAGCTAGAGCGTTACCACTGCACCAGCTAGGCTATGTCTACATCCATGTGAGGATATATATATATATATATATATATATATATATATATTATGTGTGTGTGTGTGTGTGTGTGTGTGTGTACATATATACTGTATATATAATCTGTATATACACATTTACATATAGAATTATATAATCTGTATTTACACTTATACATACATACATACACACACACATATCTATCTATCTATGTATTTGTACAGTATATATATATATATATATATATATATATATATATATATATATATATATATATATATATATATATATATATATATATATATCTATATATTGTTACGGAACAGAGAGAGTTTACGTACACTTTAAGTGAGACTACTAAGAGTCACTACTGTCCCGTAAAGTTCCAGGTTCAAAACAAAAGAGTTAGGTAAAATTACAAGTTAAAGTTTAATGCTTAAACTAAGAACAAAACATTCAGAACTCATAAGGATAATGTAATGGCAAATAAACAGGTTAAATATATGGTTAACTGCAATAGCCTCTATTAACACGAAATTAGCAAGAGTAAATTTATCTAAGTCAGCCCTGATAAAATGAGATACCAGATAATACTCAGTGAATGCCAGATAAATTATTACAGATACAAACTATTATCAAAAATGACTGACATAACCCAACATTAATCAAAAACCTCACTAGGCCTAAGAATTAACCTTATGCTACACAGTACAAGAAAAAATGCAACAACACTTATACTCAAATTACACACGCTGCTAGATGTTTGGAGATTTCTTGAGCACTCACAATAATAATATCTGTACAGGGGAGGACAGAGATGTGAACAAAATGATGAGCAGATCTAAGTGGCAATGATGCAGAGACTGAGCTCATTATATAGGGGCCGGCAGAGCTTGATACAACTTGTAAGAAGGACGTGCAAATGAAGCCATGGGGACAAAGAGTTGACAATCCTGGTCTGAACTCCAGAAATGACGACTTACTCTATTATAACGGTAGAAGGGGGGAACGGAGGCACAACACGCTCGTGATCAAACATGCAGCATACTGTGCGTTAAAATTACACAAAGGATGATGAAATCATAGGCTATGTAACACCTCCCCACAAAGAAAAAAGAAATTTACAAAGGAAATTTCTTATTACTCTAAAACAATTTGTATATGGCATTACAGACCATGCAAAGGTCTTTCCTAATGTTACAAAACATGAGATCTCCCTAGCACGTTCAGTCATAGGTACTTGCCAGTATCCCTTTAACAAATCAAACTTACTTATGTACCTAGCCTTTCCGATCTTGTCTATGCAATCTTCCACACGAGGGAGAGGGTAAGTGTCTGTTTTAGTTATCTGATTAACACGTCTGTAGTCGATGCAAAGCCTCTGTGACCCACCTGGCTTAGGGACTAGAGTGACAGGAGAACTCCACTCGCTCTGACAGGGCTTAATCATCTTGTGGTCCAACAGGTAGCCAAGCTCCTTCTGGATGAGAGGAACTTTCACTGGGTTCACACGGTAAGGAGGCAATTTAATTGGCTTTGCGTCTCCAACATCGACATCATGCATCAACACAGTGGTTCTTCCTGGAGTGGCACGGAACACTTGCGGGTACTCCTGCAGTAATGCCGAAAACTCCTGCCTTTCCTTGGGAGGTAGATGAGAAAGCTTAGTCTGGAGATCATTCATGATATCAGGATTCTTCCCCAAACTATCACTCAGGCTCATGCTGCATGGGAGAACTTCACTTGTAGACTCGGGTGGAACAGCTACAGTGCAGACTGGATTATTTTCGTCCCGCCTGTGATACAACTTTAGCATGTTGATGTGACATAGTTGCTTGCTCTTTCTACGATCTGGTGTGGCGATGACATAGTTGACATCACTGAGTTTCTTCTCCACGAAATGAGGGCCACTAAACTTGGCTTGAAGAGGTTGCCCATGAACTGGTAGCAGAATCAAAACCTGATCTCCTGGCTGAAAGTGGCGTAACCTGGACTTCTTATCATACCAAGTCTTCATCTTCTCCTGAGCAGCTCCTAAATTCTCTCTCGCCAGCTGTAAAGCAGTGGACAGCCGTTCTTTGAATTTCATCACATACTCCAGCAGGTTGACGTCATCTTCCTCCGACAGCCAGCATTCCTTGAGTAACATAAGGGGTCCTCTTACTTCATGGCCAAACAGTAGTTCAAAAGGTGAGAAGCCCAGTGATTCATTTGGAGATTCTCTTGCGGCAAACACAACGAATGGAAGACCTTTATCCCAGTCTTTCTGATGTTCCAAACAGTATTTCTTGAGCATCGATTTGAGTGTTTGATGATATCTCTCCAACGCTCCTTGGGTCTGGGGATGGTAAGCTGAAGACGTGATCTGGGTGATGCCCAACTCTTTCAGAGACTGCTTGAAAACATTCGACATGAAATTACTTCCCCGGTCTGACTGTACTTCCTTGGGCAGACCAAACTTTGTGAAGAACCCTAGCATTTCCTTAACCACGTTCTTTGCTGAGATATTTCTAAGTGGAATGGCTTCAGGATAACGAGTAGCCGTATCAATCATGGTCAACACATAAGAAAATCCTGAAGAAGTCTTAGGAAGAGGGCCCACAATATCCACCAACACACGGGTGAAAGGCGCCTCAAAAGGAGGAATGGGAACTAGAGGTGCAACCTTTTCGGTCTGATTACACTTCCCCACAACTTGACATGTGTGACAAGACTTACAATACCAGGAAACATCCCTGAAGATACCTGGCCAGTAGAAGTGTTTCAAAATGCGTGCCACAGTCTTCCTCACTCCAAGGTGTCCTGCCAAACTAGAATCATGAGCCACTCTAATGATATCCTGCCTACAAACACGAGGGATGACAACTTGATGTACAACCTCCCATTCACAGTCGGCTGATGCTGTTGGGGTCTCCACTTCCTCATAAGTACTCCTGACTTTACATAATAACAAGTAGAAGCACCGGCTGACTCTTCTTCACTGTAAGCAGAGTTAGCTAGACCTTTCAACTCAGGGTCAGCAACCTGCAACTCAACCAACTCTTGACGAGACAAATTATCAACACTACGGGGTACTGCCTCATCTGGTGAGTGGTCCAAATTAGCAAGAAAAGTGTCAGCTAGGATAACATCATCATCATCATTATCCTCTAAATCACCAGTAACTTTAGACTTAGCCCTAGTGACAGCACATGCAGGGAACACATCAGGGACATCACAATCCTGGGACACAGCCACTGGCTCACTAGACAACTGAGGAGCTGGACACACTTGACTTCCACCAATATCATTTCCAAGTAAGAAAGTTACACCTGACATTGGGAGTGTCTCAACCAACCCAACCATAACGGAACCATTAACAAAACCAGACTCTAAATTCACTCTGCACAGAGGGACAGAGAAGTAATTATTCCCTACACCTTGTAAAATAACAGTTTCATCAGAGGAATTAACATTAGAACCTAGAACACTGGTCAGCATAAGGGATTGGCAAGCACCTGTATCACGATATATTTGAACTGATTTCCTGTCATTACTGTCCAGAGGACTGACAAAATCATCAGACAGGAAATTAGCACATGAACTCTTGAGAGCGTCACCCACGTTACTGCTCAAAAGAGGAGCTCCATCATGAGAATTTAAGTTACCCCTCAATGCAGGTTCAGTTAACTCAGTTAAAGAATTCTGGGAACTCTCAAGAGTGGACACTAGACCAATTGACTGAATATTTAAAGACTCCTTTTTGTTCACATCACGCTGTCTCCTGAAACATCTCTCCGTAGTATGACCAAGCTTACTACAATAAGTACATTTACTTTTCTGAAATCTAGAGGTGAAGCTGGTATTTACTTCCTGAGAAACATCATCCTTATTCTCTTTCCTGTTACCTGTACTCTGAGTAGAGGCAACGTACTTACTCTCAGCTTTCCCTTTTTCTCTAGAATATCTCTTGTGAGTGAGAACATACTCATCAGCTAAAACTGCAGCATCAGACAAATTATCTATTCTTTTCTCATCAAGATATAGGCTTACATCTTTACTAATACACCTTTTGAAGTCCTCCAGCAAAATCATCTGCTTAAATTTGTCAAAATCAGAATCCACATTCTTAGAATTTAACCACTGCTCTAACAAATCTTCTTTGATTTTTGCATACTCAACATGGGATTGCTTATCTTGCTTGTAAGTTGTCCTAAATTTTACTCTATAAGCTTCAGGAACAAGCTCATAGGCCTTAAGAATCAAGCTCTTAACTACATCATAATTATCAGACTGATCCTGAGGCAAAGATGCATAAGTTACTTGAGCTTTACCAGTGAGAACAGTTTGAAGGAGTACTGGCCAATACTCCTTAGGCCAATTAAAACCTGTAGCTACCCTCTCAAACAACTGAAAATACTTTGTTAAATCAGATTCATTAAAAGGAGGGACAAGTTTAACATTTTTAGCCACATCAAAATCATCAGAGCTAGATGATCCAGTTCCACCTTGTTTCATGCGATACTCATGGTCTGCCTGAATCCTAGCAATTTCAACTTGTGCCTCAGCCTCTTTAGAACGGGCCTGAAATTCAGCCTCCTTAGCACGAGACTCCTGCAGGGCTAGCTGTAACTTAGCTAATTCAATCTGCGTTTGCTCATTTGGAGGAGTTACATTAAACAACCTTTAATTAATCATGTCAACAATTTGATCTTTAGAATGATGAGAGCGAACAACAATTCCCAATTGTTGAGCAACAAGCTTAAGTTCATTCTTTGTTCTGTTTTCTATATCACACACTGTCTGCACATTTGACAAAAAATCTTTGGCTTCATCAAGCGTAGTAATAGTAGACATCATGAATAAGTAACAGTCACAAAATATCGAGCAATATCCTTATGATAATATCCTGAATATCCTGGCGAGGTCGCCAAATTTATGTTACGGAACAGAGAAAGATAATGTACACTTTAAGTGAGAATACTAAGAGTCACTACTGTCCCGTAAAGTTCCAGGTTCAAAACAAAAGAGTTAGGTAAAATTACAAGTTAAAGTTTAATGCTTAAACTAACAACAAAACATTCAGAACTCATAAGGATAATGTAATGGCAAATAAACAGGTTAAATATATGGTTAACTGCAATAGCCTCTATTAACACGAAATTAGCAAGAGTAAATTTATCTAAGTCAGCCCTGATAAAATGAGATACCAGATAATACTCAGTGAATGCCAGATAAATTATTACAGATACAAACTATTATCAAAAATGACTGACATAACCCAACATTAATCAAAAACCTCACTAGGCCTAAGAATTAACCTTATGCTACACAGTACAAGAAAAAATGCAACAACACTTATACTCAAATTACACACGCTGCTAGATGTTTGGAGATTTCTTGAGCACTCACAATAATAATATCTGTACAGGGGAGGACAGAGATGTGAACAAAATGATGAGCAGATCTAAGTGGCAATGATGCAGAGACTGAGCTCATTATATAGGGGCCGGCAGAGCTTGATACAACTTGTAAGAAGGACGCGCAAATGAAGCCATGGGGACAAAGAGTTGACAATCCTGGTCTGAACTCCAGAAATGACGACTTACTCTACTATAACGGTAGAAGGGGGGAACTGAGGCAGAACACGCTCGTGATCAAACATGCAGCATACTGTGCGTTAAAATTACACAAAGGATGATGAAATCATAGGCTATGTAACAAAATATATATATATATATATATATATATATATATATATATATATATATATATATATATATATATATATATATATATATTTATATATATATATATATATATATATATATATATATATATATATATATATATATATATATATATATATATATATATATATATACAGTATATATATATATTTGTGTACATGTATGTGTTTATATATACATATTTATTTATACAGTATATAGATAGATAGATATACATATATGTGCACAAATCTATCTATCTATCTATCTATATATCATTATCGTCATCGTCATCATCATCATCATCATCAGCCATTACAAGTCCACTGATGAACAAAGGGCCTCCCCCAACCTTCTCCACGAATTCCTTGACTGAACCAATCTTTGCCACGTTCTCCCTGCAGATTTCTCTATCTCATCACTCCACCTCCTGTTTGACCTTTTTCTGCTACGCTTACAATCTCTTGGTGTCCAGTCAGTCAGCCTCTTGCGTCATCGATTATCCGTTATTCTTGCTATATGGCCTGCCCACCTCCATTTCTATACTTTTATAACATCTGTTATATCTTTGACTTAAATCTGCTCCCTTACCCAAGTTGATCTTTTCATGTCTCTTAAAGATATTCCCAACATTGACCTTTCCATTGCCGAGAACAGATTGCCTTTTTTCCATCAATTTTGTCAGTTTCTAGGTCTCACAACCATACATCATGGGTGGAATTATTCTCTCGTTATATACTTTTCGTTTCACGCAAACTGGCAAGCTACTTTTCATAAAGACTCTATGTTTACCGAAAGCTTTCCAGCCAACTGTAATGCGTATTTTTATTTCGCTATCATGATCTTTCGTTAATTTTAGTATTTGCCCCAAGTAATTATACCCCTCGACGTCAAGAATTTCTCCGCTTATTCTGATGACGCTCTTTGGTGTTTGTGAATTAAACATTAGTTTTACTCCGGTTCATATTTAGCCCTGTTTTGAGACTTTCTCTGTCCAGGTCATTTAACATTTCTTTACAATGTCCCTGCTGTTTCTGAGATGCGGACAATGTCATCTGCAGATCTTAAATGGTTTAGCTTTTCTCCATCTATGTTCACTTCTCTGTTTTCCCAGTCTAGCTTCCTGGAAATACTTTCTAGCCATGCTGTAAATAATTCTGGTGAAATTGCTTCTCACTGATGCACGCCTTTATGTAATTTAACTGTTGCAGTTCCTTCCTTATATATGTTTTCGAGCAGTTTTACAATATTCTCATTCACTTCTTGTTCTCGCAATGAATTTACAATCGCTATGTGCTCCACTGAGTCGAAAGCCTTTTAAGCAATAAAACCTAAGCACAGTGGTTTATCATATTCTGTAGTTTTCTCAGTTAGCTGATTCATTGTGTGTAGATGATCAGCAGTCGAATACCCCTTCTAAATCCTGCCTGTTCACGAGGTTGGTTTTCCTCCATATTTGTTGGTATTCTGTTCGTAAGGACTTTAGTGATGAGTTTGTAAATGATTGATAATAAGCTAATGGGTCGATAGTTATTAAGATCTTTTCATTATTTTTTTGTACAGTAAAATAACTATAGCATTACACCATGTTTTGGGAATTTTTTTTTTTTTTTTTTTTTATACATTTAGTAAATTAGTGAGCAAGCCTGATCGTACTTCTGCTCCTGCATCCAACAGTAAATCTGCTACTATTCCATCTTCTCCCGGAGCATTCCCTCTTTTCATATTTTTAAGAGAAAGGTTTACTTCATCTGGTGTTACCACGGCTATTTCACTTGTGTCAACTGAAATGTTAGGTATTGGTACTACTGTCTTTGATGAATGCAGTTCTTTGTAATATTCTTCAACTTTCTTCACCATCTTTTCTCTGCATTTAATGGCTTTACCATTTTTGTCTTTCAATGATGTAATTTGTTACTTTCCTAGTGCCCTTTTACTTCTGACCTGTTTCAGACTTTTTTCCCTTTTTGATGGTTTCCATGATCTGATCCATGTTTCTCTTGCCTTTTTTTTTCTTCTCTTTGTTTCTTGCTAATAAGCTTATTTAATTCTGCTCTTTCTAGTTCATCTTTGTTTTTGCTTTCATTTCCATTCTTTTTTTCATAAGCTCGAATGTCTTTTCTGAATACTTCTTGCCTTTGGTTGCATTAGCTTTTCCTACTATCTCCGCTGATTCTCTAAACACTTTTGTTAGTCTGTCATTCAGCTCATCAGTGTCACATCCATCATTACTTTGAACCTGAAATCTGTTCCTTACTTCCAACTGAAAGGTAGCAGTGTTTTCGTTTACTTTTATTGGGCATATCTTCTTAACTTTAATCATCTTTTTCCTTTCACTTCTGAAATTTAATCCAGCTGTGCAACCCACCATTCTGTGGTCACTTGCGAGATTTACTTTGCTGATAATTGTGACATTTGTGATCGTGTTATTCTTATCTGCTATAACAATGTCGATTTCATTCTACCGCGTTGAGTACACCGCTTCCCGTTCGATCAGCGAAGTTAAGCAACGTTGGGTCTGGTTAGTACTTGGATGGGTGACCGCCTGGGAACACCAGATGCTGTTGGCATCCCTACGTCAAGTGGGGTTGGTGGAGGATTAGTGCCCCACCCTGTAAAACAATTAACTCTAAGCCCTTGGCCACCCTGTCTGGGATACATGGCGTCTGGCAATGGATGGATGGATGGTTTCTTCACTTGGGCTTCTCCAGGTCCACTTTCTCCCCGTTTTTTTGTGAAAGAATGTGTTCATTATCCTCATGTTATACATTTCAGCAAAATTAACCAACATTTCTCCTCTTTCATTCCTTTCTCCCACTCCAAATTTTCCCGTACATGTTTCGCCATTTTTTGATTTCCCACCTTTTGCATTGAAGTCTCCCATGAGTATAGTGTATGTGGTCTTTTCTTCTTCCATAATCTGGGAGATGTCGTCATCTGAGCTTTGAGAAGTCAGTGCATATACTTGTATTACTTTCAGGGTATATTTTTTGCATAGTCTAACTACAACCAAAGCTGCTCTGTCAGATACACTGCTGAATTTAACAATGTTGTCTGCAAGATTTCTGTTAATTAGAAATCCTACACCACTAACCTTCATTTTGCCTTCCTCTGTAGTAAAATAGGTTGTCACTGTATTCGAGCTGAAATACTGTTTTTTTTTTTCTATTCTGCGGGTCTCACTCAAACCTACAATATCCCAACTAATGTTTTCCAGTTCAGTCATTAAGTTACCGAGTTTGTAATTTTCTGCTAGGCTTATTACATTGTATGTATAGATCTTCGTGGATTTCAGTTTGTTTAATATCCCAGTCTCTAACCTGCCACTAGGGTGCCTACTCATTTTCGGTGGCACACTGCCTGTATGAACTGGAGGCAGTGCGGTTAGACCTTTAGTAGACGACGATCCAATAGAACTCATGTTTGGTTGGGAGGATTGTGGCCAATAATCTCACCTCCCTGCCACATAGTTTATATATATATATATATATATATATATATATATATATATATATATATATATATATATATATATATATATATATATATATATATATATATATATATATATATATATATATATATATATATATATATATATATATATATATATACACTATATATATATATATATATATATATATATATATATATATATATATATATATATATATATATATAATATATATATAAGAGCCATCAACTTTGCCATAACCACTAACGACAGTTCCATCAGCAACAGCAACCTTAGTCATCGCTACCACCACCAGCAAGATTTGTCAACCACTGAGCTCTATAGTATGGACAGGCTTTTTCATGGGTAGCACCACGCAGTTTGTGTAAGCGCTGCCAAGGGCCTTGGGCGGTGCTGATGTTTATGCACTACACCAGATGCCCAAGTCTTTTGAAATCAGCCGATGAATTCGGAAATTATAGTGCCATGACCCACTGCTTAGCTTATGTATGCAACAGCGAAGCAGAAACAGCAAGCTATAAACAGTGATCCAGTTGCACATCCATGGTGTAGACGACGAGTGCTGGTGTTTCAATATGGCGGCCAAAGTTACACGCCCGCTGTGGAGATAGTCTCTACATATTATAGAGCTCAGTGTTGTCAACGCTGTATTAACAACATCTCGTCAACTCTATCATCACCGCCAGCAACATCCGTCTGCGCTGTCACCACCAACAGCAACACTTAACATTCCCATCATCAGTAACATTCATCAGTTCAACCACTATTACTGATCAGTGTTACTACTACTAACCAGTCTTCACCATAACCACAAACATCCTTCCTTACCTAGCAAGGTTTTGAAAGACGCGACCAAAACGAGCATCCCTATTATTACACACCTCAAGACTCACCCCGTATATATTTCTTTCTCCCCTTCTCATCTTTCCTCTTATCTGGCCATCATAATAAATTATTAACGACAGGAAAATATCAAGGCAGGTAATGATGTGGACATGCTAAATCTCCAACTCGTGTGTGAGTGAGTGTGTCTGTATACTCCACAGAAACAAACAGTACCAGAAATGTGATTAAAGCTGAAACGGAAGATGCTTGTTCTAACAAAGGTAATAAAATGAAGACTGTATATCTTAATACTGTAAGGTAACTATCACAAGGAGAGCTAGATATTCCAGCATGACACGACCTTTGTATTAAGCTTTACTTTCTTATCATGAAAATTTTGTATGAGCTCCCACACTAAAACCCTGAAATCAGCTGGCATTTATTTTCATTGAGACTAACAAGTTAGTCAGTCCGGAGGTAAGTCGGCTCAGCGAAAAGGTATTAAACAACAATTTTAAGTGCATTCAGGCTGCATAATGACGCAGTGAACATTTTCTCCACAGGAGGGAAAGGGGTAAGGGACGAAGGAACAACTAAGATGGGGAAGAGCGTGTTCGGCCGCCCAGCCACTCTGGATACATTGTTCCCGGCATCATCAAAGCCTGGGTAATTATTATTGAAACCATTGTACCCCTCAAAGTTGACGGCAATACTGGCACTCTTACTGATATGCGGGCACAGCCTTATTCAGCAACTCCTTCAATTTCCCTGGATCTACTATCAGTACCATATGACATGGTACTTTTTATACCGTACGTGGAAAGCTTAGGCCACCCTTTACACACAAGGAGGTCCATATACTTGACAAAGAGACTGTAGCTCTCTAAACTTTTTTCAACCACATCTTACTGTTGTAGTGGGGGCAGCTTCATTGCTACCACCAGCACTAGTCATGTCTCAGGTAGCAGGACTCATCACCACGCTCCTGGGATATATCCTCATAATCCAGCCCAATCCTAGCAAATGGAGCCACTAGATTGCCAAGACAAACACTACATCGTTTAAAACCAGCGCCATCTTACATTCTTGCAGCGAAGTTTCACGTTGCCAAGTTTCATGGTGCCGAAAACACAGTACATAAAAAATGTTGCGTCACAATGAAATAATCGTCAGTTGGCTTGGGAAAAAAAAGTGAACTGCAAACTCCCCTATCATTTTTCCATGCTGGTCAAGTCTGCGAGTCTTTTTTCGTTGTGTTAAATGCGAGGTACTGAAGTGCTGAATGAGAAAGAACATATGTCATATAATAAGGAAACTGAGAAGATAAGTGAAGATTTTAGGCAGCAAGAGGCAGGTAAGATGCTGGAGAATGAGGGAAAAGGGGATGATGTAGGTTGTGAAAAGGCCAAAGGGCCCTAAGGATGTAGAGAATTTGAGTGAAGGTCAAGGCCCTGGATAGAGTACAGGTGTCTGGCGTGCAGAAGAGGGTATCATGTAGACTGCTTTTGGTCCAGGCCTTCAGTATATATGGCAAAAAGTTCTGACCCTTACGCAAAATTTCTGACCTCATCTACACGTCAACTGTCTGAGAGAATGTTCAGTGTCATATCTCGCCGGTTAAATCAAGAAAGACATCAAACCGAGTAATGTTTGTAGCGAAAGGTGAGCTCCGGATACCATTCATTGACTCTGGGGCCAGCATCATTCAGCAGGCTTTCGAAGTTCCTTAACTTTGGGCGAATAGCCCTAGAGATGCTGGGTGGAGAGGTCAGCTAGGAGGTATCAGGGGTGTTCATTTTTGAAGAGCATTGTTGGGGACGATAGAGATGTCGTTAGGGGAGCGGGTGGAGGTGTAGGCTTGGCTGGAGGCGGATCGCGACCCAAAAATTTGACCAACCTCCTGGACCTCCTGCCCACCTAAAGATGGGAATAAAAAGACCTGAATGAACACCATGGACGTATAAGGGAGAAGGATGTAGTAGGGGCATGGAAGGTGAATGGACAAGGAGGTCTGAAAGAACACCAAGAAGGGAGGAAGAAGCGAAGGAGGCAAGAAGGAATGCCAAGAAGGGTGGAAGGAGAGAATGGGCAAGGAGGGAGAGTGACACACGGATGGACAAGACAGCAACGAAATCTGAAAGAATGCAATGGAGGGTAAGGAGAAGAAGGGGAACAAGGAAGCTAGAGTAGCTCAAAGGAGGAAAGAGGAAGAACTCTTATTTATATATCATTAAGTATCAGAAATCCTGTTACTACCTTACTGGCTTAGCCATCTGCAAAGATTTATTTTGGTACTTTTCTTAACAGATGGGCTCCACATAACCTGACAAATAGAGTCAATTTATTGGCTACCATGTTAAAAAACGGGTGCCATACCTTGGCTATATACACAGACACACTGGGAAGAAAGAAAAAGCATAGCAATAATCATCAACTTAAACTCTTTATCGCACCTTTATCGCACCCTTAAGACAGGGTGAGTTATAATCCTGATAATATTGTGCATCACCATCCAACGGCTGATGTACAGTGCATCATAGGGATGCAGATGGCAAATAGAATTTGCAACAGAAACATGAAACCATGATGTTAATTAGGTCACCAGATAATGCACATTTTTCAGGAAAAGCTAAAACCAGAGGCTCAATCTTTTTTTTTCCCCAGTCCCCTTGATATTCTTGGGATACCTACGATTCAGAAACTATGCTTTACCTATGAATGCCACATCAAGAAGCACATTCTCTCAGGTTCGTATTATTCACTCCCAACTAAATAAAACTGTTTTAATTTAGCCGAAATAGAATACTGAAGATGCCCCGACCATTCCTTGGTTAATGATACCAGCGTTTACCCACTAATGAATAAAGCTGTCTGACGTTTACTAAAGTAGAATAATAGAGATATCCTGACCAAGAGAGAATTTAAAGCAATACATTCCTGTTATCGCCGCCGTCTACTAAATGCTTAAATGGCTAATGATTCTCCAAAGCTTGGGTTTCACCCCAAATGGGCTATGTATCCCGTGTGTCGATGTCCAGCACAGAACTCGGCTTTATCTCCTGGAGAAGGTACAGACGCGAGTTGAAAGACTGAGGCCTGCATTCTTGTCGTCTAAAAAGGCTTCCCAGCTCCTCTTCCTCAGCGATTTATTTTTGGATCCAGCGGGTTAATATCGTATTGTATCTTGCTTCTGCATAGCATGGAGGTACTGGAATGATTTCAGTAACACAACAGACGGCAGTAAGGTATAACAAGCAAAATAAATCGCTGAGCAACAGGTGCTTGGGAGCTTCCTTAGGCGTCGAGATTACAGGCCTAATGACCAGCACCTGAAAGAAAGGAGCAACAACAAGAAACCTGGAAAGCTTGAAGCATCGAGGGAAGGTTACTGCTCTCGCTGTGCTTTATGAAGTACAAGTGTGACATGTGCCCCAGCTGGTAAATTTGAGGATCACATTCTAAGTGGCTTTGGATAATTCGTAAGTTATCTTCCTTTGCGATTTATTAAGCACACATCTCAATTTCTACTTGTATATTATTGTGCAAAAGATGCCGATATTACAGTGGCGTCAATAATATACAGGAGGATACTTTGACGCATTAGGAAAAATAAACTACTAAGGAAGAAGCGAATACCAAGCCTTCAATTCCATCCCGAACACGGCCCTGAGGCTTCCGCAGCGAAAGTCATGCCGTAGCACGAGATCAGTGCTTTCTACTGATTGCCAGCTGGAGATTCATGGCTCCTTCACCAGTATGCACCAACGCACGTTGACCTTCATGACAACAAGAATGTGGAACTCGGTGGCAGCTATCATTGATGTCATGACACTTATCACCCTCCAGAGGAAGCAAGCGGCCACTGCCTGCTGTACTGAACACAAAAGACCTATGGTGGACTCACAAACAAGCAGTGTATTATTTTAAATCATATGTATCTTTAATTTTATGTATGTTGATGTTTGTGTTTTGAATGTATGTATAGCGATGATCGATATGAAGACTAAGTTGACGAAAAGTACTGAATGATGGTTTGGTTACTGTTTTTTTTGTTTTTACTGACCTTTCCGATATCCGTGGATTTGGATATTTAGTGGATGTTAACGTCTTGCCAATATATACTGCAATACAGCAGCGACAGTTCTTTTTTGTAAACAGAAGGCAAGTGTAGGTTCCAAGGTAATATAACTTTGATCCTGAAAGAGCTTTGCATGGTATGAAATACTCAAAGTTTACTCTGAACGTTTAGTTGGTGGTAAAGAGCCCTAAATACTATAGTTAAACGATTTCATATTTCAGTACTACCTTTACCTGTAAAAGCTGTGTTAAAAACACACAGTCGCTTCTTGTAAACAAGCTACTTGTTCCTTGGAGTGTAAAATCCTATCTGCTGTTTACCTTGCATAATAAATGAATCGATGAATCTATCAGCAAAGCCAATGAAAATGACGATATTCCTGAGGAACTGAAGTATTTTACGAAAACTAAAATAATCGAAACACGTTAGATAAGCTCGACTGACCAAGCGATGACTATCTTATACTAGATAGATGTAAATTAAGAAAAATATTATGAGATCTGTAAAAGTGAGATTATGACAGACTGACGGAGAAACGAGTTACCAAAATGGATAACCAAAACATCAATGAGAGATAACTGTTTAATAATGTTTAAAACAAGCTCAGTATTACTGTGTCTTGAATTTAGAGCTTGAAATATATGAGACATTCTGTTTTACGATCTTACAACCATTCAAACATTAGCAACGTGCTGATGATAAATAAATATATAAAATTAAACCGACTTTTTTTTTATTGTTTGATTTCATAATGTGCCGTGAAACATGCCATGGTTGGTCAAGGTGAACTTCCTATGGCTGTGCCTCCTGTCAAATTTTGAATTTTACCATTAAAAAAAAAAAAAAATCAATTTACCATCAAAGTCCGTAGTTTGTGAAGTTTATCTTTTTAAAATTTTGGAATTTGTTTGCAATTATGGAAACGTTGCTAAAACATGTATCATTTTTCTCGGATAGAGGAATGTTTGTGAACAATGATTTGACATCAGAACTTGTGAAAGCCTACGTATAAAAAATCATATTACGTACTTCCTCTGAAGACTTGGAAAAATCACTGTATACCCACTGTTTGCTATCAGGGAATATACAGGGACTAAGAATGTTTAGTTCGTAAGAAAATATTCTAATAGTTGGTATGACTGGCCGAAAAGGATGCCTTCCTTCATGCATTTCAGTCAGGTCCTACAGAATGCTTGGTTCAGATCATGTTGCCATCATCAGTGCTATTTGCTTTTTAGTTTTATAGAAAAAAAATATTTGTTTCTGCCACAGTATCCGTGGTTCAAGATACTTGACGAAATTGGCCTATCATCCATGACTTATTTATTTTCTAAGCGGTCTTCGACATTTCTCCACCTGAAACTTTTCCGTATTATATTTAATTATTTTTATTACTACAGTTGACTCCGCGAGTTAGATGTTATTTTTTTTTCTTAAGTAAAAGTTATATGCTAAGGGCTTTGGGTCGTTGTTGTGGCACAATTGCCGTCAAACTATTTTGGAGAGTTCGAGCTTTTAGTAAACTGTTGACTGGGTATGAACAGTTCTGTACCAGTTTGTACTGAGTCATTAATGTGGGACTGGGTAGAACTGATGCCTTTAAAGAACAAAGACTACCATGAATGTCAGCAAATAATTTCTAAAACCATTCTAGGCTGCCCTGTCAAAATGCCATCTGGTCACTATGACAGGTTCAGAACGGGGAGGTTTGGAGTAACCGATTAATGGGGCTTTGATGAGAGTGTGGTCGGAGGATCCAAGTGGTGACAGTACTTCTATCCTGTATTGATATAGGTTATTTGCCAGGAATAGGTCCAAAAGATAGGAGTTATGGTCAGGATTATTTGGTATTCTGGTTGGTTGTCTTACCAACTGCGTGAGATTAAACGATTCCGCAACAGCTCTCATTCTAGACCAGTATCGTCACTCCTGGCAGAGTACAACAATCATTCGACATTATAGACGTCAAAATCACCCAAAACAGCAATTTCAGTGGTAAGAGTGAGGTTAAGGTTGGTCAGCTGTATGGATATGGAATCAAATATGCTGAGTTCTGAGGAAGCATAGAGGCAGCGATAAACTATACAGATATATTTGGTAATACTTGGATATTTCAGTTTATATAATGAATAACCAAAGTTAGATGAGGTAAAGTTCAGAACAGTGTCACCTGCAATTTCAGATTTGTTATAACAACAGCTGCCACTTCAGTAACGGAAGTTAGTGAGATGGTAACCAGGAAAACAAAATAGTCTTATGTCAGTAGAGTGAGAGATTTCGCTTTCTGTGGGGAACAGGACTAGAGGGGATATATTGTAGATTGGAGGAAAAAGTGAACGGAATTTAGACTGGTACTAAGACCATGGATATTAGTGAAGTATATGGTTGAACATGCGCCTCTTCGCTGAGGAGCATGAACAGTGTATGCACCAACCGTTGTTGGCACAGTCGCTTGACTGCGACCAGGACGACCCTGTGCTACCGGCCTTACACTGTCGGTGGTGGCAATCCGAGATACCACCGAATTTGCTAATAATAATGCAGCAGCCATTGCTAAGGGGTGATGGAAAACGAAGTTTTGATATATAATGTGCAGCTAGTGTGGTGTTGACAGTTGGAGGTAGAGATATTATGAGAGTATATTGGCCAACTCTCTGTGTTAATGAAAACATTGAAAATGTTCAGCAAAGGAAGATGGTCAGGAACAGGTCCTGAGGGCTGGTGAAACGGAAGCTCCAGCTCTCCCTGTCACAAGCTTGCCATCTATTTCATGAGTACCGCTGTCTTCTGCTGGTGTACCCCACATACAAACAATATCTGAATTAGTTCTTCCAGATGTGTATCACTCACTATCACCTGAATAAAATCATCGAACGTTACTAGTAGCTGAAACAGAATATTATACTTTGAGTTGTGTGGACCATGAGAGGGTTAATGTTACCATCACCAACTTCTGCTGACTCAACGCTGAATAAAGTTATATAACGCCGGGTGGAATAAAGCTCGGGTTGTACTAACCAAGAAAAAAAATAATTTAACACAGTACAATGTAGCCTTTTTATGTGTAACACACAAAAATCGTCAAGGATGAGGTGATAGAGAAGCTCTGAAACCCACGAGAATACAGTAGGGAAAAACTACAGGACAACAAACTGAGTGGAAACTGAAGTTTCACACCTACAAATCGTCACCAATGGAGAGAAAAAATTATGAGGAAACTGAGGCATGAACAACCTGAAGTGACTGAAGTGGCACCAAACTGAAGTGAGTGACGTAGATAAACTAAAGTTCAAACAAAAGTATGTTGCTAGGGTGTGGAGAAACTAATATAACTATAGCATATACAAATTGAGGTGATTGAAATGTGAAAAAACTGGTCACTGACGTGTAGACAAACTGAAGTTACTAAAATGTGGACAAAATGAAATGTAGACAAGCGTAAGTAGGGATGTTAGGAAGTGGTTCTCAAGTACAAACAACCTAAAATGGCAGAAATTTATATACTGTGTATATATATATATATATATATATATATATATATATATATATATATATATATATATATATATATATATATATATATATATATATATATATATATATATATATATATATATATATATATATATATATATATATATATATATATATATATATATATATATAAGAAGTGACTAAAGTGTAAACAAAAGCCAAGTGTAAGACAAGTGAAGTGTAGCTGGGGAATGGAAGTGTATTATGCATTGGGCCATTAAGAAGTGGAGGCTGGCAGTTGGAAGGAGTGGGGTGAATAATACAGAAGAGGAGGGAGGTTATGAGGGGAAGGAGGCGGAAGGGGTAGACGGGAAAAAGAAGACGAGGAGGAAGCGAGAGAGTGGGAGAAAAAAGGAGAGAGAGAGAGAGGGAGAGAGAGAGAGAGAGAGAGAGAGAGAGAGAGAGAGAGAGAGAGAGAGACAGAGAGACAGACAGACAGACAGACAGACAGACAGACAGAATGAGGCTTGCGAGGGTCGAGTGGAAGAAAGACGTTAAGTGTGGAATGGCGGGAAGAAAAGGTATAAGAGGCGAGAGGGAGGATTTTAGAGGGAGTGGGAGAGGCATTGTCCTGCAGAGTAGCTGTGAGTGTGACAGCATGAAAGGGAATGATGTGGACAGATGCATGGACGGACAGACATACAGACAGAACACAGACAGATAGACAGATTAATGAAAGTGAGACTGAGATAGACAGTACACAGACAAATGAATAGACACAGACAGGCTAACTGATAGGTAAATACGTATAAACATAAATACACATATATGCATACACACATATCTATCTGTATCTACATTTATGTATAAATCAGTTAATCAATCAATCTATGAATCTAATACTATCTGTTGAGAGAGAGAGAGAGAGAGAGAGAGAGAGAGAGAGAGAGAGAGAGAGAGAGAGAGAGAGAGAGAGAACACAAGGAAGGAAGTCTTAGCTCCCAAAGGGGTCGTAGAGAAGACACTAACGATAGGGGAGAGGATGGGAGGAGAAAGAGACAGGGTGGGGAGAAGGAGTGAAATAGGAGGTGGAGAAGAGAAAAGATGGACGGGATAGGGAAGAGTGAATGAGGAAGATAGGGATGTGAGGATTGGGACAGAAAGAAAATGAGATGAAGAGAGGAGGGAAGGCTGGGTAGCAGTGGTGAGAAGAAAGGAAGGAAGAAGCATGAGAAGAAGAAAAAAAAAACATAGAATAGATGATAATTGCGACAATATGGTGTGCCTATATCAGGCACCTTATGTCTAATAACATGACTATTGGTGGCTAAGAAAATAGACCATGACAGCAGAGAAAAGCAGGGTTTCCTACCCCGCCCTATCAACAAGAGAGAGAGAGAGAGAGAGAGAGAGAGAGAGAGAGAGAGAGATGTTTATGATGAAATGCATGTCATTTCCCAAAGTTTGTTTCTTAATTAAATGTAAATACATTTACAATATTTTATTACGTCTCTAGCTAATACGAAGTCAAATGGAGGAACGAGACGCTATAGGCCGTTCTCCAATCTAACGCGACCATTACAGCAACTGCGTTCGAAGCTAAACAGAGCACGCGCTCTTATCCAGATGGTTGTTGAAGCCTTTGATACTTCCGTGACCGTCATCAGGTGGTTACACTCCACTAATCTGTCACATCTGGCTAATAAAATGATATTAGAGGCCTAAATTGAAAGTCTGAGGAAAATCTTTCGCTGAAGAACACCTAGTTATATGTGGTTTAATTTTTTAGCCCAATCTACCAAGAACTAAGGGCTTGAGGCCGCGGCAAAGAGCGTGGGTAGAAAGAACAACACACGCAACTAATGGAAACATCTTTTGCTAGTGTAACACAATAATAAAATTGACAAAGAACGAAAGAATGCACACACACAGATACACACACACACACACACACACACACACACACACATATATATATATATATATATATATATATATATATATATATATATATATATATATATATATATATATATATACTGTATGTATATGTATATATCCCAGTCATTCCGAGAGGTGCCCTGAAGCTAACTGAAGTGTCTTGCGGCTGGTAATAGTAACCTATAAACCTTGAAGTTCTGGCCTGAGGATTTCCCTACAGTGAATTAGAGAATCTGAGAGTAACCAGAATAAAATGATCAAACTGGGTATGAGTCATAATAGGACATATAGAGTCCATATTTTGTCGTGTACCTATCATCCAGTTCATTTTCCCCCACAAGGAGTGTATGGGCAAGGAGCTATGATAGTTACTCCAGCTTTTTAAGGCAAGTGATCATTTACCCGCCGTGAGGTTTACGAATATTATGTGAACGCGAAGACGAATCGGCCCTTAGATGGAAACCCCAGTGAGCCTTATCCAGTTGGTGTGCTTTAACCCACTAGACCGTCTGACGTCTGTATGGTACAAATGAAAGTGGTAAATGGTTTCCTGGTCTGAAAATAAGTAAATGAAACGTCATACGCTCAGTAAAATTATGTATTAAATATTACCATTGGTTTCACAATCTCAAATGTAACAGTCTGCCACTACCTATGATTTTAGGAAATCATTTTTTTCTTAGTCTAACCTTATATGAATCGTCCCGAATATCATTAATATTTCACACCTTTTTGCTCTAATTCTTTCTAAGAGAGAGTTGTAAAAAATGAACCAAAAAAACAATTGGAGATAAAAAGGACGAGAAGAAAGAAATTATAGGAATCACTGAGGAGAGAACATGACAACAAGGAAATAAATATAACGAAGAAAAGACCAGGAGAAAATTGATACTAGAGGGATTGGAAAACACATTAGAAAGTGAGAACAGGCAGGGAAATAAGGGAAAATTATTTTCTTAAATAGACAAGCGACAGGGAAAAAAATAGTGAAACAGAGCACATAGTTTACATTAATCGAGATGTAATATAGGTGAGAAGGAGAAAAAAAAAATTCATATGAACAGACACAAAAGACGTGCTGACTGTTGTGTGGCTTATAGATATGCAAGCATTAGCAATGACGCATACTTTATGAAGGGCACGTGAGAAGGACTGAAGAAAAGATGGTGTTTACTAAAATAACAAAAACACGCCATGGTCAATAGCAAGGGATTATGGATGGTGTTGTGTATGTATGGTGTAAGAGGAAAACTCCTGAATTCTATTAAACGTTTTTATGATGGCAGAGAAACAGGCGAAAGTAGATGAATGTCTGAATGAAAGCTTCAGTATCAACGCTGGAGTATGAAAAAGCTGTGTGGCGTTTCCATGACTGTTCAGTATTAATGTGGTTATGAAAGACATCAAAACAAGTGTCATGGAAAAGAAAGTGAAACTGGTGATCACTGATGAGGGATGGGTTATTTCACGCCCGTCGCAGGCAAATCATGTGCTGCTTGTTAAAAATGAACATTATCTACAGTTTAGTCCAGAGGTTTGATGTCTGTGGGTATGGTGGTTGTTGTTATAAGAGGGGACGGACCCAGTTTAATGTGATGATGAACAAAGACTTTCAGGGCCTCGGTGCAGTGACAATAAAGGGAAGTAAATGTGGAAAGGAAATGGAGAATGGAGTGGCACAATGAAGTAAAGTGGAGGTGTCATGAAGGCCTTGGTAAATGACAAGGGACCGGACAGGATGCGTTAGTGCCCGCAGTAGTAATTATGTGTGTGATGCTTTGGTATGGCATATGCTTGAGAAGTCAAGAGTGAGGGTTGTGCTAATGGAACTGATAATGACTGTATGTGAGTCGCTTAAGCTACATATGATAAGAAATTTAAAAAAAATAGTGAAACATGTGGGAGAAGGAAGTCTGCTGATCAAGTAGAAGTGTGTTTAGATGGTATGATTTCTAAGAGAATAGATATGTACATGGTTGGGAAGAAAGATAGGCCTATATGTAAGTAACCTTGTGTATGGTGTGGACGGAATCAAGCATGTGAGGCCAAGAAAATGATGGTTGGATAAGGTAACTGAGTACTGTATGTGGGAAAGAGAGGTGTGAAAACTGAGGTGCCAAGGAGGAAACGAAGGATAGAAATGAACAGGAAAAAAGTATGGATGCTCTTCTTTAAAATTTGACGGTAGACAGAATGGCCATTACCAAATACCCGGTACATATAGTATCAACCCCCAATCGGATGACGAATTTTTATTTTAAAATCTCCAGATGATTCCGTCAGCTTACGAGAAGTTTTCAATTTGGAAAGGTAAGACAGCTTTCATTAACTTTCTGACGTTAAGAGGTTTCTCCTGAACCGAAAGGAATCGTCTGTAGGTAGCAAAATATGACCAAAAAGGCGTCACCTGAATGTGAGAATATTTTTCCCGTTAGGTGGTGCCAAAAATTTTGAAGACTTGAATGGTGAATACCTGGATGGATGACACACATAATTACGAAGTCTTCTGATAGATCTTTTACTTTTTTTTTTTTTTTTTCAAAATTCTTGACTCGTCATATTTAATAGTGAGATACTGTATATTTATGATGATGATGACAGAGGTGGTGGTGATGGTGATGAAGATGATGATGATAGTGATAATAATGAAAATGATAATGATGATAATGAAAATGATGATGATGATGATGATGATGATGATGATGATGATGATGATGATGGTGAGGTTGATGATGATGATGATGGATGAAAAAAAAAAAAAGACGAATGGAAAAGAGAACATTTGTCAATAGAAAAGAAAGAATAAGCAGCGAGAGGGATCAGATGATAAATTTCAGCCTACCGTCTACTCGGCCTGGCACCACCGAACACCACCAAGGCTATGCCAGTGGACGAAACCTCATTGAGTGCTATGGTTTTCCGCTCACCAAGCAAGAGAGCGAAAGCTAGAGATACCTACGTCGTTGCGCTCCCGTGTTTATACACAAAGATGGCTTCTGCTTCAGCCACGTAGCCTACTTCAGGTGTACCAACTGTGGGCTTTTTCTTTCCTGTAAGGTGGTGGACCAAAGTCATTGTTGTAAGTAATTAATCATTACAGAATACACTGATAATGTGACGTAAATATTGAAGGTCACCATAAGCTAGGACGATCGCCTTCACGTAATTATCGACCCAAGTCGAACTTCTTGGTCGTGGTAATCCCACTTCCTCTCTCTCCAACGTTGCATTCCTGTATGCAACAAAGCCCGCGAGCGACATCTAATAATGGATCGTCCATAAGTTCCCCAATTAGTGCACGCCCAACAGCTAACAGTGCGGCCTCAGCCATTTTGATGCTTTAACTGGTGTCCGGTCAGGTGACTGAAGTTTTTCCTGGACAAACAATTGCTTGCTCGCTCCGCAGCGTGCAATATTATCTAAGCAGAAGCAAGGCAGAAGAAACACATAGACAGCATTAACTTAATAACAGTAAGTACAAGAAAGCGAAAGAAGAGTAAACCAAACCACTAAATGGAAGGACCTAAAAATCATGCTAACTGTTTGCTCCCACGCTGCGAGTGCGAAGACGAAGTTATCAGTTTTTTCTATATTCAGTAGATTCTTTGCGATGCGATGATCACAGTGTGGACAGCCACTCTGTTAGACAATGTGTCCCTTTAACCGGAAAGCATATTTCCCTTCTGTATTACAGTTCAGCACCACCACCGGGAACATCAGCCAGGAACGACGCTCGCCCCGTCGTTTGAAAGCAAATCATAGGTTTTTTCGGAAATATGCCCAATGTGTTTCCCAGGCAAAATTATTTACAATAACCCAAGCTAGCCTCGCGTTACCCTATCCCACTAGGGCTGCCTGGCTGAGGGTGGTGGTGCTGAACCGTAATACAGAAGGGAACTTTGCAACCGCGAGTCATTAAGCTGCCAATTATTCTTTTAGCATATAAAGAATTAACTTGCACTTCTTGTCCTTTTTTATTACTTTCGTATCCCCTTCTTACTTACTTTCCTTCCTACCTCACCCCCCTACCTACCTCCCTACGTACAATACCTCTCTGTCCGCGTACCTCTCTGGCTACTTCCTCACTTACACCCCTGCTTAGCTCCTTGCCTATGAACCTACCTACCCACTCAACTTCCCTGCCTACGCACCTACCTACCCACCTAGCTGCTTCAACCCTGCCTCCCTGTCCACCTACATCTTTATCAATATGCCTCCTTTCCTGCCTGCCTACCTACCTGTTTATATGTCTATATGTCTACCTACTTCCTTTCCTACCTGCCTATCTCCCTGCATACTTCCTTACCTCCCAGCCTAACTACCTTCCTGCCTACTGCCCTATGTGCTTCACTACCTCTCTTCCTATCTAACGTTCTTCCTGCTTACCTACCAGCCGATCTGCCTATCCACCGGACTCCATACCTGCCTGCCTACCCTCCTTCTTGTATACACGCCTACTTACTTCCCTGCTGACCTACTTACTTCCTGTTGACCTTCCTAATTACTTACTTACTTGCTGACCTTCTACTCATTCCCTGCTGACCTTACTTACTTCCCTGGTGACCCTCCTACCTACCTCCCTGACAACATCCCTCCCTACTTCCTGTTACTCTCCCTCCATCGTTCCCTGCCTCTTACCCTTACTGTCTACCTTCCTACCTACCTCTCCACTGATCTTCCAGTCTACCTACCTGCATACTTACCTACCTCCTCGCCTACCTAACAATCTGCCTCTCAAACTACGTATCCCTGCGGTGGCTAAGTGGTTAGCATCGTTGACCATAAAACTAACAATCCGTTAGCGTCAGCGCCAGGGCAACTGGCGTCACTCATCTCAGGTGTCCATCCACCATTTATGGGCTTGTAGGTAAAATGACTACCTACGGTTACACCCAGGAGAGGTATTTGTGGTAACCTGAATGATGTATGATGCAAAGGCTTTGTATCCCAGGATTAAGGGTGAAATACTTGTCACACGTTAAAAGGCCTACGTTAAGGAGATGAGAACCCCGGCAAAGCTCCTTATGATGTCTCTCCCCCCCCCCCTTGGCTTTAACTTTCCCACTCTACCCATCTCATTGCGTTGCCTCCACCATCAAATGAGTTGGCGACACAGGCGCCTATATGAAGTTTTTTGTAATTTGCCAAAGCTAGTAGGCTGTTTTGAAATTGTTATTATGACATCGAATACTGCATTTTGAACGCCCTTACCAGTGATACCAGTGCAATGGCTATACTCTAGTAAATGAAGACATTTTTGGTCACTGTGACTTCAGAGTTGTTCGAAGTGAGGTGATCACTCCAACAAGGTCGAACAGTCAGGTGAAGAGGATTCACTTGACCCCTCAGTCGCCAAAACTAATTCCAAAACCGAAGCTCCAAGAGTGCTGACAGACGGACGGAAATCTATACTCCCATTCCAGCACTCTAAGGCTCTCAATTTCTTCGAAAAAAACAATGAAGAAATTAAGGGAAATAAGTGAAATTCAAACCAATTAATGCAGGTGAAAACAAACGATTGACCCTCTCATCACGATCCATATTCTGATCAGTACAAGATGATGATCCATAGATCAAGAAGGACTGATAAAAATGACTGCAGTGACCTCGTCACTATACGAGGTCCCCTGTTAACTGCAATGGGTCAGGCAAAACCATACCTATCTTGCAATGCGTTTGCCCAGACGGGGTTCAAACCCAAGCTCTGGCGGATATTTAAAATCGGTGCTCTTAGTATGCCTGTTCAGATGGCTGGGAATGTTAACACCATGGTGGTTCTATCGATGATATATACAGTCTCTAACACACACAAACATAGCCATTACAGCACTAAAATATTCACGTGCAACACACGTCCATCATTCGTACTTTTCTATAATGAGGAACCGATAATTCTGGCTATTACTCTCCCTTCGAGGACAAGGTGCGAACCTGCAGTGGCCCTAATGTGGACTGATACAGGTAAAGAGAAAGAATCGTCTGGTGGTGGCACGAAATAAATAGCGAGAAATATTTCATCGTACTAGCAAAA
This sequence comes from Coenobita brevimanus, assembly GCF_032717465.1. NCBI lineage: Eukaryota > Metazoa > Arthropoda > Malacostraca > Decapoda > Coenobitidae > Coenobita > Coenobita brevimanus. Next base: position 26,355,259 of record NC_136991.1, on the reverse strand, counting down.
AGATTGCGGAAGACAGGAAGCAGAGAGAGAGAGAGAGAGAGAGAGAGAGAGAGAGAGAGACAGACAGACAGACAGAGACAGAGACAGAGACAGACAGACAGACAGACAGAGCAAACCAGTAAATGTATGGGCCCTCCAAAAGAAATGGAGGCAAAAAAATAGGTAAAGGTGTAACTGTGGGGAAAATATGTGTATGAGAAGAGGAGGGGAGAGGGACAAAAAGGAGGGAGCAACAGGTGGGTTAAGAGGAGCAGTGCCATACGAGAGAGGGGGACCATAAGAGAACAGTCTCGAAGATGCACAGGCGTCTGGGTGTAGGTATGGGAAGGTATGTGGATGTGGGTTTAGGGATGGGTAAGTGTATATGGATGTGGGTGTGTGGGTGTGGGTATGAGAGGATGTATGTGGATGTGGGTGTGGATATGGGTAGGTGTGTGTGGATGTGAGTGTAGGTATGGGTAGGTGTGTGTGAATGTAGGTGTGGGTATGTGCAGGTGTGGGTATGTGCTGATGTGTGTGGATTTGGGTGTATGAGTGTGGGTATGAGAGGATGTGTGTGGATGTGGGGATGGGTATGGGTAGGTGTGTGTGAATGTGGGTGTGGGTATGTTTAGGTGTAGGTATGTGCAGGTGTGTGTGCATGTGGGTGTAGGAATGGATAGGTGTGTATGGATGTGGGTGCGTGCGTGTGGGTATGAGGGGTATGGGTAGGTGTGTGTTGATGTGGGTGTGGGTATGTGTAGGTGTGTGTGGATGTGGGTGTGAGTATGGGAAGGAGTAGTTGATGTATAGGAGGTGTGTGGGTGTGGGTATGAGAGGGTGTGAGTCGATGTGGGTGTGGATACGGAAATATGTGTGTGAATGTGGGTGTGTGGGTGTGGGTATGGGAGGGTGTGTGTGAATGTGGATTTGGATGTGAGAATATGCGTGTGGATGTGGGTGTGGGAGTGAAAAGGTGTGTTTGTGGATGTGGGTGTAGGTATGGGAAGGTGTGTGGGTGTAGGTATGGGAAGGTGTGTGGGTGTAGGTATGGGAAGGTGTGTGGGTGTAGGTATGGGAAGGTGTGTGGATGTGAGTATGGGAAGGTGTGTGTGTAGTGGGTGTGGGTATGAGAAGGTGTGTGGATTTGAGTATGCATATGGGAGGGTTTGTGTTGGTGTGGGTATGGGGTATTATCTATGGATGTGGATGTGGTTATGGGAGGGTGTCTGTGGTTGTAGGTGGTGTGGTTGTGGAAGGGTGTATATGGATGTGGGTGTAGGTACGGGAGGAAGTGTATGGATGTTTGTGTGGTTATAAGAACGTGTATGTTGATGTGGGTGTAGGAAGAGGAAGGTGTGTGTGTGAATGTGGGTGTGAATATGAGAGAATGTGTGTGGATGCGGGTATGAGAAGGTGTGTGGGTGTGGGTATGGGAGGGTGTGTGGGTGTGGGTGGTGTGGGTGTGGTGTGCATACAGAAGGGTGTATGTGGATATGTATGTGGATAAAGGAGGGTGTGTGTGGGTGTGAGTGTGGATATGGGAGGGTATGTGTGGATGTGGGTGTTGGTATTGCAGCGTGTCTTTGAATAAGGGTGTGGGAATGGGAGGATGCGAATTTTGGTGTGTTTGGGAAGATGGATGGAAATACAGTATGTGAGCGTGTGTATGTGTGGACAGGTGAGTGTGGATATCGTGCAAAGAGTGAAAAAACTTGTGTAGGTTTAGGAGGATACAGTCTGGAAGTGTATATTTTTCACTGAATGTAAAATAATGATGATAATTTTGGTTGAGGGGTTCTGGGTGTGGGGTGATGGATGAACTGCAAGTGTGGGCTTGGGAAACAGGATGTGGATGTAAAAGTCCGTGTGTGGGTGAGTCAAAAATAGCATTGGAAAGTGAGAAAAAGGGATACTACGGTAACAGCCTGGAGTGTGCGGGAGGGACAGATGGCGGACTAGGGTAGATGCGGGTGTAGGAAGGGATGTGGGTATATGGGGGAAGATGTGAGTGGGGTAAGAAGATGGATAAATAGGAAAGCAGATATGGGTGGGGAGGGTTGGTGTTGATATGGGAGAGTCGATGTGGGTGTAGGGAGGTTAATGTGAATCCTGAAGGTATATTGTACATTCTTTGTAAGATGATAAGGATGCATAACAGTGTGGGTGTAGGAAGATGGGATTAGATGTGACAATGTAGGTAGGGGGACTGAAGGGTGGATTGTGGAAGTGTGAATATATCTATCGGAAGGCGGATATGAGAGGCGGTGTGTAGGAGGGTAACTGAGTTTGAGTTACGAACAGTGGTATTATGAAAAGGAAAGGAACCATTAAAGAAAAAAAAACAGCTTTTAAGATGTGGAGATATAAAGTACGTGTAGGTGTGGAAGGGTGATAGACTAGTGTGGATATGGGAATGTAGCTGTAGGAGGAGAATGGGTGTGTGTGGATGTAGGATTGTGGGTGAGGATGTATTGCGAAGACTGCTGTCATACGAGAGACCAGCAGAAAACAGCCTCGAGTAATTGGAAGAGACTTAGTAGAAGAGCAAGGTGGGTAGGTGTAAAAAGGCTGAGTGTAGGAGAGTGACCATAGCTGTGAGAGAGTGGGTGTAAGGGTGTTAGCTTGCGAGAGGGTATGTGGTGGTGCAGAAAGTTAGTTGAGGGTGAACTGGGAGTAGATTACGGTGCTATTATGAGGGGGGAAAAAAATAAGAAGAAAACAACATCTAATAAGTGGAATAGTCGAGGTGTGAAAGGGTAGGGGTAGGTGGAAAGGGTAGGTCTCAAAAGGTGATGAAATAAGAAAGTGGATGTTGGGCTGTAGTTGTGGATGTACAAATTGAACAAATGGTGAGAATGTAGGAGGAAGAGTTGGTGAAAAGGATGTATGCGTGTGGCTGTGGGAAAAGTAAGCAAGGGTGGGTTAGGAGCAAATGGCGACCATAAAGGAGCAGTCTTGTGGATGTGGAAGAGTAGGGTGTGTGTGTGGGTGGGTGCGAAAGTGGATGCAAGAGGGAGAGTGTTGATGGGAAGGGTAAGCGTGGAAGGGAGTGTTTTGTACAAAGTGGAAGATTATTTGAGTAAAAAAGCGATTTGTGGGGTCGTGGGTGTAAATGTAAGAAAGTGTTAGATGTTGGGTTAATAACAGCGGTGCTATACGAGAAAAATGGACCATACGAGAACAACCCTGAAAATATGATAGAGACGGGGTGGAGGGGTAGGGTGGATGTGGGTTTGGGAGGATGAGTGTTGGAGGCTGAGGGTGGGTCACTGGCGCTGAAGATGAGTCTGTGAGGAAAAGTGAGTTTGGGGAGTTGAGAATAGGAGGGATGAATAGGAGGAGGGTGTGCGACCAAGGATGTGGGAGGTGTACCTGTAGAAGGCTTGCCGATCTCGGTGTGGTAAGGTGGGTGGATGTGGATGGGATGGGGTGGAAGGGTGGATGCCATTGTTGGGATAGGGGGTGTTGAGTGAGGTGAGTATTAGTCGGTGAGCAATGAAGCATAATGACTGTAGTGGTGGGTGTGACGGTGAATGTAGTGAGTTGGATGATAGATGTATGTGTTAGTGGGTGGGTAAGTAGATACAGCAGTGTAGTGAATGGGTAAATAGGTGCAGTGTTGTGGGTGTTATGAGTGGCTGAAGTGAGTGGGTGGAGTGAGTTACATTTTAGTTTGGACTGAAATTGTGAATGGGGCTAAACAGGCAACCACAATAATCACACAGTCCCGACAAAGAATCATACAACTATACACCTATACAACCATATACAACCACAACATCCGCACAACCACAAAAGCAGCACACGTCCGTATCCTTACAGAAACACAGCAGTGCATCTACGCAAAGGAGTCGCTAAATCAAGCGAACACAGTACGAGAGAATTACATCAAAACTTTCAAGGTAAAACACAAGACAGAACTCCTCCCTTCTCTAATCTGTGTTACTTCTGCCCTTACCCTTGTTCACCCTCCCTCCTCCCCTTCACTCCCTCCGTTTCGCCCTCCTCACTCCCTTCGTCCCTCTCACCCCCACCCCAAGTAGTGAGATGGCAGCGATGTTTCTCCATATTTTCCAGCGTGTCTACTAACTCGCAGTCCTCATTGTAAGTCAGGGATGCGGTTGAAAATATCACACCATTTTCCACACAAGGGGTACTATAAATGGTTAGAAATTTTCAGTTCAGTTTTACAAGTAGCAAAAAAGTTTAATAAACAATTCTTCTGTATTATACTGTCGTCTTAACCCCCCAAACGGCGAAGAGGCAACTTACTGTTTATATAATGTAAGTCTGGGTAAGTAACACCTCGCGGTCCGGACTGACTAAGGAACATGCAAGGAAAGTATACGTACAGTGTATATCGAATGTTTATTTTAATTGTGAAGATGCAACCTTTTCGGCCTAACTTAAACCCTCTTTAGTTGAACCTCTGTGTTATATTTTTAACTTGTATTTACAGAAAGGAAAGGACTGTTTCCGAAGCTATGAAAGGTTCCCACCATTACATCACTTTCTAAGAAAGTAATAATGGAACTAGGTGACTTGAGACCTTTATCACTCATTCCTAATTTAGGGAAATTATTAGAGGGTTTTATTCCAAATATGATTTTGGAAGATATCAAACCAAATTTTGATAAATATCAGTATGGTAGTTAAAAGGGTAGTTCAACCACTCATTACTTAGTTACTTTACTAGATGCAGTCGTAAGTGGTCTTGATTCTCCAAAGAAAATTGCTCTCGATTCTGTTAATTCATTTTAAAGATGCATTTGACTATGTTGACCGCATCGTAGCAATTAGGAAACTCTTTTTACTGGGCTGCAAAACATCATTCTTGTCATTTTTTTTAAGTTTCCTGACTGGCAGATAACACAAAGAATTATTCCGAGACACCATACCATCCTGGGATGACATAACCTGTGGAATCAATCAGGGGACGCGACTGGGTCCTATGGTCGTTCATGCCATTGTTAACAGGATCTCCCTCAGTGCAAATATTCATGTATAGTATGTTGATGCCATCACACTTGCTAAGACTGTGAATGTACAGTAAATGATAGAAATACTTTTACTATGCAAGACACATTAGATAAACTTACTAATGAATGTATTGCTGTTAGAATGTCCTTTAGCCCAATTACGTGTGAAGTTTTAATCGTACGTCCATCAAAGAGACCCACAGTATTTCCCCAGTTAGCTTTGAAAAACGATAATTTATCTAATGTCCAAAAATGTAAGCCTCTTCGAGCACATAACAGTTCAGATCTGAACTGGAATGACCAGACAAATAGCACCGTAAATCTAATAGGTGCATTGACGTATAATATATGGGACATCAGTTTGGTTTTACACAAAAGGTTCTTTTTGCAGTGTATGTATGGTTTATCCTCTCTGTTTTAGAATATGCTGTACTAGTATGGCATCCAGGTTTTACTGAAGTCCAACATCTAAAACTTGAAAAAAAAAAAAAAAAAAAAAAACGATGTTTTAGAATCATCCTAGGAAATCAGTATCCAGATTATGAAAATGCATTTGACAATTGTAGCTCTCACACATTGTACGACAGACATGAGCAGCTAACCCTTAGATCTGGTAAAAGTCTCCTCACATCAAAGGAACACAGATATCTACTGTACTTCCTCGAACTATGCACAGTGAACATGGCAGGAATACAAGGAGAGGTAAACACTTATTTCAAGCAGTAAGATATAGAACGTCACACTATCAGAACTTAAGTATCCTATATATTGTGAAGCAGCTTAACTGTACAAAATCAGTCATAATCATATGTAGGCTATACTTCTTCAAAGATGTTTTGATGTGATTTTTAATAATTTTCCTTTTTATGTTGTAATAATATAATGCTTAGCTTAAACTGTGGATTAGGACATTATGTTATAAAAAAAAAAAAAACATAGGCAATGCTATGCTGTTGCAACCCTCCTTCTGACCAAACACATACCCCCCCAGCCTCCCTGCACACCTAACCAAGAGCATAAAGGCTCTCACCCCACCCCTCCAATCTTTTTCTTTAAAGGTAGGCGGAAGGAGAATGCCTTGAGGACAAATAACTTTGACCCTTCGGATTCCATACGCTGATCACACTGAAATCTCTGGATTTTTTTTTTTACATTTTCATCATTTCGAGAGAAAAAAAAAAACTACTCAAGACACAGCCTTCTACCCATCAAAAGGCACCAGTTCACTATAAGACACATAACTATGTGAAATTTCATGACTCTATAGTGAATACTTTCTGAGTTTTGAAATCTCTATGCCCAGCCA
>NC_136991.1:26203992-26343992 GCF_032717465.1 Coenobita brevimanus | reverse complement strand
CAATCACCCAAAAGCTAAACATGTACCCCTTAGTTTCATTACCGTCTGTTTTGTCTTGCTTTGAAAAAAAAAATGAAAAAACTAATCGGTCACTTATGAAAAACTGAGTTAATCTCATGTCACATTTTCGCTTGAAAGTTTTGGATAATGTTTACCAGATACCACAAATGGAATTCAGGTATTTTGAAGTGTTTTTCTGTTTATATCTCATCATTTGATTCCATGCCATTTCCCATGCAAATGACCCTTGAGGTTATTAATGACCTCAAGGGGGGGGGGGAGGAGGAGTTAATCAGCGACAGAACTGTTATATACGAAGAGTATCAGCAAATGGTAGGATATAAACAGAAAACACTTCAAACTAATTGAATTCAGTTGCTGCTTCTCCTAAATATTTACCAGCAATTTAGATAGAACAAGTGTCTAATATGACTAGACCAGCTTGACTTGGCTCGAATCGGCTCGAACTGAATTGTTTTGTAGGTCATTTATCTGACACCAAATCCTGTGAGAAGAGGCCTGGGCAAAGTGATCATGCATTTTAGTCCCTCCAATTGTACGCTCGTGATCCAGAGATTGTCCTCAGCTTCCAATCTTACTAGTGGCTGGAGGTAAGTCGTAAGCATGGTTTCTAACTGAACGAAGACCTGTTGTTCAATGTGAAGGCGATACTCTTGTTCTAGATAGCCTAGAATATTTGCTAGATCATACAGTACGAAGATTAGTTCGCGATGACACTATTCCTTGTGCTGTGTAAAATGGGTTCGAAGTACACCCACCAAGAGGCCTGATTTCGCCGGGAAATCCTTGTTACAAGTCCTTACAGCCGAGGACAAGGGTAGAGGGTGAGTACATGCTACAGCTTCCATTAGACATCATCTTCTCGAATATATTGAAACCATTCACTACAGTGGCTGTTTTTTTTTCTTTATCTACCTACCTTCAGAAGATTGTATCCAGCGTAGGGGTGACACATTGTGTGTGCGTATATATACTATATATATATATATATATATATATATAGAGAGAGAGAGAGAGAGAGAGAGAGAGAGAGAGAGGTAAGCCGAGGGAAACATGGTTGAGGATAATGAAAAGAGATGCGGGAGAGGAGTGTTGGTGGGACCTTAAGGAGATGGCAAGAGACAAACATTGGTGGAGAGAGATCATCGAGGCCCTATGCATTCCGTTGGATGCTACAGGAAGTGATATATATATATATATATATATATATATATATATATATATATATCACGGCTGATGAGATTATATATATATATATATATCCCATCTCATCTCATCAGCCGTTTGAGTGTCCACTGTAGAACCGGCCTATCCCGACCTAAGTGGGGACGATACAGCCAATGTATCTCTACCAAGTGGCTTAGGCTGTCTGGTAGAGACTGTATGTAGGGTTAGAAGTGTTTGTAGGTGTAACTGTAGTGTTGGAGTGGCTTTGGATGTGTGTGTAGTCCGTGAACAAAGTGTAATCGGCCCGCGCAAGCGGACTGGGTGTAAGCATACTTTATAGTATGCGACACTGGTTCAACCACAGCACCCCTTGTGTTCGCCAATGCAATACGTGGCCAGAAGAACGCTCCCAAAGTTTATCACCCTGGCGGGGCGCGAACCCTCGTTCTTCAGTGTACGAAAACGCACACTTTACCACTATACCACAGAGACGCCATATATATATATATATATATATATATATATATATATATATATATATGTCTGTGTGTGTGTATATATATTTATACATATATATATCTATATATATATATATATATATATATATATATATATATATATATATATATATATATATACACACACACACGAGGGGAGGGCTCGCCTCGCTCGCATCTGGAATCGTTGCCATATTGAACACGGACACACTTGCTCAAGCTACTGGATCAGAAAAAAAAAAAAAAAGGGAAAACAGAAAGATCTAAAGATAGATCTGAAAATGGTCTCGGTGGCTAACCACAAATTCAGCCTCTTAAATTGAGTTCTGGCCATCGCTACCTCGAGACCATAAAAGCAGCGGCTTCAAAACGGCCTTGGAGTCAAACGTCACCATGCCCATGTTCTTCCCCATGCCGAGTTACCGCTGTATCCCAACTTTCAGCCTCCTGGGTGCTCGGTATGGCCGGCTATAAACTTATACAACATACAATGACAGAGAATTTAAGTATACAACTAACAACAGTCTACTTTACACCCAGGTTTGCAATTGTATTATTGGATGGACAAAGAAACTACGCCAAAGAGTTTTACCAGCTCGAGAATCGAATTCTGGTCTTCCAGGTACAAGCTGAACATACTAATCGGTGTACCATCTGTTCCTCTACCTTTCATTGTGGGTGTGATTGTTTAACAAAACTGACTTCATATACAGACTCTGGCACTTATAGACTCAGCCGTTGCTCCTCGTCAGTTTTCACATACACCGCACTCAGTATAAACACCACTTCCTAACACGCAGTTGTAAAGCATGAGGATGGGTTAATTCTGGCCAAAACTTTCTCTGAGAGAAAGGTTAAGTCCTATGGGTGTACCGCAGGTAAAGACGATGACTGTATTCGTATATTCAAAACCTAGGCTCTGGATGGTCTAGTGAGTTAAGGTTCTCCAAAAGAATGTGGCCAAAAAAAGGTTCACTCCAACTGTATGGGAGACTTCAGTCAATTGCTCATATAATGCCCCTTAAAGCAGAACCTCGGTTTTTGCTAAACCCCATAATCTCAAGAATATGGTCAACAATATTCAATGTTATATCCAGGTCCCATCTGTACTACACTACTGGGTGACCAGGGACAAAGGAAAAAAAAAAGTTCTCAAAGAGTCGAAACAAGAATCGAAATCAGGTTCTGCTCGTAAGCAACATGTTACTGCCAATTGCCGCAAAAATGAATTTTACATCTCCATCTGATTTTTTTGTTGTTGCACATAATTGATAAATTGCTGTTTGGCTGTAAACTGTAGCTCTTGGTGTAAATTCCGCAACAGATGTGGTGTGTTTTCGTGGTAGCTTGCACCGAGATTATTACTAGGTAGCGTGAAGATTGAAATTTTTTAGGTGTGAGCATATACATGCGTGTATCTCTCTCTCTCTCTCTCTATATATATATATATATATATATATATATATATGGGGGGGGTTATGTGATTCCGGGTGGGCTATGCTGGCTTCACCCAAGTGCTGGCGTTTGTACAATTCAGCCATTCTCTTAGCTGGCGTTGTATATTTCGTAACGCTTCTTCCTAAGCGATTATATTATGAACATCGCATATTGAGAACCCTCTTGTATGTTACTGATACGAACTGTGTCAGATATTCAGCAGACATAAACTGCATAGCCTACATGGGAAAGCAAGGAATAAAACAGAAAATAAATCGTCGAGGAAGAGGTACTACTAAAACGTCTATACAGACAAGATTACTCTCTCCTCCACGTCACCTGTTGTCCCCACTCTACTTAGTGCCAGATACAGTCAAGGACAAAAGTGCGTACAATATTTTTCCTCTTTTTAATCTCCTCTGCTGACTATTTCTCCTTAGCTGAGAGAAGCTTGACATGTTTCCCTGTTAATAGACGACTCTGATATGAAGCATCAGGGAAAAAACTGACGGGCATTTCCTAACTGGGATATAGATTAATAAATTAAAAGTAGGATTTTCCACTGCTTTTTTTTTTCTTCTTCTCCTTATTCTCTTGCTCCTCCTCCTCCTCTCTTTCTCTCTCTCTCTCTCTCTCTCTCTCTCTCTCTCTCTCTCTCTCTCTCTCTAACTACTCTATCTGTCAGTCTTTATCTCAATACTGTAATATATATATATATATATATATATATATATATATATATATATATATACTCTGGCTATAGTGGCTGAATAGATGGACACATATTTTATGCCGGAAAATAAATAGCCTGATATATTTTTAAGATGGATGAATGCAAAGGCTATATATTCTGAATAAAAGCATTGAGTTAACGAACATAAATTACTCGTCCAGATGTATTTACATAGAGATTTTTAAGACAGATAACCATGTAGACTACAATACCATGAAAGGCACAGAGAGAGAGAGAGAGAGAGAGAGAGAGAGAGAGAGACGCTGTCACGCGAGAGGAAGACACAAATCAGACTGCCGCACAACTATGGGACAGACAGAGATAGGCAGGCAAACAGACTACCACACTACAGACAGACAGACATTGCTCATAGAGACAAACTACCACACTAATCACAAGACAGACAGACAGATTACCACACTAATTATAGGACAGGCAAACAGACAGATAGACAACCAGAAAGATTACTTCACTATTCAAAGGACGGACAAAGAGACAGACATGGGGATAACCAGCAAAACTTCTTTGTCGGCTAGGTACGAGCGAGGCCATTTATATTTGAAGGCAATGAAATGTCGCCTTACATCCCAAGGATGCCTAGAGTATACTGATGGCTATCTGCCTACCAAGTTTCATGCCTTTACGACAAACTGTCTGGTCTGTGACCCTCTTTTGAAGATTTTCAACATGCTGTACTTGGAGCGTGTCACGTGCCACGTGCACCGCCTGGGCGTGATAAAACCTGTCAAAAACAAACCTTAAAGAATTGGATTATCATATGGTCCAAACCGCGCAGTGATCGGCCCTGTGGTTGCTGAGATATAAGCTTCTCAAAAGCGTTACTGTCGGACCGGGCCGGGTCGGGCCGCTCATATGTGAGAAAATGCAACTACCTGAGAGACTCGCGAGGGCTTCGCCCTCGCTCGTAACCACATTACCCAGACAGACAGACAAACATACAGAATACCAGACCACTTAACAGGAACTAGACTACCACACTACTCAGACACGAACAAACCACACTACTCATACGGACAGAAACAACCAGACAAGAAGAAGCGATGCCAAGGCACAGAAATCCGTTCCCGGCAGTCATTTTAGCGCTGACGTATAAAACACAACAGGATATCTAGTCAAAGATGTCACATATCAAATTTGGAGTAAATCGGGTGAAAACTGACTTTTATGTCCATTTGAAAATTTAGACCCGACCTACCTGACGTTGACCCCCCTACCGCTAACTGTGAGGTGAAACCCCTGTTATAATGAGGCATGTTGCTGGATGCAGATTTGAAAGATGCACTTTTAGGTTTTGGTTTCATGTCGATATGACGAATTTGAAAGGAGTTATGGCGAAAAAACTATTTTTTACCCCTATTTTATTTTTTACACTTTTTAGACCTACAGTTTGGGTCTTGGCCCAATTTGGCCCAAAATTTAATCAGGTGATCAGAAGGTCATAGCCCATCATCAGTGTAATTTTAGCCAAAATCACACCAGCAGTTTCGCTTAAAGTTGTTAACAGACAGACAGACAGACAGACAGACAGACAGACAGACAGGCAAACAAACAAACAGACTAACCGAGTGAAAACAATACCCGTCCCCAAGCCCCTCCGGGGCGAGGACGGGTAGTTAAAAATAAATCAGAAAGACAGACGTACAGCAGCCCCACAGATTACCACACTGCTCAGGAAGACTGGCCGACTACCACACATTACTGAGAGACATTACTCAGACAAAGACAGACAGGCAGGCTACAACACCACTCAGAAAATATACAGATTGTCACATTATTTATGAAAAACGGCAACCACAAGACTTAGGCAAATTGACAATCAGACTTCCGCTTAAACAAACATATCACAGACTGACAGGCAAATTGTTACTTAAAGAAATGGAAACACAGACTACCACATTAAGTAAATAGGCGGAAAGACTGATACACTGCTACATTGCTTAGACATCCATATTGCCACACTTCTTTGACAGTTTGACAGACTGCCATACAGTACTGACAAAGACAAAAAGACAACCACACTACTTTGACATAGCTGACGCAGGCAGACTGGCAGACCCAGATACATAGACACGTAGGCAGACTTACTACAGACAGCTACACTACTTAAACACAACACTCAGCCACACCACGTTGATACAGACAGATAGAGAACCACACAAATTTGGCACAGATATACACACAAACACACACGCAGACAGAGAATAACAAACTACCAAACTTCTTAGACAGACAGGCAGACAGATAACAAACACGCAGCTTACGCAAACTCAGACAAATACCACAAACTCAGGCAGATACACAACCATACTGCTTAAACGGACGGATTCACTAACAGACTCACACACACACACACACACACACACACACACACACACACACACACACACACACACACACACACACACACACACACACACACACACACACACACACACACACACACACACACTAGGGGGACGGTACTAACAGACGGACAGAGAGACAGAACCACACAACTTACACAGACAGACAGACAGACAGATAGAGGAGGGGAGAACGAGTGGAACATGAGTGTATCTCAGAATTAAATCCAGCTCATGAAATCAAGCACAGCGGATTACCTAGCAGCAATCCTATTAGCTCCGTCGCCCCCGCCTGTCTCGGCTTACCAATAATATGTGGAAATATGTGCGTGCTGGAGTGTGTGTGTGTGTGTGTGTGTGTGTGTGTGTGTGTGTGTGTGTGTGTGTGTGTGTGTGTGTGTGTGTGTGTGTGTTACAGTATGAGTATACTCGTATGATTTGAGTATTTGTGTTTGTGTATTTACCTGTGTTTGTCTATGCAAGTATATATTTATGTATGTTTTTAGGGTGCAGTTTTGCATGAACGTATCTATATATGTATTTATGTATACTTGTATGTATAAAGTATGTATGTATGTATGTATGAACGTATGTATGTATGTCCACGTATGAGTTAAGGAGATTGTGTCACTGTGTGTGTTTGCGTTAGAGTATATTCCTTATGGATATCAATGTTAGTATGTGGGTGTGTATGTGTGTATGGATATCAATGTTAGTATGTGTTTAAGTGTGTGTTTTTAGAGTGTATGTGCATATTTATGTATGTATATATGTATGCATGCATGTATGTACGTATGTATGTATATTTGCATGTGTTGGAGGGATTATGCATGTTAGTGTGTGTGTGTGTGTGTGTGTGTGTGTGTGTGTGTGTGTGTGTGTGTGTGTGTGTGTGTGTCTGTGTGTGTGTGTGTGTTTATGATTTGTTTGTATGGGTGTTTGCGTTTCTGTGTTTAGTATAATTACATCGGAAGACATTACAAGAGCAGAATATTACAGGAAATAAAATACATGCAGTAGTTTACAGTTACGGAAACATTACTGGAGGGCAGCATATAATAAAATGAAAGAAAAGCATTCGGGAGCCGAATGCTAATCGCCCGCCAGAATATATTGTTGGCCAAGTTACAAGCGCGGCCCCCCCCGGGGGTCCAGGGGACTGGCCCCCCGGGAGGCCAAGAGGCGGCGCCCCCCTGAGGGGGTTTGGGTTGCTGTGGCCCCCCCTCCCGGAGGGTCCCCAGGTGGGGCGGGGGGCACCGGGGGAGCGGTCCCCCCTGGCGGGAACAGGGGGGCGGCGCTCCCCCGGGGGGGACGGATGGCGGCTCCTCTTCCTGAGGGCGGGGGAACGCCACCCCAGAGGGAGATCGGGGGCAGCATCAGCCCCAACAAGCCTGGGGGCCGTGCACCCTCGGGGGGTGGTCCCACCAGTGGAGGGCAGGAAGATTTTGGCCATGTCTGATACCCTGAATGATTCATGTTGATAGCTCACGCCGTTCATGTGATATAATGGTGCTAGAGGCAGACGATAAAAAATACTTGACATTTGGCAACAATTTTGGTGACCTTGGCCTTGACCCCGACTGCCCATTTTCGAATTCGTTCAACATTTTGGCCATATGTTGGTACCCTGAAGGTTTCGTATTGATATCTCAAGACGTTCACGAGATATTATTGTGTTAAAGGCGGGTGATAAAAACTAGTTGACCAATGACAGCTATTTTGGTGACCTTGACCTTGACCTCGAGTCCCCATTTTCGAACTCGTTCAAGATTTCTGCCATCTCTTGATGCCCTGAAGGCTTCATGTTTATAGCTCAAGCCATTCATGATATAGAGTTGGAACAGAAAGACAGACAGACAGACAGACAGACAGACAGACACACACACACACACACACACACACACACACACACACACACACACACACACACACACACACACACACACACATACACACACACACACATACACAGACACACAGACACACACACACACACACACACACACACACACACACACACACACACACACACACACAGAGGCAGGCAAAAGCATTATTGCTCTGCTGTGGTAAAGGCAGGTGATAACTAAACATTAAAACAAATGTAAAGGCCCGTGCACACATAGGCGAGAAACTCGTAGTACGCTCCTCGATAGCTACTCGGCATCACTCCCGGACCCTAGTCCCCAGTCAATGACCTAGATGAACACTCCGCAATAGCTCCCTGATTGATCCTCGATCGGTCGCTGATCGCCTTTCAAATGATCGACGATCGCTCCTCAAATGGTAGCCGCCCAGGCAAGGAGTGACGCCGAATGACACCAAGTAATGACGAGCAGTGGCTGACTGCTCCCCAAATGCTCCCCGAGGGCTCAGAGAGCGTTTCCAGGGTGGATGCTGACCGAATGAGGAGTTTGGATTTTGCTTTCATCCTGGCTGGCCAGGGGTCACTGCCTGCATATAAAAAGGCCCTCATCATCTATCCAGCCATCATTTCTGCCTTGACTATCAACGAGACAACATCCAGACACTATGGATATCTGTGAAGAACAGGAACACCTCATGTTGCTGTCCTGGGCTATTGCAAGTACTGCTTTATGTGTGGCATCTCTTTTGCTGCAGAAGAGGAGGAGAGAAAAGAAACAGAAAAAGAAGACAAGAAGGGCATTAAGGACAAGGCCCTGGCTCCTCAGAAGACCCCAGTTTGGCCAATATGAGAGGTTAATGTAGGACTAGAGAATGAAGATGTCCCATCCTTCAGAAATTTCCTGAGAGTTGACCCAACACTGTTTAGAGAGGTACTGGAGAAAGTGAGGCCCATCATAGAAAAAGAGGACACTTTCTGGAGAAAAGCTGTAGAACTTGGCCTAAAGCTAGCCATCACCATCTGCTACCTGGCTACTGGAAACAGCTACTGGTCACTGCAGTATGGATTCAGAGTTGCCTTCAATACAATATGCAAGTTCATCTCAGAAGTTTGTGAGGCCATTGTACAAGCCTACTGTGATGAACTGTTCTCCTGCTGACTTCTTCACCTCCAGATGAAACTTACCTCATTGTGTGGACACTCGGCGTCGCTTGGGAAACACTCCTGAGCTACTCTTGGTTTGCTCCCCGACCTCTCCGCGAACACTCCTGTGTTTTCCTAGTTCAGCCGGCATGGTCGTTCACACTGTACGGATAAACTCGCTGACACTCCTCAGACACTCCCTGATTGCTTGCTGATTATTCTTGACTACTCTGCACCTACTCCTCGTTCAGTCAGTGAGCAATTCTTGTGCCGACAGACACCGAGTGATCGCTGACTGAATCCCGAGTGACCAAGAGTGATAGGGGAGCGATTCCAGAGTGGTTGGGGAGCAACTCCCGAGTGATTTTGCTCGCCAATCACTCCTGAAAATTTTAAACAGGATTAAACATTTTTCGGCTATCGAGGACTAGTCCCGAGTGACCAGGAGTGACTCAGGAGTGCTTCAAGAGTATAGACGAGCATTGCGGGAGCGAAGTGTGAGCAATTCCCAAGTGACGCCGAGTGCCTTGCGAGGAGCGTTCTACGAGCTTCTCGCCTACAGTATGTGTGCACAGGGCATAAGACACCAGTATTATAAAAGAAAACTAATGATAAAAACAAAGTATCACACGGGGAGAACCATTACGCGATAACTACTGAGTTAAAGTTCTGTATTAGATAAAAATGGCATTAAGAAAACAAACAAAGCGGTAATAGTTAATTATATAGTACCCTCTTCGAGGTCTAGCAGACCTAGGCCAGGCCAGGTGCCCCAGTACATACTGTATATGGGTGCAGGATCAGCCTACTTCTCTTGATGACATTACATGATTGTGTAACCTTCAGTCACCTCTTCAGGATCAAACTTATGCAAGGCCGTCAGTCTGGACGAGGTATTATAAATAATGGACAACCAGACCGGTTTATTTAAGTACAATATTACAAGTGAAGGAAATGATAATATAAGTAAACTACAGTAAACTAAACCAGCAGATTAGCATTGAAAAGAAAAAAAAAAAGAATACTGCTTTTCAACATGACATAATTTTGATGTTTATTCTTGCTGCTGCCAAACATAGGACTGACTTTTGTACAAGCCAATTTGAACCTTTCACTATGAGACGGCTTTTTTTTTTTTTTTTTTTTTTTTTTTTTTTATTCAGTGCAATTATCTGAAGGTGGAATGGCTAAGCTGCATAAGGCGTTATGGTACTGAAAAAGCTATATTATAGCAGTGTGTATACCGTGGGCCGTATAGTTCACCTTAATATGTCCTCAGTTTAGTCCAGAGAATAAGTCAACAGAAATGTATTAGCAGTAACTGAATATTCAAGAACATAACATGTAAGGATGTAACAGTTGGGAAAAAAAAAATAATAATAATACTCGAGGGGAATAATAATAAGCAAGAATTTGACAATGAGATTCATATGACTCACTCTTTTCCGAATATAATCGCCTGGCGTGACTGGAACAGAAGACTAGCTGTGTGCGTGTCGTGAGAGGGTTAATGGTGGCCTACCAGCATTAAAACTATCAGGCTGCTATACTCACTTTCAGTAGAATAAACTCAGCTTGTGTTAGGTGACATGGAATACTAGATTGTCGATTTATGAAAAGGATAACAAGTAAAGTTATGACAAAAGAAGAAAATATATCAGATGTAGAACAGTACCAGAGCAGATTATAACTAAATAATATTTCCCGGATTTTTGTTTCTGTTGCTGTTGTCGTCGGTATGGACTTATCTGAAGTGTAAGCCCAACACACTGCACTCTGTCGGTACAGTTCTTCTACATCCTATTATCCTCCCTTTGGGAAACACGGAGAGAGTTGAGGGACGTGTATGTATAGACAGTAAAGCCCCCCGATTATTTCGGTGCAAGCCTCCCTCTGTACCTATTACCAGGGTCTCATATCAGTGAGCAAAAAACGAACAAAATCAAATAATACAAAGTACAAAACATAATATAAAAAAAGAACATTATCCAGCGCAAATGAATAAAGTAAAAGCTTTGATTATCAGTACAAACTTCAGCTCCTTCGAATACGACAGAGAAAGTATTACGAGTATTTCTAGAGCCAGAAAACATTGCCCTAGCATAATAGTCACAGCCCATCATTCCTGGAATTTTGGTCAAAATCGCAGAAGTAGTTTTCGCTTTGTTAACAGACAGACAGACAGGCAGACAAACCGATTGAAAACAATACCAGTCTCAGAGCCCCTCCGGGGCGGGGCAGTTAATAATTTATGAAATAGAAGCAGTTATAGCAAGGCAAATTTCAAGAAAAATATGATATAAAAAAGCTATCATATCAAAAAAGAATATTGCCTGAGCAGAATGATCAGCAGAATATCGAAAGGGCAGAATATTAAGATAAAATATTAATAACTCTTTATATAATAGAAGACTATTAAACTTAGATATATTTCCTTAAAGCTGCAAATTATGGTGCAAAGTACAGAGGAAAAAATTATCGAGGCAAATGTAATGCCAAAGCAAGAATATGGGGGCAAATGAAGAGTATTACTAGACCAAGACAACACTATCCTGACAGAATAAGGCATAATATTACTAAAACAAAAGTCTGACAAAGGCATTATTAGACCAGAATCTTGAAAAAGACAAACGGAATATCACCGGGATAAAATATTACTCTAACAAAATATCCGGAGAGGACAGCATTATTCTCACAGAACATACGAATAGGGGGAAAATTTCCCTGCGATTATTGCTTTATAATTAAATGTGCAGTATTTAGGCCATGTCCAATGCCTCACTCTGCTTCCGTTCAGCCAAGAATTCGACAAACAGAAGTATTTCCAGAGCAAGAAATCAGTACCATGGCAGTGCATGAAGTGATAATACCGGTATTACTATAACAAGTTATTACAATGAGTAAATACTATGTTCATAAAGTACAAGAAAAATCCTTGCCCTAACCACTTACAATATAAACAGTACTACCTGATAATATTACCTTAGAATTCTAAATTCTCACACGGCATGTGGTCCTTTTTAGTACTGCTTCACTTCAGCCCACAGAGTACGACGAAAGAAGTGTATTACTAGACCAACAATACTCTGGGAGAATAATAAGCGGTAGAATATTATCAAAGGAGAAAATTAACAATAGTATGAAAAGATCAAAATATATGCAAAGCAGAATACTGCAGTTAATGAATGTCAGATAAGCAATAATATTTCATAAATAGTATTGTTAGATCAAAATACAATAAAACAGAATATTGTAACTGCTGACTGTTAACTGAGCAAGAATATTCTTTAAGAGTAGCATCAAAAGAATATGATAAGAACAGATACAGCAGAAAACAGTGCCTGAACGGAATATTACAGCAACACATTTCGTGAGCAAAATAACAAGCAGAACATTACCAGGGCAAAATATGTGCCCTCACAGAGGATCAAAAAAGAAAAAAAAATTAAGCCCTGACAATATAAATAAATAATAGTACTACCGCCAGAGAATATATGTAACGAACAATATTACCCTGAGTGAATATCACCAAAAGACAGGCTTGCCTTGAGAGAATGTAAGCAATCAACAGTATTACTCGGAGAAAGTATAAGTAAAGAGCAATATTATCCTAAGAAAAAATAAGTAAAGAAAAGTATTGCTCGGAAAATATAAGTAAAGAACGGAAGTACCCTGAGGGAATATAAGTAAAATACAGTATTGCCCCTAGAGAATATTACCTTAGAAGTATTGAATTATGGCACAGTATTTAGGCCATGTCCGCCGCCTCAATATTGCTTCAGTTCAGCCCCAGAATTTGTCTCTGGCCCAATAGCAGTCACCGCGGGGAGTTATGAAGCCTCGGGGACCCTCCTGCCTCACCCTGCCTCTCCCTGCCTCACCCTGTTTCTCCCTGTTTTGTCCTCCTTGTCCCTGCTCGGACTGCCTTAGTATTTCTTTCACTGCTTCACCCTCCCATGGCTTTCTTAACTTGCCTTACGATGCCTTGTCCTTCCTCATCCGGCCTTAAATTATATTGTCTTGTCTCGTTCTGTCTCTCCACCTAACTCTCTCCTCACCCTGACTCTCTTTGCCATGTCCAGCCACCGCCTCTCCCTGCTTCACCCTGTCTCGCAGAGCTCGTCTTTCCTCTCCTGCCTACCCTGCATACCGTGCCTCTCTTCTCTGTCCTGCCAAACCCGGCCTCATCCTTCATCACGGCTTTATTGTTCTTACTGCACCTCGCTCAACCTCATTAGACCTTTCCTTGCCTCACCCTGCCTAATTCTGAGTTATTTTACCTCACCGTACTTCCCATTGACTCTCCCTATCTTATCCTGTCTTACCCTCCCTCACCCTGTCTTACCTTTTCTTGGACTGTCTCACACTGACTAAAAATGTCTTGGTCTGTGTCAACCTGCCCACCCCTACCTAACACTACTTTGCCCTGTTTTGTCATTTCAGCCTGTCTGCCCTACCTTCGGAGAGGGAAGGGAGATCTTCCTCTCCCTCCTTTCCTTCTCCTGACTCTCCCTGTCTTACTCTATCTTGTACTGTCTTGCCCTGTCCATCACTGTTTCATTTTATCTGGTTCTTCCTTATCCTCCCACGCTCTGGTTTATCCTGCTTTACACTCTCTGCCTTACCTTGACTCACCCTGCCTTACCTTTCCATACCCTTTCTTACTCTTCCCCAGCTTGCACTCTCTGCCTCGTCCTTCTTTGTCTTGCCTCACTCTGTGTCACCTTGTCTTGCCTTCCTTCAGCCCATTCTTTCCCTGTCTTACCCCGCCTCACCCTACATTACCCGCTCTCACCTTGACTTATTTTTTCTTACCCTATTTTACGCTGCCTTACCCTTCCTCATCCGTCTTGCCCTGCCACATCCCTCCTCATCCTGCAGACCTTGTCTTGTCCTCCTCTCCTTGCTTCTCCCTGCCTTACTCTGCCTCGCCTTATCTTGGCATTTCTCTCCCATCCTTACCGTGCGATTCGCTGCTTCACCTTTGTCTCTTCCAACCTCAGTCTGTCTTGTCCTCCCTCACCCTTTTTCATCTTGTCTCACCCTTTCTCGCCCTGCCTCATCTGCCTCACCCTCTCTCCTCCTTCCTTCCTTCCTTGCTTTATCCTAACTAAATCCCTTCCTTCCTCACTCTAGCTTTTCGTATGACTCTTTCTCATTATTTCTTACTCTGTCTCTCCATGCCCCACCTATCATATCCTGTCTTTTCCTGTCTAGCCGTGCCCCTCTGTGTCTTGATTAGCTTCTCCCTGTCATAGTATTCGTCTTTATCTTTTACCCTCTCCTTTTGCTTCCTTTTGTTTTGTTTGCATTTCTCTGCCTTAAAGTGAATCGTCTGCCAATCCTGTCCCTCCTCG
Source organism: Coenobita brevimanus (assembly GCF_032717465.1). Taxonomy (NCBI): domain Eukaryota; kingdom Metazoa; phylum Arthropoda; class Malacostraca; order Decapoda; family Coenobitidae; genus Coenobita; species Coenobita brevimanus. The sequence continues at coordinate 26,329,407 of NC_136991.1, read as the reverse complement.
TTTCTTCCTGCTTTCTTGTGCCCCTTCCAGCCTCTCTCATCTCTTCTTGTTCTTCCATACTTATTCATCCCTCCCCCTTTCTCACTCTGCACTTGCCTATCTTACCCTGTTTCTCTCTGTATTTCCTGTCTTGTCCTGCCTCTCTCTGGTTTACCCTGACCCACCCTACCTCTCATCTAAATTCTCTTTCCATCACCCTGCCTAACTATGTCCAACTGTGCTTCGCTCTGCCCCAACCCTACTTCCCCTTGCCATGATCTACTTCATTTTCTTTGATAGTCATGGTTTGCCATGTCTCGTTGTACCTCTCCGCATTTTGCTCTACATCACTCTGTCTTGATCTGATTTTTCCTTTCATTTTTCTGCCTTTCCTCACCTGTCTCACCCCGCCCCTCACTCTGTAATACTTTTCCTTACCCTGCCTCACCCTGCCCCGCCCTCTGCCTTCGTTTCATTACCCTGCCTCACCCTACCCCTCACTCTGCCTTACTTTTCCTTACCCTGCCTCATCCTGCTCTTCGCGCTGCCTTACCTTTCCTCTCCCTGCCTTACAGTGTCACTCACCCTGTCATGCCTTTCCTTTGTCTGCCTCATCCTGCCCAACCATTCCTCACCCTGCTTTACCTTTCCTTACCCTGCCTCACCCTGCCAATCATGCTGCCATGCCTTTCCTTTCTTGGCATCACCCTGCCCTACCATTCCTCACCTGACCTAACTTGCTTACGTTTCTGCATTGTGTTCCTCACCTTATCCTCCCATTCCTCTCTCTCTCTCTCTCTCTCTCTCTCTCTCTTTCTCTTTCTGCGTGTGTGTGTGTGTGTGTGTGTGTGTGTGTGTGTGTGTGTGTGTATCTTCTTCTTCTTCTTCTTCTTCGTCTCCTCCTCCTCCTCCTCCTCCTCCTCACCTTTCATAACTTTTGTTCCTATTTCTTGCTCTCCTGCCTTCTCCGAACCTCACCCTACCCCTCTATTTCTCTCTCCTTCTATTCTTTTATCTCTTTCTGCCTCTTTATTCTCTCCCTCAGCTTCCTCGATAATTGTTTTCATTAATTTCTATTGCCTTGCCGTCTCTGTGTCCATCTCCTCCCCACCATTTTACTCTTTCTTTCCTTATCTTCTTTCCCTCTTTTCCCTTCTCTCTTCCTCTGTTTTTCCTCGCCTCTCCTTCCCCTCCTCCTTTGTTTTATTTCATTTTCTCTCCTCCCTTGATTCCTTCTTTCCTTAGTTTTTATCTTCCTTTTCTCTCCTCCTCTGTTTTTCTCTTTCTTTCATATCTTGTATTTTATCCTCTCCTCTTCTTCCTCTCTTTGATCCTCTCTACTCCTTTCTTTCTTCCTCCGTTTCACTAATTCTTTTCCTTTTTAGTTTCCTCTTTTATGTCGTCACTCTTACTAGCTCTCTTCATCCATTGTATTCTCTCTATCTTCCTTTCATTTACGCTCCTTTTCCTTCCTGCATCGATTGCTATTTCCTCCTCTCTTTCTGTCTGCCTCACTTTTGGACTTTCATTTCCTTCCTCTTTCTTCACTTTTACCCCCTTTTCCTTCCTCTATACCTGTTTCCTTTACATTATTCCTCTTCTTTTTCCACTGTTCTGTTCTCTGTTTTCCATCACTTTTTTCTATCTCTCACTTTGCCTTTTCCATTTTATCTTCTTCTGTTTCATTCTCTCTTATCCTTCCTTGGCATCTGTTTCTTGCTATTCACTCTTTTCCTACTTTGTATTATGTTTGCCTTCCTCTCTTCGTTTGTACTATTGTTTCCATTTATTCCCTTTTCTTTCATCCCCGTCTTTCTGCCCCTCTTCTTCCTCCTTATGACTTTCCACTCTCTCTGTCCCTCCTTTTCTGTCTGCAACTTTTGTCCTATTCTGTTCCTGTCTGCTTATTATTCATCCTCTTCCATTTCTCTTCCTCCTCTCCTTTGCTCTACCTTCATCTTTCTCCTCCTCATTTCTCCTATTCTCTCATTTCATTTCTCGCCCTCTTCCTATTCCTCTTTTTTCATTCTGTTTACATTTCCTTTCCGTACTTTCCTCACCTCTCCTCTCATTCCTTCTTCCAGTTTCTCTATTTCCTCCTCCTCCTCTTCCTTCTCTTCTTCTTCTTCTCTTCCTCTCCTCCTCCTCATTATCATCATTATCGCCATCATTATCATCATTAACATCATCATATAACTCCTCCTCCTCCATGAAGCTTACTACTTCCTTCCCTTTACCACTTCACTCTTCTTCAGTATTCTTTGCTTCAGCTGTTATATTTCCTTTATTTCTCACTGTTCACCCATCCTTTCTCTTTGCTTTCCCTTATTTATTTATTTTTTTGTGTGCATTTAATCTCCTTTCCTGCTTGTCTCTCCTCCAATTAATACACTGTTCCAATTCTACATACTATCACTCATATCGTACACGTTCACTCTCAGTCATCTCTCTCTCTCTCTCTCTCTCTCTCTCTCTCTCTCTCTCTTTGTCTGTCTGTCTGTCTGTCTGTCTGTCTGTCTCTCTCTCTTTCTCTTTCTGTTTGTATATATATATATATATATATATATATATATATATATATATATATCTCCACCTTCCTTCCTCTCTTCACTCCTTTATACCCTCCTATATCCTCCTTTTATCTCCCTCTTCTCCCTTTTATATTCTTCATTCCTTCCCCTCCTGAACCCTCTACCTCCTCCCTTCCCTCCCCTCATCATCCCTCTATATTGTCTCTTCCTTCCCTTCTTCACCCCTCTGTATCCTCTCTTTCTTCCCTATTTCACCCTTCTATATACTCTCTCTCTTCCCCTCTTCATCCCTCTACATTCTCCCTTCCTTCCACTTTTCACCCCTCCATATCCTCTCTTCCTTCCCTTCTTCACCTTTCTGTATCCTCCCTTCCTTCCTCTCTTTACTCCTTCATATCCTCCATTTCTTTCTTTTCTCACCTATTTTTCTCTTTCCTCTCCACCCATTTTTATTCTCTCCTCCTTCCCATCTTCACTTCTCTATATCTTTTCCTCATTACCTCCTTATTTTCTCCTTTACCTTCATGTTTGTGGCCGGTCCTTTCCTCCCTTCATCTGTTTCTCACATCTTTCTCTCCTTATCTCCCTTCTTCACTGTCTTCTTCATCTTTCCTTCCCTGCTTCCTTTAGCGACTAATCTCGCTTCCTTCCTTCACTAGCCCCTATTTCTCTCTTTTCCCTCCTTCTAAGTCTCCCCTCTTCCTCTACGTCTCTTCCTACTTCACCGACTCCCGTTTCAATCCCTCCCGCGCCTCACTGCCTTTACTACCATTCTCCTCATTTCCTCCTTCCCATCCTCTCCTCGTTCTCCCCCTTCACTACTTCATCTTCCCTTCCTCTCCTCGTTCTCTCTAATACTGTCTTACTTCCCTGTTTCCTCTTTCATTCCAATTTGCCTTCCTCCCTTTCCTGTTCCCCTTCCTCAATCCTTCTTCCCCTCTTTTTCTCCTTTTCCCCCTTCCCTTCAATCGTCCCTCTTTCCTTCTATTTCTACTCCTTTCCCTCCTTATTTCCCTTTTTCCTTCATTTCTTCCTCATTTTCCCTCCTTTCCACTGCCTCTCTTCAGTGCCTGTATTTCCCTCTCTCCTTCTGTTATTCCTTACACTGCCTCTCTTTTGCTCTGCTCCTCTCTCCCTCCTTCCATCCACTACCTATCTTCAGTTCCCTTTCTTCTGCCCTTCCCTCTATTTTTTCTACAACTCCATCGCTTCACTTCTTGTCCTCATTCCGTTCCCTTCATTGTTCTTTTTCTCCCCCGTCCCCTGCGTTTCTTCCTTCATTTTCTTGCCTCTTTGAAGTTCCCCTCCTCTTTTTCTCCCGCCTTCCCTCATTCTCTCCATTTCCTCCCTTCAGTTCCTTTCCTACCTTTCCCCTTCCTTCCCTCCTTCCCCCCCTCCTTCCCTCCACTGCCTCTCCTTCCAGTAACCATTAAGGAAATTTGGATTGACTGCATCGTGGACTTAAATGTAGCCAACTGGTCATTACGGTGTTAGTAGGGCGTAACGGAGGATGTTGGGTGTAGGGTGCTGGGTGTGGGCTATAGAGTGGTTGGTGTGGGGTCCTGAGTGTAGGCTATAAGGTGGTTGGTGTGGGGTCCTGAGTGTAGGCTATAAGGTGGTTGGTGTGGGGTCCTGGGTGTAGGTCCTGGGTGTGGGCTATAGGGTGGCTGGTGTGGGGTCCTGGGTGTGGGCTATAGAGTGGTTGGTGTAGGGTCCTGGGTGTAGGCTATAGGGTGGCTGGTGTGGGGTCCTGGGTGTGGGCTATAGGGTGGTTGGTGTGGGGTCCTGGGTGTAGGCTATAGGGTGGCTGGTGTGGGGTCCTGGGTCCAGGGTGTTGGCTGTAAGGCATAAAGGAAGGTGTTGGCTGTGAGGTGAAGGATGCTGCTTTTGGATATAGGGTGTACGGTGCTGGAAGTAAGGTGTAGGGCGCTGCACGTAGGTGCTGGGTAGATGATGTAGGCATCTGCGTGTAGGGTGCTGAGTATAAGATGTAGGGTGTTGGGTGTAGGTTACTGGGTGTAGGGTACTGAGAGTAGGATGCTGGGTGTTGGCTGTTTGATGTAACATACCGAGTTCTGGGTGCAATGTGATGGTTGTGAGGTGTAGGGTGATGGGTCTAGGAGGGTGTAGGGTGCTGGATGTAAGATGCTGGATGTAAGATGCTGGGTGTATAACGTACGGTGCTCGGTGTAGTATGCTGGATGTTTGATGCAGGGTGCTGGGTGTAACACGTGAGGTGTTGGATGTATGGTATTGAGTGTAGAGTGCTTGATGCACGGTGTTGGGAAAGGATGGAGGGTGCTGGGTGTAGGGTGCTAGGTGTAAAGGTGATGGATGTAAGGTGTAGAGAACTGGGTGTAGGATGTAGACTATTGGGTGCTGGGTGGAGGGTGTAGAGATATTGGATGTAGGGTGCTGAGTGTAGGGTGTTGGATGTAGGGGTATAGGGCTGTGAATGTACGATAGGGCGTTGGGTATAGTGCTGAGTGTACGATAAATGGTGCTGGGTGTTGGGTGCTGGGTGCTGAGTGTAGGGTGCTGGGTGTAGGGTGCTGGGTATAAGATGCAGAAAGCTGGCTGTAGGATGCCGGGTGTAAAATGCAGAGCGCTGGGTGTGTTTTTTTTTTGTTTTTTTTAATATGTCCGACTCTGGGCATAGGCTTCACAGCCTGCTTCCAAGGCCCGGTAGTTCTCCCACATACCATACACTTCTACATGTCACCATTTCGGCGCTAACACCCACCGTCCTTATTGAACCATGCTAGGGCTGTCTCATACAGGACTGGTGTAGAGTGTCAGATGCAGACTGCGGGATGTTGGGTGTATAAGGTTGGGTGTGGGGTGTATGAGGTTAGTTGTAGGGTAAAGTGTGTACGGTGCTAGGTGCAGGATGTTTGGTTAAGAATGTTGGGTGTTGGGTGTTGAGTTTAGAGTGTTGGGGGTAGGTTATTGGGTGTAAGGTGTTAGGTGTAGAGTGTTAGGTGTAGAGTTCTGAGTGAAGGGTGTTAAATCTGGGATGTTAGGTGCTAGGTATTAGGTTTAGAGTGCTGGGTGTACGGTGGTGGGTGTAAGATGTTGGATGTACTGTGTTCGGTGTGGGATATTGGGTGCAGGGTACTTGGTGTAATGTGCTAAGAGTACGGTGTTGGGTGTAGGGTGTAGCGCAGTGTGGGGTGTTACGTGTAGAGTGTTGAGTGTAGGGTGTTGGGTGTAGGGTGCTGGGTGTAGGGTGCAGGGTGTTGGGTGTAGGGAGCTGGGTGTAGGATGTTGAGTGAATGGTGTTAGGTGTAGGGTGTTAGGTGTAGGGTATTGGATGCAGCTTGCTGGGTGTAAGGTGTTGGGTATAGAGTGCGGCATGCTGGGTGTAGAGTGTTGGGTGTAAGGTGTTGGGTGTAAGGTGTTGGGTGTAGGGTGCTGGCTGTAGAGTGTTGGGTGTAAGGTGTTGGGTGTAGGGTGCTGGCTGTAGAGTGTTGGATGTAAGGTAAAGTGTTGGGTGTAGAAAGCCTGGTGTTCGGTGTGGGGTGTAAGGTTAATGGTGTCGGGTCCTGGGTGTTGAGTGGTGGTTGCAAGGCGTAATGGAATGTGTAGAGACTTAGGTGAAGGGTGCTGGCTGTAGGCTGTAGGGGACAGCGTGTAAGGTGTAGGTGTTTGGCGTAGTGTGAAGGATATTAGATGCTGTGTGTAGCGTGATTGGTGTAGGGTGTAAGGCTTTTTTCGTGCAAGGAAGAAGGAACCGAAGGCCAGCAACCCGCAAGATTGTTCCATCCAAGAAAAAATAAAGATAACAGAGAGCCAAATCACGATCCGTTCTTTTCGAGATGTCTGGACACTTTACATTTAAAGACTGAAGGTCATAGGCAGTAGGAAATACAGGCAGAGGAAAACAGTTTCAGAGTTGACTTGTAACATACACGAAGAACTGGGAGTAACGGTTGATTCTTGCATTAGAAAGTTGGACAGAGAAACGAGTCAGAGTTTGCTGCTACATGGGTGCTACGCACCCGCTATAGTGGTGGAGGGATGCATGCAGACAGATCAGAGGAGCAGTGACCGCTTAAGCAGAGACAGAGAAGAGATAAAGAGGCAAGAATACAGCGACGAGACAGAGGTTGAAGGAAGCCAGTAAGAGGAGGAGAATTAATGAGACGAAAAGCCTTTGATTCCACCTTGTTGAGAAGAGCTGTATATGGGGAGCCTTCCCATACATGAGAGTTGTACTCTATACAGAGGCAAATATTATCTTTAAATAAAATCAACAACTGTCCAGGGTAAAGAACGCACAGAGTCGGCTTAGCACACATATCTCGTGTAAACAGATATTACAAGAAATGTAATATGATCTTTTCGAGATTAATCCCGAGAATGAAACCCTAGGTATGTTCAAAGATGGTGCAGGACTGAGTCAGATACTGCCAAAAATTAGAGGAAACTTCTGCGGAAGATTTTGACTTGTCGATAGATGCAAGAACTGAGTTTTTGATGCATTAAGAACAAGATGATTACTTTTACCCCACTCAGATATATGAGCAAAGTCAGACATTAAGTGTGCCACAGCCTCATCCCTTGTTTATTGTATTAATTGCTCAGATGGACGTTGCGAGACGCGGATAGAAAGGTGAATGGTGGAACCATCAGTATATGAGTGGATAGGATTAGCCTAGATGTGTGGGGTGATGGATGTGGGATGCTGGGTGTAGAGTATAGGGTGCAAGTTGCTTGTATTGTGCTGGATGTAAAGTGCTGGATGTAGTGTACTGGGTGTAAGGTGCTGAGTGTAAGGTGCAGGGTGCTGGGTGTAAAGTGTAGGGTGCTGGGTATAGAGTTCCGGATGTTTGGTGTAAAGTGCTGTTTAACGTGTAAGGTGGTGGGTGTAGGATGTTTGATGTAGGGTACTGGGTGACATTAGTGTAATAGGCAGGATGCTGGCTGTAGAGTTTGGGGTGTAGGGCGTTGAGTACAGGATGCTGGGTGTATAGAGTTTTGGGTGTTGGGCGTGGAGTGCAGGGTGCTGGGTGTAGAGTTTTGGGTGTAGGGCGTTGAGTGTACGGTGCTGGATGTAGGGTTTTGGGTGTAGGGCGTTAAGCGAAGGATGCTGGGTGTACGGTGTTAGATGTAGGGTGCTGGGCTTAGGGTGTTTGATGTACCGTAAGGTGCTGGGTGTAGGATGCTGGCAGCAGGGTACTGGGTGTACGTTACTGGGTACAGAGTATTTGATGTTGAGTGTTGGGTGCACAGTGCTGGATACAGAGTGCTGGGTGTCTGGTGCTGGGTGTAAGGTGCTTGGTGTTGGATATTTATAGGTGTACGTTATAGTGTTAGGGTATGGTGCTGTGTGTGTAGGATGCTGGGTGTAAGGTATAGGGTGTCCGGCATAAGGTGTAGGGTGGTGGGCCTAGGCGGTTACATATACCTTTATCTAACTGAACACTACAATGGGTCTCCCAAGAACTGAATAAAATCGTCTGGAGGAGGCAAAAATAAATCAGTAGAGCATGCCATCGGCTTGAAGGAGCCAAAAGAACTAGGTCTAGACATTGGTTTACAGCATCAGTCTTAAAGATTGGTGTTTGACCCCGGATTTGCCCCAGGAGGGTACGCTCCCCCTATAGTGGGGGGGGGGGCACAATCTGGCCGCACTATGGGGTGGTACTACTACTCTGCGGCCAGGTTGTGTTAGGAAGAATACTGCCACCGTATTCCCTGCGTGTCGTAAAAGGCGACTAGAAGGGGCGGGGTGAGGGGACTAGGGACCCCCTCCTCTGTTTTTTAGTTCCTAAAAAGAGACAGGCCAGAGAAAGGGATGGGGGATTGAGTTATCCCCGTACCCTGAAGATTGGGTCTATGAATGTGCGTGGATATAGTACGATTGAGGTTAAAAGGGAGGAGACTGGGAGAATGTTTGTGAGAAGAAAGTTGGATGTGTTAGCTTTGAATGAAATGAAGATGAAAGGGAAGGGTGAGTCTACTGTATGTTTGGAAGTGTGAATGGAAGATTGTCAGGTGTTGATAGATGAAGGGCAAGAGAAGGTATGGCCTTGTTAGTGAGTCCGGAAGTACAGCAGTGTGTGATTGAATGGAAGGAGGTGTCATCGAGACTGATGTGGGTGAAAGCGAAATTTGAACGTGAGTTGTGGGTGTTTGTGAGTGCATATGGACCTGGTAGTGAAAGGGATGAAAAAGAGAGGGAGTCTTTCTGGAATGATGTTGATGAGTGTCTGCAGAGTTTTGGAGCGAATGTGAATGTGGTAATGATGGGAGATCTGAATGCTAGAGTGGGAAATGTAGCAGTTGAAGGTGTAGTTGGTAAGCATGGTGTGCCTGGAAGAAATGAAAATAGGGAACGAATGATAGGGATGTGTGTTCAGCGAGAGATGGTGATTGGAAATATGCTGTTTGAGAAGAAAGATATTTATAAGTATACATGGGTGAGGCAGGAGGGTGGAAGGGTTCTTGATAGAGCGTTGATGGACTATGTGGTTGTGTCTAGGAATGTAATAGGAAGATTGTTGGATGTGAAAGTTATAAGAGGGGAGGGTGGAGGTATGTCTGACCACTACTTGGTGGAGGGAAAGTTAAGAGTAGATAAGAGATGGGTGAGAGCTAGGAGGGTTAGGTGTGGCAGGGAGGTTTTGAAAGTGGGTGAGTTGGATAAAAAAGAGAAAAAGATAGAGTATCAGGACAAATTGAATGATGAGTGGAACGCAGTGAAAGATCAAGAAAATGGCAATGTGGAGGAGGAATGGCAGTTGTTTAACCCGCAGCGTCCCGGGGACATACTTCCACGTCCTCACGTTTTGTCTCAGCTAATCCCGGGGACGTACTTCAACGTCCTGCAATTGCAAGGTTCATAATTTCCAAAATTTTCAAAATTTGCGCGAGATTTTCGTTTCACCCGGGTACCCAAGCCTCCCCTACCTGCCGCCAGGCGGGTAGCGTCCAAGACCCCGTGTGACCCGCGCTCGCCCTTGTCTCGGTCACTCACCTGCTAGCAGTGACCCAGGTCAGACATGGCGCGGAAAGGTCTCTCAGACGAGGAAATCGCATCCGTCCTGGAAGCCTTCACTGGAGACAGTGATTCTCTACTCGATGATGATGTGGTGGATCGTGATTACGTCCAGCTAGAGGAAGAAATAAGTAGCAGTGATGAGGAGGTCCCTTCGCCCCGAAAAACGCGGTATGTGACATACTGTAAGGCAAGGGAAGGCCAGCCTGCTCCCCAACCACGTGCACAGCTATCTCTCCATCCCGAATCTGATGAGGACGAGGATGAGGACGATGAGGATGACGGAGGCCTAGGACGTGATATCGCCGCGTGGTTGGGAAAAGAGAAAATATCACCACGAGGATCAGAAGGTGGGGCGAGACGACACATAAGGTATGGTGAAAGTACTTTGTCTGGGGAAGTGGCAAGTGGTGTGGTGGGATTGCTGGGAGAAAGGGAAAGTGTTGTGGCGGCAGCGCGGGGTGAAAGTGAGAGTGGTGTGGGGGTAGTGTGGGGTGAAGGGGCAAGTGGTGTGAGGGAGGCAGCACGAGCACGTGGTGCTCGTAGGCCTAGGGGAGAGGAGGTTGGGTCACTCCCTAGCACTTCTTTCGCCCCTGAATATTCCCAAACTTCCTCCCCACAGCCCCAGGATGTGGGGAAAGGAAAGAAAGGGAAGGGAAAGGGTAAAGGAAAAGGGAGAGGGAAGAGAAGTGCGAGTGATGAGAGGCGCCGCTCTCCACCTCCCCAACCTCCCCCACCACCCTCATCTCCCCACCCTGACGAAGGGTGTTATTTTTTCGGAAAAGTAATGTATAAGATGAGAATTAGTGTAAGTGGAAAGAATTGTTATCAAAACTACACCCACTGTGTAAATCCGGTCAGTAAATATGTGATAGCAAGGAAATAAAGTGGAAACGGGTGTAATGTTAGCATGAATAAAACGTATAAGTTGAACATTAGTGTAAGTTGTCATAATTGATGTCACGAGTACACCCACATTCTGGTCAGTAAGTATGTGATAGGAATTATATACAGTGGAAGATGTTGTAATGTTATTAGTAAGGTATTTTATAAGTTGAATATTAGTGTAAGATGAAACAAATGATATCGCGATAACACTCCCTGTGTAAGTACGCGCAAATATGACGCTCAGTTCCATCGTAAGTTCAGAAATGATGTGATATCAATTATATCAAGTGTTAACATGTGCAATGTTAGTGGAGAATTATTATATAAGTACAAAAATAGGTTGTAAGTTGAAATAGTTGTCATAGCGACTTCACCGTGTGTGTTATTATGCGCTATTATTACGCCATATATTTACGTAAGGCCTGAAATAATCTCAAAACAGTTCTATAAAGTTGAAAAGTGTATAATAATATTAGAAAAGTATTATGTAAGTAGAAAAAGCACAATACGAGTTGAAACAACAGTCACAGCGAGTTCACTCACTACGTAAATAAGCGCTAACATTACGCTAAATGTTATCAAAAGGCCTGTGAATACGTAAAAACAGTTCAATAAAATGTAAAATGGTATAATGTTATTGTAGAAGTATTATGTAAGTAAAAAAATTTATATGTATCATGATTTTAGAATGTTAGCGATTCATCGTGACCAAGTTGGCCGATTTTGCTCGTTTCGCACGATGGTACAATGCTTATTTCTGCTCTATTTTTGTATAAAATCAATATACTCTTTTATCACATGTTTTTATGTTTGTAATAAATTCATTTCTACTTACTTTCATTGGTTTCCCAGACTTATAATACCATAGAAAACGTTTGAGGCTCAGACCGCCTAGGGAGAACACGGGGCCAGGTGGGACCAACGCATACCTGGTTAAGCTAATTAGGGACCCCGGAGACCAATTTCTTTGCCACCGACCATTGTTTCTGACCAAAAGCGAAAGTTTAAGCCAAAAAAAAAAAAGGTCGAAAAATGGTTGGGATTGGGGGGCACCAGTGGTCGAAAAGTGGTCGGGACGGGGCGGGTTAAGAGTGCTGTGATGGGGCATGCAGAAGACGTGTTTGGTGTGAGACGTGTGGGTGGTGGTGTAAGAAAAGGAAGTGAATGGTGGTGCGAGGAAGTAAGTATGGTTGTGGCTGAGAAGAGACGTGCATATGAAGTGTGGCTGCAGAGGAAGGATGTGGTGTCATATGAGAGGTATAAGGAAAAGAGGAATAGGGCGAGAAGGACTGTGCGTGATGCTAAAGTGGCAGCAGATGAGAGGTGGGGTAGGGGGCTGACTGAGAATTTTCAACATAATAAGAAAATGTTCTGTAAGGAGGTGAACAGGGTGCGAAAGGGAGAGTCTGGGAAGGAAGAGCAAGTAAAAGCAGATGATGGAAGGATGTTAACTGAGATGGATGCAGTAAGGAAGAGATGGGCAGAGTATTTTGAAAGATTGTTAAATGTAGAGGAGGAAAGGGTGGCTGAGATTGTGGCGGATGGAAGGGTGCAAGGAATAAATGTGTTGGGAGAGTTGAATGATTCTTTGATCACGAAGGAGGAAGGGAAGAATGCAGTAAAAGAGATGAAAACAGGGAAAGCTGCAGGTATGGATGGGTGTGCTGTGGAATGCCTGAAGGGTGGTGGAGTGATTTTTGTTGACTGGTTAGTAAGATTATTGAATGTGTGCTTTGTGAAAGGTATGGTGCCAATTGACTGGGCAAGTGCTTGTGTGGTCCCGTTCTATAAAGGCAAGGGTGATAAGTATGAATGCACTGGCTTTAGGGGTATAAGTTTGTTGAGTGTTGTAGGTAAGGTTTATGGCAGAATGTTAATTATGAGAGTTAGAGAGGGTACAGAGGGTGTGATTGGTGATGACCAGTGTGGCTTTAAGAGAGGGAGGGGATGCGTGGATCAGGTGTTTGCTGTGAGACAAGTGTGTGAAAAGTATTTAGTGAAAGGCAAGGATGTGTTTTGGGCATTCATGGATTTAGAGAAAGCGTATGATAGAATTGATAGGGAGGCTTTGTGGACTGTTTTAAGACTGTATGGAATTGATGGTAGGTTACTAAAAGGAGTGAAAAGTTTTATGTAAATAGTAGAGCGTGTGTAAGAGTGGGAAATGCTGTGAGTGATTGGTTTTCCGCGAGAGTGGGGCTGTGACAGGGATGTGTGATGTCGCCCTGGTTGTTTAATATTTATATGGATGGTGTTGTAAGGGAGGTGAATGCAAGAGTTTTAGGTGGAGGCCTGAGTCTGGTGAATGTTGATGGTGGAGAGTGGAATCAGAAGCAGCTGCTGTTTGCAGATGATACTGCAATGGTGGCTGATTCAGAGGAGAGATTGAGACAGTTGGTAGAGGAGTTTGGAAGGGTGTGTGAAAGGAGGAAATTGAAAGTAAATAAGAATAAGAGTAAGTGACGTGTACGAGGTTGGTAGATGGTAGGGGGATGAATATAGTTTTGAATGGTGAGTTGCTTGAGGAGGTAGAGTATTTTAAATATCTAGGGTCACATGTTGCTGTGGATGGAAGAATAGATGCAGAAGTGAAGTTTAGAATGAAAAAAGTAGGAAAGATGCTGGAAGGAATGAAAAAAGTGTTTAGATATCGTTCGCTTAGAATGGATGTAAAGAGAAGGCTGTATGAGGGTGTTGTGGTACCGACTGCATTATATGGGGCTGAAACGTGGAATATGGGTGTAGCAGAGAGGAAAAGATTGAATGTAATGGAGATGAGGTGTCTGAGGAGTATGTGTGGAGTGACGCGAATGGATCGAGTGCGAAATGATGAAGTGTGAAGGAGAACTGGAGTTGTTCGGGAGATGGCTGGTATAGTTGAGCAGAGGGCGTTGTGATGATTTGGGCATATGGAGAGAATGGATAATGAGAGATTGGTGAAAAAGATAACTAGATCTGATGTGAGAGGTGTAAGGCTGAGAGGAAGACCACGAATAGGATGGATGGACAGTGTAAAGAGAGCGCTGGATGCGAGAGGGATGTCTGTTGAGCAAGGAAGAGTGGCTGTGCGTGACAGAAATAAATGGAGAGGAATTGTGAATGAATAAATGATGACGCAGCCCTGAGGGGATAATCTCACACATTTGGTCTGATCAGCTAGTCAGGTCAGGTGCGGGTAAGGGGATGGGTCTATTATGATGTGGCAGGGGTAAACCAGCTCTGCTGTCAGGCCCTGCTGCGGATGTCACTGATTGCACTGTGCAGTTGACCCTTGTGCGGTGTGGTGCGGTGAGGATCTGTCCGTTCTCCCCTTTGGGGCTAAGATGCGAATGAATGTTTGAATGGATGAGTAAATGGGGAGTGTGTCGTCCTGTCTCGACTACCTCCTTTTCCTTGGGGGAAGCAGCCTAGGTATATAGATAGATAGATATAGAACTCACTGACTACCCTGCCCCAGCAAGGACGGTGGTTCTACTTGCCTGCCTACACACTCGGTTTCTATCTGTTTGTTGCAAGAAGTCAGATTCATTAATCAGCTTGCGATCACTTCCCGTGTCTACTCAGGGAACCAACTTTCTTCCCAGTTCCGTCCGAAAATTATGTAAAATCTGCGTAATATAGTCAGAGTCATCACTAAACTAATGAGTGTCTGGGACAATTTGACTTTTCCGCAAGGTATTTATCAGGCCTGAAGAAGACACAGATTTCGCTGTTTGCACCTATAATATAATTTTTTGTGTTTGTAAATAATGTTTTTCGTTCTGGAAAACATTATTATAAAGAGCTTTTTTTTTTTTACAGGAATGACAGGGAAAGAAGAGCGTAAAAGGTTAACCAAATCTCTCTTTATTTCTAGCAGACGGATACCTCAGGTACGACAAAAATTAATCACAAATTCATGTATTAATCCTGCTCCAGACATTAATACAATAATCCGAATTTTGACCCTGCATAATGGCCTTGAGAAATGTTCCGGCAAACAGGTTTCCACTTCCACCACAACTACCACCACTGATAATACAGCCGTTACCTCAGACACAAACATTGCAGGCTACAGTTGTATTACTACGCATTACTACAACTATTCCTACTGTCAGGATCAACACAGTCATTATCAACACACTCTCCATTTTCTGTCATTACAACTGGGTCATGCCCAACACCACCAGCTTAAAACAATTATTTACATTTCGTACGACACACGACTTATCATTATTATAAATACTCCCTCGACAACATGTTTAGCATGGTCTTTGAAGCGATACCGTAAAATACCGGAGTTGTTAGTTAAATGTTTGTGATCAAGGGAAATGTATTAGTCCTCATGTTGTGACGCTAGAAGACTGGCCGAGCAGTGCCGTCTGTTGACTCCCTGAAGTATTGCCATCATTGAACGGGTTTCCAAGCCAATTCTTGCAATCAGTACTACAGCATTTACTTCGCTCACTATTGCCACCATCACCACCTCCATAATCATGATCATCATCATATCATACAGTTTCCATTATTTCAAAAGGAATAGATAGGATATGGAAAGCAAAGAAAGGAAAACACAGCGCTGAACTTTAACTAGAATGCCTAGCGAAAATGGATCATATTTACATTTCTTGAACTACCAAACAGCTACCCTCACTATCATTTACAACCACTAACACAGAAATCTCCCCCCATTGTGAGACTCGCCACTAACCACCGTCTCCTCAGTTGTAAGTAACATCGCTAAATCCACCATAACTAGTTTCTTCCAAAACTGCCATCATATCCACCATCAGCACCATTACTGCCATCCCATCAACCCTCATCATTATCACCTAATGTCATTACCTTAACCCTAGCCACACCATGTCACTCTTTTTTTCTTTCTATCCAGACGAGTATATTCAGGTCGAGAGACATTTAGAATTGGTGATTAGGTATAGCCATTAATCCCTTCCGTGCTCGGGTGGCCTCTATCCTCCTAAGCTTAATAAAAAAAAAAAATGCTTGGTATCATCAAAAACATAATATAAAAGATATATTAGGGTTAAAGGGGTTAAAAATCCAGCCGTCTCAAAAGTAATCACGGCTACAACCACTTTCATCGGACGCACTGTCGCCATCACAATAACTTAACCATCGACATAATCTCACCATCATCACCACAACCACCATACCCACATCATCGCCACATCACACTCAGCACTTACACCACCACCATCATCACCACAACTTCAATCACAACCAAATCCACCACCATCAACCTGGTCATCACAGTAACAGCCACCACCACCACAATTTCACCCAGCAATACCACATTCTCACCAAATGACAATGATCACAAACAGTCATCATTAACCCTACCTGAAAAACAAACACAACTAACTTCATTCTCGCCATATTCATCAGCACAAGTATAACACAAACACCATCACTCCTGTACCATTAAAGCAACTATTGCTACCACTGCCATCACCGCACCTACCACCACATCCCCATTTTCACTATACCCACCATCACGACCTCAACCATAATCACCATTATCACATTTACAAAGACCACAGCTACCCTACCTTTCCCACTGCCAGCCACCACAACCACAACCACCATCATCCTAACCCTAACTAGCCTATACTCGCCACAAGAAAAAAAAAAATAATAATAATAATAACAACCCCCTCCAATAACTACAACTAGAGCCACTACAGCTTGAAAAATATTCCCATGCCCCGCTGGCTGTCAGGGCGGTGGATGAAAGGTGAAAGGAGATCCCCGGCGAGACAGGTGAGGCTCAGGTGACACTAATGAGAGCACCTGTCACCTTACACACACTGATATGGCTCAGATTTCCTGTGTGTTGCTGCCTTTTGTGTATTACTCTTATGTAACCCAACAAGACCTCTGTTCAGTGGTAGCATTATATTTTAGCTCCATTCACACGATTTTAATCACCTTACGATATGTCACATGACCCAGAGAGTTATATTCTCTCAATATATCCCACTGACACACTTGTTCCCTAATGCATTAAGAGTTAGACGTCCACACCACAGGTAGAGAACGTATCCGAACGATCGAGGTTGCATTCTGGGGCTTTTCGGCTACATTTTTTATTTTTTTTATTTTTTTAATGATTGGTAGCTTACCACTGGAAAGCAGTTTTCATCAAAGTTGAAAGAGGTACGATATGCCGTGATTGGCGTAGCAGCTGAGAAAATAAAATAGTTTGATGTTCTGTTCGTGCAAAGCGTTTTCTTTTTTTTTTTCTTTTTTCTTCCTTTTTTGTTTTGTTTTTGGCTATATTTTGCCCCATGAGGGAAAAAAGCTATGGTACCGCTGAAAGGCAATTTTCATGACAATTTCAAGCTCGTATGACATGCCAGGATTGGTTCAGCAGCTGACAAGAAAAAAGTTTTTGTTTTCCCACAGCATGGAAATTTTACGGCTTTACTGGGCAAGAATATTACACACGAAATATCGGCCAAAGTTTAATGTTCTCGCTCGAGCCACTTGCCTGAATGGTAATATTTTAGCTGATTCCCGACAATTTATTCACATACAGAATAAGTCCAGGCATCTGTGAGTAAGTTCATATGCTTGGACTTATGTTCTCGGTAGATTTGGCTGCTCCCCAACACCTCTTGCCCTCCAATAATTTCTGCATATGAACAAGATTGTATTATCTTGCATGTTCTATGATTAGAATGTTGGACTGAATCAGAGATGTGTCATGTCTTCAGCATATACTGTATATGGATGCTAGGTAGACAGTTGATTTTGGTGTGTGTGTGTGTGTGTGTGTGTGTGTGTGTGTGTGTGTGTGTGTGTGTGTGTGTGTGTGTGTGTGTGTGTGAGAGAGAGAGAGAGAGAGAGAGAGAGAGAGAGAGAGAGAGAATATGGTTCTGAAACTGCTTGTGCTGTTATTTGCCGATGGTAATATATTATTACACGAAGATAAGTGGGAGTTGCAAGGCTTTTTGAATGAAGTTTCGACTGTGTTTATAGGAAAAGAAGTACACTTGTAAATGTAGTAAAAGGTAAGTTATGCTGTTTGAGGGGAATGAAATCAAGGAGTACGTAGTGTGGTTCAATGTCAGGAAATGAAGACTGTGAATTAATGCCTGCAAATACTTATGAAGTGTGATAAGCAAGGTCGGAAAGTTAAAGGATGAAGTGTATGAATAGGTATAGAAGAGGAGAATGGTTGCAGGTTCACTGAGAGAGTGATAAGGAATAGACAGACGAGCATGGAAGTAAAAAAAAAAAAGTCGCTGCATGACAGTATTGTGGTCTCCACTCTGTTGTATGGAAGTGAAGCTCTGGCTGCTGGAAGGACGCAAGTCAAGAGTGAAAGGAATGGAAATGTGATATCTGAGAGGAATATGTTACAGTTAGACAAACAATAAGGATGTGAAGGAGCACTGCGGTGTAGATATGTATGTGCTGCACAGCATTTGAGGAAGTACCTTGAGATGGTTACACCATGTGGTGATGATGGAGAATGAGAGTTTAACCAGGAGATTCTAGATGACTGAGGTGGAAGGTGGGGGAGACCGAGGATGACATGGAGATGGGGTGGAGAAGCACACAAGCGATAGAGGATACGAGCTGGAGAGAAAGCATCTAGATGTTGAAGGACAGGATGACACGGAAGCGATTCGTCTGTGACCATCCCTTTTAGGGATTAAGACATCCTGTCAGAGATAAGATGACACACAGTCTACGCCAGTATCGAATGAGCTGCAAATAATATCATTCATCTAATCATCATCCAACACTTTTTCGGCCCCACTAGGGACGCGGGACAAGACTACTCAGTTCGACATTTAAGGCAAAGGTGACCAGCCTCACTTGCCCCTGAGTGGTATTATGTGAGCAATAAATCCCAACCACCCATCAGATGGCATCCCTTACAAGCTCCATATGCTTGACGGGTAGACCACCGGACCTCATTTGGCTATATGGTTACCACCCACCGTTGTATATGACCTTTTGGGTTACAGGTTATCATTTCGCTTCTCAATCTAGAGTCACCTGAAGGCAGCATTACTTCGAGTGAGGGGATGGTGGTTGTTCCCACCTACCATAATTATATGTTGACCGAATGTGAAAAGGAAATAAGCAAAATTTATCACTGCTAGGAACCCTCGCAAACTTTTGAGAACAGGAACTCGCGAGCCTTCTTACTTTTATGTATGTAGTTTCTTTATTTCCTGAGAAAAGAAAAATGTTCTCTTTGATTAGATAACTAGCTAGAAATACGAACTGAAACTCTTTAATTGCGATGATATTTTAATATTATTCCTGTCACCATTACAGTGTTATATTTACCTCCCCCAGACGGAGGCCGGCGAGTTAATGTTTTTGGTCAAGTTTGTTTCACTGATTGCTTCCTTGCTTGTTTGTTTCTTTGCTAGCAACATTACGGAAAAACGACTGAATGGAATTACACGAAACGTTTAGGATATGTGGGCACTGGTCCTCAAAGAAAGCAATTGAATTTTGACGATAATCGAGTGACCTTGAAAGGTTAAAATCAAGGTCACGGATTTTTAGAGGGCTACAACTCGAAAACGGTTGAAGATAGAGATATTTACTATTATGAACATACAGGAACTCGTGACATGGGCTTTCATTTGGCACGAAGACCTTCGACCTTGTGAGATCTTAAATGGTCAAACTTAAGGTCACGGATATTCAGGGTACTATAAATCGAATCTCGTTGAAGATACTGTAGATATTTATCATCAAGATATAGGAAGTCTCATGTGGGTTTTTACTTGACACCATGACCTTTGACACTGAGTGACACTGATAGGTCAAACGCAAGATCACGGATTTTCAAAAACCCCCCTACCCATGGGGGTAGGGTTTTTTTTCAAGAATACTCCCCCAGTATCCCTGCTTGTCATTAAAGGCGACTAAAAGGGTTGGCGGAGGGTTAGTGCCCCTCCTCGGAAAACAACTAACTAAAAAAACAAACAATAAGCCTCGGACAAGGACTGACCAAACGATGACGACCAAGGACCGGACAAAGGACATGGTAATTGGAACTTGGAATGTAAGGGGAGCGAATGATGAGGTGAAAGAGAGAGAGTTTGCCCAGGTGCTTGATGGTGCGAAAGTGGATGTATGTGGAATAACTGAAACAAAATGGAGAGGAGAAAGTGTGAGAGAATGGGAGTATGGATGGGATATATGTGCAGGAGTAGGTGAGAATGAGAGGGCAAAGGAAGGAGTATGTATAGTTGTGAGTAAAAGATGGAAGAGGAGCATAAGACAGTATGGATAAGTTGGGTCAAGGATTGTGTGGGTAAACTTGAAAGTTGGAATACAAATGTGGGCGATTGTGTGTGTGTACGCACCAACACAAGATCGTGCTAGAAGAGTGAGAGAAGAGTTCTGGACAAATGTAGAAGTGTGCATGGAAAAGTTTGGAAGGAATGAGAGAGTGTTTTTCAATGGTGATATGAATGGTAAAGTTGGGAATGTGAAGGTGGATGGAATAGTTGGTGAGTGGAGTGTGCCTGCTGAGATAGAGGAAAATGGGAGTGCGTTAGTGGACACTTGTGCTGGGAGGGGGTTGGTGATAGCCAATACCCTCTTCAGGCATAAAATGATTCACAGGTATACATGGCGAGTGATGAGAAGGGTGGGTGGTGAACTGAATGAAAGGAAGGCAATGATTGATTATGTGTGTGTGGATGAAAGGATGCGAAGATGTGTAAAGGATGCAAGTGTGTATAGAGGTTGGGGGAGTGGACTTTCTGACCACTACTTGGTGGTGGCCAGAATTAGAATGCAAGTAAGATGGACGAATAGAAGAAGGGAAAGACGAGAGGAAGGAGTAGTTGCAAGGAGAGTGGAAAGGTTACAAGAGGATGAGAAAAAGGCAGAGTATAAGAGAGAAGTGGAGGAACGATTGGGCAAATATGAATTGGAGCAGATGGGAGACGTGGAAGGTGTGTGTAGGATATTTACAGAAGAAATATGTGAGGCATGTGATGTGGTGTGTGGAAGGAGGAGAAGACGGAGGGGGGTGCAAGGAACAGCATGGTGGACTGAAGAGGTGAAACAGGCTGTGGCACAATAGAAGAAAGCATACAATGAATGGATGAGAAATAGGGGCGTGGAAGAAGTTGAGAGGCGGAAGAGAGTAGAAAGAAAGAGAGAGGTGAAAAGATTAGTAAGAGAGAGTAAGAAGAGAGTGGATGAGGAATTTGGAAGGAATTTGAGTTTAAAGTGGAAGGACTGTAAGAAAATGTTCTGGAGAGAGGTGAAAAGAGTAAGACAGGGTGGAAGTGAAGTTAGCAGGGGAGTGAAAGATAAAAATGGTAGATTACTAGTAGAGAAGGGAGAAAAAGTGAGCAGATGGAGAGAACACTTTAAGGAATTGTTGAACGGAGAGGATGGAAGTAATGCGAGTATAAGTGGCTGGGGAATGGCTGGGAGAAGGAGGGAGGTGAGAAGACAGGAAGAAATCAGTAGGATAGAAGTTGTGGAAACAATGAAGAAAGTTAAATTGGGGAAAGCCCCAGGAATTGATGGAGTGTGTGGTGAAATGCTGAAGCATGGGGGAAAGATAGTAGTAGAATGGATGTGGAAAATGTGCAGATTGGCCTAGGAGGAAGGTAGAGTCCCGAAGGATTGGAAGTCAGGTATAATTATTCCCTTGTACAAAGGAAAAGGGGAAAAATAAGTGTGTGGTAATCATGGGGGCATTTGTCTTCTTAGTATAATAGGAAAAGTGTATGGTAGGATACTTATAGACAGAGTTAAAGAAAGAACAGAGAAATTAGTTGGAGAAGAACAGGGAGGCTTTAGGAAGGGAAGAGGTTGTGTAGATCAGAAATTCATTCTTAGATCTTTAGTGGAAAAGTTTCTAGAGAAGGGAAAGAAGTTGTATGCGGTTTTCATGGATTTGGAGAAAGCATATGACAGGGTGGATAGACAAGGATTGTGGAAAGTGTTAAGAATATATGGAGTAGATGGGAAGTTGTTGAATGCTGTGAAGAGTATGTACGATGGTACGAAGGCTGCAGTGCGTGTGGATGGTGAACTAAGTGAATTTTTCTCTTTGAAAGTTGGGTTGAAACAGGGATGTCATGTCTCCATGGTTGTTCAATCTGTACATGGATGGGGTAATAAAAGAGGTACAAGGTAGGATAGTGGATGTTGGAGTGGCCCTGGTGAGAGAGGATAGTGTTTGGAAACTCCCTGTACTGTTGTTTGCAGATGATACTGTGTTGTTGAGTGAAGACGAAGGGGAGTTGCACGGCTTGGTGGATGAGTTTGAGAGAATGTGTAAGAAACGGAATCTAAAGGTGAATGTAGGAAAGAGTAAAGTGATGGTCTTTGAGAGAGGTGAAGTCAGTGAATGTACAGCGAGGTTGGATGGTGAGGAATTGGAAAATGTGAGTACGTTTAAGTGCTTGGGTAGTGTGATGAGTAAGGATGAAGGTTTGGAGGGTGAAGTGCTTGAAAGGGTACAGCAGGGAAGAAAGGTTGCTGGTTCTTTGAAAGCAGTGATAAGAAACAGGGAAGTGAGCATGGAAGTGAAAAAGTTACTACATGACAGTATTGTGATACCAACTCTAACGTACGGAAGTGAAGCTTGGACATTGTTGGAAGGACACAAGTCAAGAGTGAGAGCAGTGGAAATGAGTTATTTAAGAGGAGCCTGTGGAATCACGTGGAGAGACAGGCTGACGAATGAGGATATAAAGGAGCGTTGTGGTGTTGATGTGGATGTGATAGGAAGCGTTATGAGGAACACACTGAGGTGGTTTGGCCATGTGAAGAGGATGGAGGGTGAAAGACTGACGAAGAGAGTGTATGTGAGTGAGGTGGAGGGGGGAAGAGGGAGGGGGAGGCCGAGGATGAGATGGAGGGATGGAGTGGAGAGGTATATGAGAGAGGGGGGTGTGAGCTGGGAGCAGGGCAGTGAAATGGCGGGGGACAGGGCGACTTGGAGTCGATTTGTTTGTGGCCACCCCAAACGGGATTGAGGCGTCTGGGAATAGATAGATAGTAACTTGAAAACATTTGCGCCAATACCTTAAACCTTAACTGTGTACCGTACTGACACTGAATGGCAGAATCGATTCAGTGTTTAAAAGCAATAAAACAACTGCTGTCGGGCGAGGTTTGTTGTGCCTCGCACCACTTGTCAGTTTTGAGAAAACACGTCATACTGAAAGGTCAGAGCATTGCACTGACTCCTCCAGCACGATGACGGACTTTTTTTTTTTTAATTCCTTCACCAGTGAGACGAGCTTATTCAACTAACGGGAGACGTCCCGCAGTTAAAGGGTGAAAACCGGCAAAGCAAGATGGGGTTAACAGCTTTCATTAATTTCCTTTCTTAGAAGCTTACAACACCCCGACCAGGTAGTCTTACATCACCCCGTTCACTCAGATGATATATATATATATATATATATATATATATATATATATATATATATATATATATATATGTATATATACAGTATATTCCGGTATATATATTAATAGGGCCACCAATAGACAACTTTTTTTAAGTTTAAGAGAGATTCGTTTTGCAATGAAGGGCTTGTGAAGGGTTTACGCAACACTCAGTTTTCATAAATTGTCCCAAGCAGAATAAATACGAAAGAAAAAATAATCTCTGGCTGAAGCTGACATAAGCGTCTCTGCTGCTATACGAATAATGCCAAAGTTCATCCAGGATTGCCCATCCATAAATGCTTTCTGGCAACTTCATGCTGTATTCTCTTTGGCACAGGACACTCGAAACACTTTTTCCCTAACAGTTTGCATAATACACCCTAATATTCGCATATGTGTTTCATATATATATATATATATATATATATATATATATATATATATATATATATATATATATATATGTGTGTGTGTGTGTGTGTGTGTGTGTGTGTGTGTGTGTGAATAAAATGCAAAAACGAAGAACATTATACTCCCACAACACGGAAGTAAACTGGTATGGAGGAGGCCCTAAAGATCCTCTTCAGGTGATGAGGGAACAAGCCCAAATCACCCTCCCTTGTTTAACGTACCCCTCAATTTTTGCCTGTCATATTCTCGCTCCTCTTCTTATTCTCTCTTCAACTTGACTTTTGGACACTTTCTTTGTTACCGACTTCCACAAACAACGCTTACCATATTTCATTCTTGCTTCCTCACATGTTTTTTCACTTTAGGAGAGACTTTTCTAAGAGTTAGTTGGATGTAGCTGTCATGATTCATCCACTACAAAAAATCTCCGCGATGAGGTAGCCAAAAATAACACTTAGAGTGAGCTTTTTGATCTGTCTCTCAAAAATCTTTCTTTTTTCACCGACAGCAGCTTAAAGGTTGAGGCAAGGCTGATCAGTCCTGACATTTAGGTAAGGGTGAACAACCTTGTTTGCCTCATGGTGACGTTATGTGAGCAATAAATCTCAGCCATCACTGGGATGTAAACACTTATGGGGCTCATCTGGTTGGAGGACTGTAACCCACTATACCCCGTTTTTTTTTACTGAGGCGAAGATGCACATGACAGGTTGATGATGATTGGCTGAATGCAACATATCCAAAAAATATTTACAAACCCAAATTTCCCTCTCAGATATTTGTTGTCAGTTAGTAATGCTAGATTATGAAGTAATGTTGCATTCAGCCAATAATCAATCACCAATCTGTCTAGTGCATCTTCGCCTCGATAAAAAAAAAGCTGAGTATAGATCTCTAAGCGTCATTTAATAATATGCGTACCATCTAACATAATAAATGGGTCCTTGGGTTTCGAGAGAGAGGATGGTGGAACGCCCCCACCTACCACAAGTTAACCTTCTGTTCTGCATGTGTTCAGATTGTTTGGACTAACTCAGCACATTCCTCGTAACCACTTCAGTGCAGTGATGACTGCCATGCTTCATTACTTTTACAGCCAGCCAAGCATTGACGAGTTACTCTTACACCGAGGCTGTGCCCTTCTTGTTTAATTCGTGCTGCTGGCAGACTACTTCATTCAGTATGAAAGACACATCGTAGTGTGTGTTGTCTATCCATATAATGTCCATTTCCATCCTGCTTTATCCACAAACTCCGCATGCGCTCTTCTGGTAACTCTACATATCCTCCTCAGGCAACTCCATATGAACTCTTCAGGTAACTTCACATGCATACCTCAGGTAACTGCATGCATTTCTCAAGTAACTCCCTTTTCATTCCTCAAATAACTGCACATGTACTACTCCTCAGGTAACACCGCACGTACTACTCACGTAACCCGACTAACTTATGACAGGTAACTCTTCTCTGAATCTCTCAGTCGTGACCTCTGTCCATCTATCACCGTCAAACTCTCACTACCAGAAGTCTGAGTTGAAGGCAACACACTGTGATGCAGGATTTTTTTTTTTAATCCATTACTAACATTATTATTGTTAAAACCTATTGTCGAAGCCCCTTTCTCAATCCTACCCTGCATTTCTGAGACTACTTGGAAGGGGTAAGTTCGGCGGGCCGTAAACATTTTTTGGGGGTTACATAAACACAAGATTTAGTTAACTATATGCATATCGGGTTATCATTAACAGAGCACACCTGTGCACCCCCTTCCCCCGTCACACACTCTCACAAACAGACACGAACTCAAAAGGAGACACGGACACATGTCAAAGCAGATCCCTCCCCACAAACTCAATTTATGACCCCATACCTCAAAAAAAAAAAATAAATAAATAAAAAAATATTTTCGAAGATCAAAAGGTCAACTCCCAGATGATACAGCATTACATACCCATCCCTCCTCCACTTCCCATCCCGCCCCAACCCACCCCAGCCCAGGTAATAGCCAGCATAATACTCTCAACAGCCTCGTCTTGGCTCCACCACCCGGCATTTCAGTAATTGGCAAGCGTCGTGCCATAATCAGGAGTGGCTCGCTATAACGTCGAATTAGCGAAAGCAGAGAGGTTGGAATGGGAGGGTAGGACCAGAGAGCCTCAGCTGCCCAGTGCTTCCCTGCCCAATGATGGAGTGACTCGTGTCCATATTACTGAGTATTTTTAATGCGCTTGGAAATTTCTAACTGGCAAGGCGCAATGAAGCAGAAGCTTGGATGGCTGACTGCCTTATATGTTTGTGCCTAGACTCTTTTGACTAGCTATGTTTAAATAAATAAGGTTATAATTAATACTTTTCGACTACATGGCGGTCATTAAGGCAGACAGTCAATTATGGCAAAGTCTAGGCCTTGTCTAGAGCAAAATGCGATTCATAATAATTGACATTACGTACGTGTAGGTCCCCAGCTATACGTCTGGGTAGTGAATGGAGGGGCGGGGAAGGGGGAGCAAACTGAGTCCACTAGTCTGACTAATGCATTAATAAAGCCCAGATTCATCCATTTGTGTGCTGGATACGCTAAACAATGCACCATTAGTTCCCCCTTAGCTACAAAATATCGGTTCGTTTGTCAGGTGAAGACTGGTACTGAAAATTCATCAAGTTCTTTCTCAGAAACAACAGACTGACCTAAGTCCGCAAATAAATACAGACACGCAGGCTATTGTATTTAACTGCACACAAGGACATGCCAGCTCATTCACATGATCATATTCTCGTATGCTTTGGGTCTTTCTAGCATAGGGATTTCGTAAATTTTCCGTTCTGTGGCTCCCCAGACATACAGTAATGCCATAACTTCTGTGCCTCTCATCTATTTAACTACACGTTTCTTCAATAAAGCAAGCAGTTGATCGTAACTGGAATATGCATGATGAATATGAAGTTTTAACAACTCAGACAATCAAAACCTGGTACTCGCTGCGTGCATAAATGTGAACACTCAAATAATTTTATTTTATATGCTGGGTAAGGTAAAATGATATGCATAGCACCACTTCGGATATAGGAGACTGAGACAGTAATGAGAGCAGCAGTTCAGCATTTTGAATAATAATACATCGCCGGTAGAAGTAGACGAGAAATTCAGAAGTATCTGGATGGATGCTTTGCGATATCTGAGTAGTAACCAATTCTCCACCAAAATTCATTAAGACCCTCCTCCAATGTGACCTTAGAAACAGATTCACATCTAAACCCCATTATTTATCTTATACTGTCTACAGCATGCCCCCTTGCGAGAAATTTGGCGGAATAAGAATTCCTTGGAAAAAAAATTGCCCCAGAAATAATACTAAAGAATTTTGCAACTCCAATCACAAAAACTTTGAAGTGATTGATTATTCAGAGTATCTGCAAAAGTCTGAAATATATTCGTGTTCACTAAAGGCATTCAGGCTCCAATGACATTATCAGCCGAAGTGAAAAGTAGAGATAATAAAGTACAACCATCATCCAGACCATGGATGGGTTAATGGCACCCGTATTAACACTCAGGCTCCTATGACTCACTCTCAACTGTACAAAATCGCTTTGCGTTAGGTAGAATAGTAAAATAAAATGTGCTACCATAATAAGATTAAATTAAAAGTGCTTGGAGAAAGCCTACAAAATCATGGCGATTTAGTGTTTACAACTGATTAACATGCAGGTTCCCATAGCTTCAGTATTCTTGCTATACAATTTTATTCAGTTTAGAGTGAATCATAGGAGTTTGATAGTTAATCTGTAAAATAAGGAAAGTCAGCTTGAGGGTAGCAGAGTGAAGTAGGCGTGGCGAGTGTTGTTATATAAAGCGGGGGTTGAAAGGTCACTGCAACAGGAAGCGGATAGAAGTAGGCCATCCACAGACTAGCTCAGACATGTATGATACATCACCAGTGATTTTTAAATTATTATTAATCTGCCCAGCTGTCTATCTATTTCTCTATCGTTCTATAATACTGTATGTCTTCTTATCTATCTATCAATCTCTCTCTCTCTCTCTCTCTCTCTCTCTCTCTCTCTCTCTCTCTCTCTCTCTCTCTCTCTCTCTCTCTCTCTCTCTCTCTCTCTCTCTATATATATATATATATATATATATATATATATATACAGTATAAATACACACATATATATATATATATATATATATATATATATATATATATACAGTATAAATACATTTATATATATATATATATATATATATATATATATATATATATATATATTTCCATCATCCAATCCTACGTGCCCCATGAGGAGAGTAGGAGCCCGGGGCTAGGCAAGTTGGTCCTGACATTTAAGATGAGAGTGACCAGCCTCACTCATCCTTGAGTGGCATTACGTGAGCAAAAACCCCAACCATCCCTTGGATATAAACCTTCACCGGCTCAATCCGATTGGAGCGCCATAATTACCCACTAAACCACCTACTTTGGTTAAATGGTAACCACCCAGCGTAGTAAATGGTTTCCTGGTGTACAGGAAACCATTCGGCTTGTCACTCAGTGTTGAGTCTACCCACAGGCAGAAAGAAGAGGAAAGCATGAAGGACAGAAAAACAAAAGAGGGAATGTAAAGTCACCCGTAGGCAGAAGGACGTGGAAAGTGTGAAGTAACTAAAGACAGAAGAGGAAAGAAGGAATGGAGGGAGGAGAGGAAAGGGCAGACACCGGAGAGCAGCACTACATCGTGCGAGTGGATGGTGAGCGCCCCCGCCTACCGCAATATATATATATATATATATATATATATATATATATATATATATATATATATATATATATATATATATATGTGTGTGTGTGTGTGTGTGTGTGTGTGTGTGTGTGTAGCAGCCGTGGCTCTGACCGAAGGGTCGGAGGATCGAATCCATCCAAGGGTCGTTGGTAGACAACAGGAAGGACATCCGGTCATAAAATACTACACGCTCCAGTCCAAAAGTCCTCTACCCAGGGGCAACGCCTTAGCACTTCGGGGATACCTGGCGTAAAACCACTATATATTTATATATATATATATATATATATATATATATATATAGTGGTTTTACGCCAGGTATCCCCGAAGGGCCAAGGGGTTGCCCCTGGGTACAGGACTTTTGGACTGGGGTGTGTATATATATATATATATATATATATATATATATATATATATATATATATATATATATATATATATATATATATATATATATATATATATATATGAAGAGGTAGATAGATATCTGAAGTAGCTATCTTTTTGCCGCTGAACATGCCTGTCTCTGCCTCATCCCTCTGTTCATCCGTCTCTCTTTCCTCATGTCCATTTGTTTATTTAGTGTCTATCTCTGTACCGTACGCCAGACATTCTTTGATGGTGCAATGGCCTGTCAGTCTATTCCTTGTTAGTCTGCCTTCCTGTTTGTTGGTCTGGTGACCTACCAGTTTATCTGTCTATCTGTTGACCTGGTGGCTTGTCGGTATATCTCTCGGTCGGAAGGTAACCTGGTTGGTTTGTCGGTCGTCTGATGGTTTAACAATCTGTTAGTCAATCAGTCCGTCTGTCTACCTACGCAACCTTCCATTTATTTATCTGTCTTTGTATGCATGGATGTATGATGTGTATATGTATGTATGTATGCATGTAGCCATCTAGATATCTCTCCATCTGTCAATCTGTCTATGTATCTACCCGTTTGTCTCTACCTACCTACCTATCTAGCTGTCTGTCTATCTGTCTCTCTACTTATCTGTCTGCATCTATTGACCTACTTCCTACCTAAGTATCCATCCATTCATCTATCTGTTTATCTATCTCTTTGCCATTATACTTTTTCCATGCTAACTATCTAATTAAATCATGTGTCTGTCATTGCCTGACCAATAATCCCAAAATTCATGCAGAGTGACACCAATAAACAATCCTCCAGGCATCTGTGCGAACCCTTGAACCCTCACCTTTCCTTCCTCCCACCACTCCAAGTCGCCTTACATCATTCACCTTATCCACACCCTTCTCTCCAAGCCTCTCATTGTATTTCCACAAAGTCTATCTGCCTTCATGTGCACTAGTCTATCTGTCTGTCTGTACATCTGTCTTGCTTGTCTGTCTGTATGTTTATCAATGCGTCTTTCAGTTCTGCCATCCATCTGTCTCTTCATCCAGCCACCCTTCTACCAATGTATCCATGGATTCATCCACCCATCAATATAATCATGTAACAATTATTTCCATCCTTCTATCCATCCATCCATCCAATCAATCATTCTTCTATTACTTTATAATTTCATCTATTCATCTGTATCCCTCTATTAACCAGACTATCTGTCTACAGTATTTCTATCTGCCTTCTGTCTGTCTATATTACCTATCACTATAATCTTTCTGTCCCTCCCTCCATCCATCTACCCAACATCCTTCCTTTTCCAGTATCTTTCTTGTTAACATCTTCAGTAACGAGCCGCATTATATCAATTTATCTCCGTCAGAACACCATAGGTATTAAAAACCTACGCGAGTTTATCTTCTTGATGTCAAAGGTTAAGGTTCACAGGGCAAGGTAAAATTTCGACCCGAATTTCTGTGTGAACAAACAGTTATAAAACAGTTTTGATCTGATCTGAATTAAACATGATGGACTAGCTGAGGTTCAACCAAGAGGTTAACCAATTATTTTGAGAACAAGATGTCATAGGTTAAGGTCACATGGCAAGGTCAACTTAAGCAGTTTTTGGCCGCATTCAGGTTAAAACGAGTATATAGAGATTCAATTTTGAGAACAATCAGTCAAAGATCAAGCCTACAGGGAACGTTAAATGTCAAGGCCACTGGGCAAAACCAACTCAAAACAGCTTTAATCTGATTTGAGTGAAGTTGATGCAGTGATTGAAGATTAGGCAAGAATGAAGTAATTTAATTGTGAGAATTATCTGTAGGCCAAGGTAACAAGACAAATATTCGGACTGCAGACCAACTGGTGGGGGCGAATGTTGCACTCTCTGAGTGTTCCTTTATGTTTATTTACTTTCATGTTAATTAACATGGATGCACCCTGTCAAGGTTCCCTTCATAAAGTGGATAGATTTTCTTTATTCACAAAGCCACAACAACACAGTTTCCACAAGCACCCTTTCACCCTGCACTCCAAAAGTTTTCCTCATATGTATCCATGTGTGATGCACTGAGTGCGGGTGGTTCGTTTCTCCACTTGCAGAAAATAATGTTTCTCGCTGCTGCAGATCAGAAACCCTTTTGGACCCGCCAGTGCACACATATAAAATACTTGCCGACGATTATGTTTAGCTACGTGAGACCTTTCTAACTGCTGAAGTTTGATGTGTATTACATTAGCCATGTCACTACTAGAAGTCTGCCCTAACATAAATAAAACCATCTTATGGTAACAAGATTAAAATAAGAATGTACATCAACAAAATCAAGAAGCTAAAAGCATCTATTTTAATCCATTCAATGCGAGGCTGTATAATCTATCTTATCCTTGCTATCGCTGCATTATTTTAGGGGAGAGGAACCCCTTCACTTAGACGAATATTTTGTCTCCAGATTAATTATTCAGCTTACAGGGAATTTTTTGAACTGAAGGGATTAAAGGAAGACTGTATCAGTTCCTTCACTACAACAGGCCATCCCTAAGAAAAGTGAAATCCAGTGTTGGAAGCCTGATCAAAATAAGTGCCATCGGAGGGAAGAACTTAACTACCCCCACGCTTAACCTTTTTATATACTGCTTTTGTTAGCAATGGATTCTTGTAACCCACAACGCCACTAACTATGTTGGGCCATTACCATATGACCAGGTGGACGCTTGGTGTCTTGGTAGGTTAGTTTCTTTAATCCAGTGACTTACAGGTATTATTCTGGTGTATTCTTGCTACCTCCAGACGATTATATTTAGCGTGTAAGAGACTTTCAGTAGTGAAAGGATAAGCAAAGGAAATATCTTCAGTAGCTTTCCAAGCTCGAAGAATCTCGAATCAGCTGAATATAATTGTCTGGAAGTGCAATACCAAGAAGAAACTATAAAAATATATTGCTGGAGTCAAAGGCTTAAGGCACTCAACCGAATGTGGTTCTTAACAAATAGCTGTGAATATCAAGAATACAGTACAGCTCTGGGGTTGGCGTCTGATCAGTCTTCTCTTAGATGTAAGGTCTTAGTTGTCTAACTTCGGGTCTCTAAGCTCCTGATGGGTCAATAAAAGCCTGGATGTTAGTGTAACATTGAATTAACTACAGTACACTGGTCTGCCTCTTCGCTGTCTGCACTTGGATATTTGGGGTCAGGGTCAAAGAAATAGACGGAGGGTGGAACGAGGCCGCCTAATCTTCACATTTACCCTCATAGTGTTATTATTATTCTTCCTTTTCACTCCCACCTAATATTGTGGTCAGAGCAATGACGTTTAATAACTCCGAGTCCGTCCCTTTCATAAAGTAGCCTGACCAATGCCATCCAGTCTGCACAAGCTAGAGCACCGCCATAAAACCTTCAGTTTCATGACTTAAAAATTAACAATATCCTTAATGCTGTCACCAAAGGCTGTTACCGTCCACTGAACGGTGTTTTCAAACTGAAAGGGTTAGATATACCCTTCAAAAACATCTTTAACCAGGTCTTCATATGTAGAAACAAATTTTTTGGAGGGAGCAAGAACAGAGCAAAAAGAAAAAGAAAATATATACCCGGCACGTCATTTGAGTAAAGGGGCTAACACTTCAATTAAAAACTATTTGGAGCCTATCTCGGGTAACCCTCTACGGCATGGGGCATGGTATATATATATATATATATATATATATATATATATATATATATATATATATATATATATATATATATATATATATATATATATATATATATATATAGATAGATAGAGAGAGAGAGAGATAAATATATATATATATATAATTATATATATATAAAAATATATATATAGATATATATATATAAACATCATCGTTTAATCTTGCTTTGTCCTATGAGGTGCGTAGGAGTCCGGGGCGAGGCAAGTCGGGCTTGACATTTAAGATGAATGACCAGCCTCACTCATCCCTGAATGGCATAACATAAACAACAAACCCCCAACTATCCCTTGGTTATAAACCTGCACAGGCTCAATCCGATTGTAGCGCCTTAATTACCCACTAAAGCGCCAGGAACCAGACTTTGGTTATATGGTTACCACCTAGCGTAGTAAGTGGTTTCCTGGTGTACAGGGAACCATTTGGTTTGTCACTCAGTGTAGAGTCACCCGTAGACAGAAGGAAGAGGAAATAATGAAGGAAAGAAAGAAGAGGAAGAAAGGAAAGAAGAGAGGAAAGGGCAGCCACCTGAGAGCAGCACTACATCGAGTGAGTGGATGGTGAGCGCCCCCACCTACCAGATTTGTATATATATATATATATATATATATATATATATATATATATAGATAGATAGATAGATAGATAGATAGATACATAGATACATAGATAGATAGATAGATAGATAGATAGATATAGATATAGATATAGATATATAGATAGATAGATAGATAGATATATGTGTGTGTGTGTGTGTGTGTGTGTGTGTGTGTGTGTGTGTGTGTGTCCGACTCTGGATGTCAAATTGACGGTCTGTTCCTGAGGCCCAGCACTCGCACTCATTCACATGTCTGTACTTCGTCGCAAATACCAACTGTCTAAACAGAATTCATGATGTGGGTGTCTCATACCGGACTGGAGAGATGGTATTAACGGGGATGCATAATGGTAGACCAGTAAAAACGATTTTAACGAAATTCAAAGTGCCAGACCATTCCATGACCCAAACTGAAACCGCATCGATAAAGAAAGTAGATCATATTCCTAACCACTTGAAAACGACAATTTTATTATTGCCCGCCTAGCAAGGCGATATTTACTAGCGAGGGCGAAGCCCTTGCGAGCCTCTCGTCAAATAGTTGCATTTTCTCAAATATGAGCTGCCCAACCCTGCCCGGCCCGACCGTACCGCTTTTGAGAAGCTTATAATCTCAGCAACCACAGGGCCGATCACTTCGTTGTTTGTACTATATGATACCCCTGCTCTTTAAGATTTGTTTTTGACAGGATTCACCACACGCCGAGGGTGCACATGGCACGTGACACGCGCCAAGTGCACCATGTCGAAAATCTTCAAAAGAGGGCCACAGACCAGACAGTTTGTCGTAAAGGCATGAAACTTGGTAGGTAGATTGCCATCAACATACTCTAGGCATCCTCGGGGTGTAAGGCGACATTTCAATGTTTTCGGATTTAGATGGCCTCGCTCGTACCTCGCCAACAAAGATGTTTTACTGGTGTAATTGCCTGAGTTTGTGTGTGTGTGTGTGTGTGTGTGTGTGTGTGTGTGTGTGTGTGTGTGTGTCATTGTGCCTGGCTCTTACCAAAGTATTTCTAAATCGAGAGGGCAGATTGTATCCAAACTCTGTGGGTAGCATCCCTGGATATCTGGCTTGTTGGTTAATACAGTTTTGGCAAAGCTGTGATGATATGCCTCCAATGACCAGAGGATTACTGATCTATTTTTTTTTTTTTTTTTTTTTAAGGAAGGAAAACAAAAAGAGAATGAAACACGGCGGGCACAATCCTAAAACTTTTATCGATGCTCTTATCACCAGCCAGCTTGGAGATAATATAATCGTCTGCGTCTGTGTGTGTGTCTCCGCTTTTCTTTGATTAGGTTTAGGCGACGCTGCTATTGCCAGAGGATTACTGATTTATTATTATTATTAATATTATTGTGACGGAGAGCGTTACGCATTAGTGGGAGAATGCTTGAGCTTCTAGTAAGTTAAGAAAAAACCATGCTCTCTAAATAAATGAATACGAATCTATGAACATTTTATAACTCTTACTGAGACCGACCCCTTTTAACCCATGGAGGAATATTTCACGGAGGAAAATAGGTGAAGTGACCCAGAGGGGGTGAAGCTGGACATAAAAGCTACAACAGACAACACAGATAGCCCAGTCAGAAAGTAACCTTTCATATTAACCAAATGAAATATCAAGTTCTATACTACATAATAACGAAATTATATATATATATATATATATATATATATATATATATATATATATATATATATATATATATATATATATATATATATATATATATATATCCGAAACATGCAAAAAGATGTGGGGATGGCAGTGATTAAAAAATTAACGGAACAAGGTCGAAACAATAAAGCGACATGTAATTCCATTCTTGTATCCTTTGTTTCTTTCTTTCTTTTAATGGCATACTTTGTGCACTGTGTGGCTGTTTAATAGCTGAACTATTATCTTAGCACTTTGGGGGTTCACCTAGGCTTCGCTACAATGTCATGCAATGGAGACGAAGAAATGTAGGGACGGGATTAAATGCCGTTTTATTGCCTCGACTTTGTTATATGGTGTTCGACACTCAGCCATCCCTACATTATTATACATTGTATGAAATACTTTAGATACTTGTTTTAATTTTTTAGGTGTCTGTGTAAAAAATTTCGATAGTTTTTGTTAGTTATTCAGTTTAAGGGGGCATTAGTAGTGAATGGATTAATGAAGACTCTTACTAACCTGCTCCCATTCGAAAAATCTCTGTTGAGCAGAATAAAATCAAGATGTTAACAAGATGGAACACTGGGAGAGAACACCCACGCCTTGCGATCTGTCTATGACCGAAATTTAGACCTAGTATTTGGGCCTTTATGCATGGCTAATTGTTCTCAAAACTGAAATATTTCATCATTGAGTGACCGATATCCCCTCCACTAAGTTTGGTCGAAATCGGATTAAGAGAGTTAATGCTGTCCTTGCCGTGTGACCTTGATCTCTGTCCTATTGTTCTCATAATTAAACAATTTAATTTCTGACCCTAAATAATTCCAGCAAGTTTAATCAGAAGTGTATATTTAAAAACTTGAGTTAAAGGACTGAAAATTTGACGTAGTACTGTTACTTTAAATTTTGACCGACTGATCTCACAATTCAGCCACTTCACCTTTTGTTCGCCTTCTACCCTTCTTCCAAGTTTCTTTAAATCGGATAAAAAATGTAAAAGTTAATCTGTTCATGATCTATTATCTTTGACATTGTTCAGACAATATGAACCGTACCTACGACCCAGTGGAAAATGAAGCCTTTCTGTCTTTGTCTCTGTTTGTCTGTCTGTCTGTCTGTCTGTCTGTCTAACAAAAAAAAAGTTTATCGGTTCTGCCATTTTTGAGCTACAAAGGTCTAAAAGAAGAAAGAGGAGAAGAATCAGTTTTATACTGATTGTGTTTTAGCGTGTTAGCGTCGTTTCTTAGCTGCTTTAGATGTTTTAGTTATTGAAAGGCATTAGGATTAAGGCTTGATGGTTGGATAAATTTAATACCTCCGTGTGTGGGCGTTGTCAAGGTTTATATTTGTTCAGGCTATAATTGCTCTGTCGCCATCCCTACACAGAGTATATCTGCTGACAATGATACTTAATCCTACCTAATTTGCAGTAATAGTGGAATCAGATTATTACCTTTAAAACCGGACAATCGTCTCAGAAGATCAGCTTCTGTATGAAATTAATCGCAAAACCACCATACCAACTACAACTCCGTCACTAAGGCCACACCAGTCACACTACCACCATCACCATCTATACAACACGAATTATAACACCATCACCTATGCCACACATATAACACCATCATACCAGCCACAACATTCAAACTTCAGTCACAATACCAATACACCAGTCACATCATCCAAACACTAGTTACTACACCGCAGCAATCACACCACCACGACCAATACCACAAAAATCACAACACCAAAAAGGCAGCCCCAAACCTCCTATACCACAGCAATCACAACACCATCACAGCACTCACAACACCACTACACCAATCACAACACCACACACAACATCACAACCACGCATAACACCACCACCAATAACACATCAGTCACAGCACCACCACCCATACTATACCAGTCACAGCACCACCACCTATATACTACACCAATCACACCACCACCACCTATACCATACTAATAACAATACCACCACCTACACCACCGCATATACCACACCAGCAACACCACCACCTTCTTTACAAGACAACTTAGTTTCTGTATTACGTAACTTAACCAAATGAGTCACTCCAAGCACCGATAATTAACTCACTTCCCCAACTATAGCAACACCTCCTACACCAGATCAATGAAATCACTATCTAACAACACCAGGGAATACTGGCTAACCTATCCTATCCTACTCTCAAAGTAATCTCAAGTAATTTAATCTAACATCTCAATCAAAGCAACCCCTTCAATAC
Source organism: Coenobita brevimanus (assembly GCF_032717465.1). Lineage (NCBI taxonomy): Eukaryota > Metazoa > Arthropoda > Malacostraca > Decapoda > Coenobitidae > Coenobita > Coenobita brevimanus. The sequence continues at coordinate 26,292,811 of NC_136991.1, read as the reverse complement.
CAAACAACAGATCAGAACTCCAGCATCTATACCTGATCAATCCGAACACGACCACAACTAACCTATCCTGATTTGACAGTCCAGATGAAACACGACCTACCCTGCTCAGGTAAAGCCGGGTCTCTGAGACCCCCCCCCCTCCCAAGTTTGTTAAGTAAACTACCTTCTAAACACCCGGGAACCCTGTACCCCCCAATAGCTGCCTGGCTTTTTGTACCCATGTAAGGGGTGAAAGGGCAATTTCGAGTTCTTCTCCGTTTCCGGTGTAGGGGGGGGGGGTCTCAGAGACCCGGCTCTACCTGAGGAGGGTGCTTTATTTTGTTCTCTGATTGCAAATAAGGTCGCAGCTTCAGGCACCCCAACATCACACCATGAAGCTCCATGATGCTACTGCCAGTTGCACCGCACAAAGTTACAATCAGATGTTTTCATTTTTTCCCTGAATATTTAAAAAAGGAACTTTTTTTTTTTTTTTTTTAATTGGTAAAAATATATAATGAATTAAAAAATTAAGTTTATTTACATGGCTGTATTGCATATACATTGAAGAATGTCATACCATGTTTGGATCTGTCATAAATAAAACAAGAGCGTGTTTTCTGACCTTGTATCTGACCTGGGTCTGGTAGACCCAGGTCTACCTGAGGCGAAAGGGTGGACAAAGGCCTACCTGAGGAGGGTTAATAACAGTCAGAACACCATCTTCAATACAAAACGATTGTCAGAACACCACCTTCAATATCAGAAGCACAGTCAAGAACACCACATTCTTTATCATACTTCACAGAACATCACCTTCAGTGGTACCATACAACACTATCAGAACACCACTTTCCATACCAGACAACAAACTCGGAACACCATCTTGAATACCAGGCAGTACAGTCAGAACACCACCTTCAATACCAGACAACACAATCAGAACACCTCCTATACCAGACCAATCAGAACACACCCCACCCCCACCCCACAACCAGCTGGGCCAAGCGTCATCCAAGCTTAATTGAGCGGCGATATAATCCTTGCTTGCTCCCCCAGAATTAGCCACAGCCTCACCGCGTTAAATTGAGACAGGGAGCTGGGGCGTCTGACCGGGTGTAATGCACCGCGGATCAGGCCAATGGCGGGTTAGGGGTGGAGGATTTGACCAGTTGTGCGATGACCCCTTGTTTATTTCATTCCTGTTACAGCCATAAAAGTTTTTTCTTACCTTTGAGTTTTTTCTTTTTTTTTTGTAGTGCTGTGGAAGAGTTCAACAGAGACAGGAAGGTAGGGGAAGGAGGGGCTGGCGTATTTGACCACTTGTATGATGAAGTATTAGTTAATTTACTCCTGCTACCGACAGACGATATTAATCAGCTTAAGCCTTTCTGCCCGTTTCCATCTATATTTTACGTGAAGTTATATGCGTCCACACATGAAAATGAGGAACGAATTTGAGCAAGAAAGCTTGCTAATGTTGTTGTCTAAGTTTTCTAAAGATGTGCGATGGCCCACTGTACCTTGGATAATTTTTTATATAATCCACTTTTTCTCTTTAACTTGGTACCTTCTGGCTTTTTTCAGCAACATGCTGGAAAGTGTTGATAAAATCCACTCAAATAACATTTAGCGCTTTCCTATCAGCAGTCTCAAAATGTGCGTAGGTTCATATATATATATATATATATATATATATATATATATATATATATATATATATATATATATATAAAGAGAGAGAGAGAGAGAGAGATACACCAGTTCTGATGACGGTTTGTGCTTTATGCCCTTTTCTAAGGAATACACTGGCAAAATATGAGAAAAACCCATACTTAACACCTATTACGTATTCATAAGCTTTCCAACGATGTTAGAGAGGCACTGTTGCTTTAAAAGTATCTGAAAAATACGCTATTACTACTTGTATGGTGTAGGCGTCCATACCATACTTCATGGCTGATAGTGTTGTCAGGCGTTCACAAAAACATTTTATAAAATATATGCAGATGTCGGAATGGCACAGCGCCAAAAGCGCAAGAAGTAGGTGGAGGCAATATGTAGCCTAGGCAGGGTTGATGCAAAAAACACATAGCCCCATCCATACGTCATTTTTATGCATACTGTTATGCAATATACAGTGGAGAAATAATTATGCCATAATAATGGGAATTATGCCATAATGGCACATGGATATATAACTGCTACATCACCGTGGCACGTACTATACTTTAACCCCTTAGCTCCCAGAGCTCTTGTGCGAGGGATTTTGCTGGAAGAGTGATAGCCGTACCGCCCTCCACCTGTCGGCTCATAGTCGCGAAGCTCATAGGTCCCAACCCCAGGGTTCCCTTCTTTATTAAATTTTGAAAATGCCCAGTTCCGTCCCATATCGGGGACGCGGGGCCCAAAACGGTTAAATAAATATGTGGAGATGCATTACATGTGCTTATATTAATTTCAGAAGAGATTTTTCGGCATCGAGTTATGTACCGTAGGCGTCATTAATCCCTTCAGCAAGAGTGGCTTTCTCAAAGCTGAACAGCATCACCTGGAGGCAACACAAGTCATCTGATGCAACATGCCTTGTCGTGAGATGGTGGTGTTGGAGGTGAAGGATTTGACAACTTGCACCACGGTGTCATTCTCAGTTTAATCTTGCTACCGACAAACTGCTTTTATTTAAAACTTGGAGAGACTTCTGATAGTGAAAGACCTAACTCTTTCATTATGAAGGCGTAATAAATGATTAATTCTTGCCGTTGCCAGTACTAATAATTAGCTCAACAAACTAATGAATTTTGTGACATACCTGAAAGTATATAACTATATACCAGAGAGAATCAGGATGTATGTAATACTGAAACTAGGTTGCACACACCTGGCACGGAGGTACATCTCTACTATACACGTTCAGGCAGTGTTTTATTGGATCTGAAGGGCATCTAACTTGTAGGATCATAGAATACCACTTTCTCTCACTGGAGAAAAGACCCGTCACACCAAATGACTGACACATGTACACAGGTGTGGAGGACTTTTTGGTATTGGATGAGAAATGCATGTGGAGAGTGTGCTGAATGGTTGTGTTGTTTGAACGAATCTGTGCGTGTCATCCAAGAATCCTTGACAGGGAGGAAACATATGAGAACTTATGAATGGGCACACTACTGCACCCATAAATGTCACGAAAATATATGTAAGAAAAAGAACCTACAAAACCTACAGTGCCACCTAGAATTAGACCCTGAATCCGATCCCAGCTCAACAGCGAGAGGAGGGGGGAGAGGAGCGAGGGCCGCCTGGGGGTAGGAGGGAGGGGGGCGGCTTTAATGCGCAACACGAATAATTGAGGTGTTAGGCTTTCAGGTATCCATGCTCTGGCTTGGGAATAATCTGGGTATAATTCGTCGGTTATTATAACTTGGTAATTCAGGGGCTAACTTGTGTCAGGATTACAGACCGGGTTACATCATATATTTTTCATTCTTGCTATCTCGTGTTCACTTTATTTAGCTTTGAGGAGGCTTCGAAGTGGAGGGTTTATATATATATATATATATATATATATATATATATATATATATATATATATATATATATATATATATGTATATATATATATGTATATATATATATATATTTAGTTAACCCCTTCACTACCTGATGCTCTTCTTAGCTTAAATAAAGTCACCTAGCAACAGAAGAACAAAAAAAAAAAATAATAGGATTAAAAGGTTATGTTACCATGCCCTTCTATTCGAATAGGTCAGCACGTTTTATCAGTGCTATCTCCTACCGATATTATTATGCTTAGGAGAGACTTTTCGAACTGAAGGGGTTTAGAGTGCCTCCATTAACCACATCAGTATGACACATATGTTCAGAGCTGATCATATGCATCTGGAGACAGCAAGGATACCAAAATGTCGTGCTCAGAACGATGGCATATACTTACTTGCCACCAGGGATGAACATGCGAGGTCTGTTCGGTTCTATAAAAAATAAAAAACTAGCCTGTTGACCTAGGACACTAATCCCCTTCACAGTAGGACCCTTTGGACTTGACACACGTAGCCCAGCGTTCTTTCTACTGCCTGAAACATTTTCCAAAGTCGGTTTTCGGTATCTTTTGCAGGTGCTTCGTCGGATTTGTCGTGATTTCTTCTCTCGTCTCAAATTGGAAACCCTTCAGCTGAGTTTTGAGCTTGGAGATTAACCATATGTCGCACAGAGCCATGTCTGGTGAGTAGGGAGCCTGTCAGACCTGCAGGATGTTGTGCTTGGCCAAAATTTTCAGAATCAGCTAAAAAGAATGGGTAGGGGCGTTGTCATGGAGCAGCTTCCAACTTGCTGCTTTCCAAAGGTCTGGTCTCTTCCCCTGAACTGCATCACGAAGACGACGGACAACGTCGAGGTAATAATGTTTGTTGACAGTCTCACCTTCCAGTGCGTGTTTGCGATGCACAACACCACGGTAGTAAAAAAAAAAAAAAAAATGTAAAACAGCAAGTTGGAAGCTGCACGTGACAATGCCCATGCCCATTTTTCTCAACTGATTCAGGAATTTTTAGCCAAAAACAACATCACGCAGGTCCGGCAGGTTCCCAACTCTCCAAACAAAGCTCCATGCGACTTTTGGTTATTCCCCAAGCTCAAAACTCCGCTGAAGGGTTCTCATTTGAGACGAGAGAAGAGACCATGACAAATGCGACAAGCACCTGCTGGAGATACCAAAAACTGACTTTGAATTATGTTTCAGGAAGTGGAAAGAACGCTGGTGTGTCGGGTCAAAATGGACCTGGTTTGAGAGGGATTTGTGTCCTAGCTCAAGAGGTTAGCTATTTAATTTTTTTAAGAGCCCAAGGTAGGATACTTTCTGAACAGGTCTCGTATGACTGCTTACACTGGCTACTGGTAGTGTGGAGGGCCACACAGTGATGGCTATGCTTGATAATGGAGCAACAGCATGTCTTGTGGCAGAGAAGCTAGTAACCTCAGAACATTATAAGGGTCGTACCTTAACACTGAAATTGGCCACTGGGACAGTAGTGATCTTGCCAGAGGTAAAGGTAGGAACTGACTCTCCTTGGTTGAAAGGGATTGTGCAAGCAGCTGTATGCCAGTAACCCCTGTATGACCTTGTTGTGAGTGGACTTCGTAAAGGAAAGTATGAGCCTTCATTAGAACAGTTTCCTCCACTGCAACTAGTAGTTTGGCAGAAAGCTCAGTTACCGGTAGCACGACGTGATCTGCACTGGCTACTGGCTAGACTCCAGTGGCTGGTGAAAAATCTGTTCCTTCCTCGAGTAAGATTCACTACCGACAAAGGATGAGAGCTGTGTTTCTGCTGTAACCAGGGGACAAACTTGACAAAAGGAGCAACCCACACAACCCGTAAGGGTGAATAAGTGCCACTTTGTGTCTACTTTCGAATTCTTAAATGCCTTGGAGAGTGGCAAATCCTTAAATTCTGTGAGAAACCATAGTTACAAAAAGAACATTTCAGTCAAAGGGGAGGGCTTCTATATTTATAGAGAGTAGCCAAAAACTGTACAGTTACAGAATTCGGAGGTGTTGTAAAAGAAAAGCTAATAGTATCCCGAGTATATCGTAAGCAAATGTTTAAACTAGGAAATGAGGGCATTGCGACTGGTCACATGAAGACAAAGAAAACATTTGACAGGATCCAAGCTTCATTTTTCTGGCCAGGAATGGTGGTGCAGATCATGTGACAAATGCCAAAGAGCGGTAAAAAAAGACAGTGTGTAGCCAGGAAAACTTACTCCGATGCCAGTGATTGATGTTCCTTTTTCACGAGTATGAGTAGATATAATTGGACCAATAACAACCTAGGCATACAGTGGTGCAAGACATATTCTTGCGTTACCTGATTTTGCCACAAGATAATTGGGGCAGTAGCTTTACCAAATACTGAGACCACAACTGTACCGGATGTCCTGACTGATGTTTACATAGAATAGGCATTCCAAATGAAGTACGATCAGATAGGGGTAGCCAGTTCACATCAGGAATGATAGCTGAAGTGAAGACTTTCATATATCAAGTCTTTAAAAACCAACCTATATCATCCCATGTCGAACGGTTTGGTTGAAAGGTTTCATGGAATCTTATAGAACATGTGCAGATGTATGTGTAAAGAAGCTCCAAAGGAATGGCCAAGGGACCTTGCTCCACTCTTAAATGCTTACAGAGAAGCCTCTCAGGCGAGTACAAAGTTTTCTCCTTTGGACTTAGTTTATGGTCGGACGGTTAGGGGTCCACTGAATGTTCTACAGGAAATCTGGGATGGAACTGTGAAACACCAGAAACCATAACCGCTTACTGATATGTTACTGATTTAGCTAAGCAACTAGAGGAAACATGTAGATTAGCTGAAGAAGAATTACTGATGGCACAGGACATGGACAAAAGCTATTATAGCAGACAGGCTTCTGAGAGAAAGTTAAAAATGGGAAACAGAGTATTGCTATTGCTTCCAGCTAACAGTAATATGCTACATAGGAGTACGCAGTGGAAGGAGCCGTATGATGTATGTACTAGACTGTTTGACACCACTGAATGATATAATAGACATTGTAGGAAAGAGACAGAAGTTCCATGTTAACATGTTAAAGAAGTATGAGGAAGATAATGAAGATGACTGTGTTCCTAACCATCTTAATGTTTCAGCTGCTAGTGATCTTCAGGATTGTGCTGCAGTGGTCATGCAGGAGTCTGAAGACGTTTGGTAGTTCTTATTGCCATAGTTAGAATCCCCGAAGGTGTGGTTTGATGTCACACTTTTCAGAGTCTTTGTCACTAGCGGAAAAGGAAGGGGTACATGGATTTCTGAATCATTATTCTGATATATTTTCAAACACTACAGAACTTGCCAATATTACGCCTCATGAGGTGACCCAAACAGACTGTAGGGCAATCAGATGTAAACCGTACCATTTGCCTCACAATCTGAAGAGTGTAGTAAATGAAGAACTAGATCAGATGAAGAACGCTGGGATTACAGAGAAGTCGGACTCTCCATTCAGTAGTCCAGTTGTAGTCAAAATGAAAAATGGCGGTGTTAGAATATGTGGTGCTTTTAGAAAGATGAATTAGGTGACTCGGTTGACGCTGAACCCATGTGTTCACAAGATGACATAATGGGTAAATTATCCCATTCTAGGTATTTTTCAAGGACAGATCAAAGGGATTCTGAGATATCCCTCTTCGAACAGTAGGAAGTACACTGCTTCTGGAACAAGTAAGGGATTATTCCACTTTAAAGTTCTACCATTTGGCCTTTGCAATTCTCCTGGAGTTTTTAACAAAGTTAAGAGGGAAGTTTTGGGAGGTTTAGAAGGTGTTCAAGTATTTGTACATGATATTTTGATTCACTCATCCTCTTTCATAGATCATCTTGGACACCTTGAATAGACTGTTATGCCTAAAAGAAGCTGGGCTAAAGATAAATCTACTTAAGTGTGAAATTGATCAGTCAGAAATAAACTTGCTAGGACATACAGTTGAAAAAGGAATCTGTAAGACACAAAGTGACAAGACTGTGCAGCTCACTAAAGCCTTACCACCTAAAACTAAGAAACATATTTGCTCATTTCTTGGGCTTTCTGGCTACTACAGAGATTTTATTCCTAAATATTGAGTTATACCAGAACCCCTAATTAATCTAACAAAGAAGGATATGCCAAATGAAGATATGTGGACTGAACAAGAGGAGAGGTAGTTTGATACTTTAAAGTTTAAACTCACAAGTAATCCCAGTCTTAAACTTCCAGATATGTGTAATGACTATTTTAGGGACTGATGCTTCAGGAGTGGGAATGGGAGCTGTCCTAATTAGTATCAAGATGAGACGCTGTGGCCTGTGAAAGCAGGAAATAAAATGGCAGAGCTCAACTACAATACTGTAGGAGGGGAACTGTTGGGTGTAACTGAAGGGCTTCGTAAGTTTTATCAATTTCTGTTTGGTAGCAGGTTTGTTATTCTTACAGACCACTTGCCATTACATTACCTGAAATCTACAATTAACTTGAATCCTCGCATTATAAGGTGGACACTCTTTATGCAACAGTTTGTAAGTACTACAGAGTTTATCAAAGGAGCTGAGAACATTGGAGCAGAGTATTTAAGCCGTGCATAGCATTTTAACATGTTAGATCATGTAGGTATGTGTTGTATGGATCTTCAGGCCTATGATGCTATTGCAGAGAGACACAGTGTGGACATAAATTGGCATGTACTATAGGAGTGTAGTTGTAATGCAGTACGTCATCAGTACCTTGCATCTAACTGGTTTTGTGAGAACCTAATATTATCATAAGTACTTTTGCCGAAGTCGTAATGTCAAGTTAATGATTGTATATTCCATGCTGTTTCGAATACGTGTTCTTTTAACTCTCAATGTTTCAGTGCTTCAGGAATGGAACTGGCGATAGTTGAAAGGAGGCAATAACTGGACTGGAATGGGGAGCATGGAAAGTAGGAGACAGACTGATGCATGTCCGTAAAGGGTGTGGACGTATGGTCGTGTGTGCTCTTCTCTAGCTTTGTAGGGCTGCCTCGCCAGCATTAGTTTTCCTTTTTTCATCCTGCTGGTGGAGTGTTGGTTAGCTAGTTTCTCATTATCCTCCCTTTCACGTTAGGTAGATACAGTAGGTGTCTGCACCATTAGGCTGAGATTGTCTTTGATTCCTGTCCACGGAGGGTCCCCCCCCACCAACTGATCGCTCTGGGGCATGAGCACATGGCCGGGCCTCCCTGGAGTGGGTTAAGAGGCAATCTTAGCCTTAGCTTTTTTCTCTCTAGTTTTCACTCTCTTGCTCGTTTTTCTCTTTCTTCCCACTTCCCCCACGAGGGAGAGTTTGTAGCTATGTCGAGCCCCCCTTCCGTCCCTCCCTTCCTTTGGGGGAGTGTTGGCCGTGTCGATTAAATGACGCCAACATGGACTGACACCTGGACTGACAGACCCCAGACGCATGCCCTGCTTGACATCAGTGTACATAATGTTAGCAATATACGAATTCATGCCCTGGGCTCAATGTCCTATAAAGGTGTTATCACCTGCAGGGATCTCATGTGTATGGAGGAGGAGGGCATCATACGTGAACTAGTTCAGTAAGGTGTCATCAGTGCCAATTTTATAACCAGATTTGCGGAAGGAATGAGGGCAAAGACAGCTAACTTTTTTTGACTTTTGGCAAGATCATGCTCCCTGATTACATTCCGTTGGTTAAGAAATTGTTCGAGTAAGACCCTACATCCCTAACCCACTTCGATGTGCTAAGTGTCAGATTTATGGGCATAATGTAAGGGCTTGCTGGGCTACCGTTTCTGTGTGTGGTAAACATGCAGGTTTTGGTCACACAGCAGATGACTGTAGATCCTGGACAGTGTTGTTTTCACTATATAGGTGCTCATTCCATTTCCTTGAGGGACTGTCCCAAGTGGAAGGAGGAGAAAGAGGTCTGCACAGTGAAAGCAACCGAGGGTATCTTCTACTACGAAGCTAGGAAGGTGTGGGTGTTGCATGCAACTCTCACACTGGCTTCCTCTTGTGCTTCGGCGGTGATGTCCCATCCTGTGATGTGCTTTGTCGAGACTAAAAACTGACCCTGAGCTTGTTACTCGCACCACTCACTCTGCCTTTGCAACCTGGCCTGTTTCCCACCTTCTCTCACTGATATCCCTGCAACTTCCTACTCTCAGGCTGCCTATACTTCCAAGTCAGTGAAACCTAAACAGAAGTCAGACAAGTCTACTGAACTTAGTTTTACCACCCTGAAGCCGACACGTTCTCATGTTGATCCTACCCTTACTCCAGTGAGGGAGAGACGACTATTTTCTTCCTCAGGGGGGTCTGGGAGCCTTGCAACTGATGAATCAATGGAGGTTTCCATTAACAAGAACTGGGATCGGTACCCCGGTTGATGTTTGCTTGACAAAAAGCAATCAAAGAAAGTTAAGTGTCTCAGTAACACAGAGAGTAGTCCAGCATGCTCTCCAATACAAGTTTCTCAAACTATCAACACCAAACCACATGCACAGTACACACCTCACTTCCTTTCCCAAAATTAAAAAATCATGAGAGCACTACACGTGGCCTCAGAGTCCCCTGGGTGGGGACCATAAATGCCCCCACCTTCCGCCCTCTCCCGGTGACGACTCGAGCTGCCTGGAACCACTGTCTGACTCTCTTCTTCATTTCTGTGACATTCGCAGCCTTTCCTCTAACTTGCGCTCTGTTGAGCACCACTTGTCCTTCTCTAAACCTCACCTTCTTTTTCTAACTGAGACTCAGCTGTCTGAGGCAACTGACAGCAAACCCTTTTCTGTATCCTCCTATTTTCTCTATACTCATTTCAAAGCCAAAGGTGGATGCTGCGTATATGTACACAAAGACCTATCTTGTTCTCGAGTTCCTGAACTCGATTCTTCTGAATTCTCTACACTCTGGCTTCGGCTCTCCTGTCATTCTCTGACTAAATATATCTGTGCTGTTTACTTACCTCCTAATTCTACTGACTATCAAATATTCTTTGACTATCTTACTTCTACGATGGAACACATTCTGTCCATTTATCCTTTCTCTGAAATCTCCATTCTAGGAGATTTCAATGTTCCCCACCACCTTTGGCTCTCCTATCCTTTCACTGATCCACCTGGTGAACAAGCCTTCATCTTTACTATCCTTAATGACCTAGAGCAGCTTGTACAGCACCCTACCAGTATCCCTGACTGCCTTGGAGAGAGCTCCAATATACTTGACCTCTTTCTTACTACTAATCATTCTGCTTACACTGTTAATCTTTTCTCTCCGTTGGGCTCCTCCGATCACAACCTTATCAGCTTGACCTGTCCTATCACTCCTGAACGGCCTGTGGACCCTCCAGAGAATTTTTGTTTGTGGCACTTTGGAGCTGCGGATTGGAACGCCCTCAGGCAGTACTTCTTTGATTTTCCCTGGAATGATTATTGCTTCCATGGCCGGGAGCCATCTGAGTGTGCCTTACGCATTACGAAAGTTATTCTCTCGGGCATGGATCCATACATTCCTTTCTCATATCCTCTGACTAATGCAAGAAAGCCTTGGTTTAATCACGAATGTACTAATGCTGTCCGCAACAAGGAGAGGGCCTATGAAAGGTACCGGCGCCAACCCATCCCTGAATTACCTCTTTTATACATTTCTGCCAGGAATCGTGCTAAGTCTGTTCTTCGCTCTGCTAAAACTATTTTCATCCGTACTAAATGCTCTCAACTCTCCAACTTGAATTCTTCCTGCTCCTTCTGGCACCCTGCCAAAAACCTTTCTAACAACTTTACCTCATCATCCTTCCCTCCTCTTTTCTACTCTGATGGCTGTGTAGCTATTTCTTCTAATGATAAAGCAGATCTCTTCGCTCAGACTTTCACCTCCAATTCCACCTTAGACTATTCCAGTACTGTTCCTCCATCACTTCCCCCATCTGACTTCCTCATGGCTGACATTAAAATTTCTTCAGCTGATGTATTTTCTGCCATTGCTGGCCTCAATACTAATAAGGCATATGGGCCTGATGGAGTCCCACCTGTTGTTCTCAAGAACTGTGCTTCTGTGCTTACACCCTGCCTAGGCAAGCTCTTTCGCCTTTGTCTATCAACTTGTACCTTTACTTCTTGCTGGAAGTTTGTTCTCATTCAGCCAGTCCAAAAGAAGGTGACCATTCTCAATCCTCTAACTATCGTCCAATTGCTTTAACATCCTGTATCTCAAAAGTTTTCGAGTCAATTCTTAATAGAAAAATTTTAAAGGATCTTTCCTGTCACAACCTTCTTTCTCATCGTCAGTATGGGTTCCGTCAGAGACGCTCCACTGGCGATCTTCTCACGTACCTTTCAGACTCCTGGTCATCCTCCTTTTGGGACTTTGGTGAGAGCTTTGCCATTGCACTTGACATCTCAAAGGCTTTCGATCGAGTCTGGCACAAATCTTTAATTTTCAAACTGCCCTCTTACGGTCACTATCCATCTATCAGTGCCTTCGTCTCTAGCTTCCTTTCTGGTCGTTCTATAGCGGCTGTTGTAGACGGCCATCGTTCTTCTCCTAGATCTATCAACAGTGGTGTTCCTCAGGGCTCTCTCATGTCACCAACTCTCTTCCTTTTATTCATCAATGACCTTCTAAGCTGTACATCTAACCCTATCCACTCTTATGCTGGTGACTCCACCCCTCACCTTTCTATTCGGTTCCCGCATCTTCCATCTCAGCAGTTACTTCAACAAACAAGGGATGAGGCTATAGCACACCTAATGTCTGACTTGGCTCGTATCTCTGACTGAGGTAAAAATAATCTGGTTGTTTTTAATGCATCAAAGACTCAGTTTTTACACCTATCAACCCAACAAAATCTTCCACATGTATACCAACTAATGTTTAATAATATTCAGCTTAATCCTGCATCATCCTTGTACATGCTTGGGGTTTCATTTACTCGGGACTTTTCTTGGAAAGATCATATTACATCTCTTGTAAAATCTGCTTCCAAGAGATTAGGTGTGCTAAGCCGACTCCATTCTTTCTTTACCCCTGCACAATTGTTAACTCTATACAGGGATTTTATCCGCCCCTGTGTGGAGTACAACCGTGTGAGGAGGCTCCCCACATAGAGCTCTTCTCAATAGAGTGGAGTCAAAGGCTTTTCGTCTCATTAACTCTCCTCCTCTTACTGACTCCCTTCAACCTCTGTCTCTTTGTCGCACTGTTGCCTTTTTATATCTCTTTTCTATCGCAACTTCAATGGTCACTGCCCCTCTGAACTGTCTGCATGCATTCCTCCACCTCTACAACGGGCGCATAGCTCCCGTCTAGCAGCAAACTCTCATCCCTTTTCTGTCCAACTCTCTAATGCAAGAGTTAACCGTTACTCCCAGTCCTTCATTTATGCAACAGGTCAATTCTGGAACTGTCTCCCTCTGTCTGTATTTCCTGCTTCGGATGATCTCCAGTCTTTCAAACGCAGTGTGTCCAGGCATCTCGAAATGAATGGATCTTGAATTTGGCTCTCTCTTCTATTTTGTTTTTCTCTTGGAAGGAACAACAGTTGTGGGCTCGCGGCCTTTGGTTCCTTCTTCCTCGCATAAAAAAGAAGAAGTAAATCTTAAACCATCATGTTTAGTATAATCCAATGGATTTGTAGGTTTATTTGGAGTGAACTACAAAATTTAAGTCTTTTGCTAGCTTTACATAAACTGGATGTTGTCTGTTTGCAGATGTGACTGGAGGATGATCATTCTTATCCTCCTCAGTTCAAACACTACCATTCGTATAGAATATATGAGGGTCACGGTACTGCCATATACACACACACATCGCACTCACAAACAGAAGCGGTGCTGAATTCTGCCCTATAAGCTACCACATGCTAAGAGAAATTTGGGAACAAGTATCTGTCTATTTGTCCTATGTACTGTCCTCCCTGTAGTCCCATTGATGGTGATACTTTCACTTCAGTTGTCCATCAACTTCCAGGTCATAAATTAATTTTAGATAATTTAGCGCCCATCACTATCAGTGGGGAAGCATGACAAATGATGGTAGGGAGGAACATGTTGCCGACCTCGTGGTACAGTTAAACCTCTTTCTTCTAAACAATGGTAGAATGACTCGTGCATACAACTGCCCTGGCAATATGTCATGTATAGATCTGTCCTTGTCGTCTCCCAATATACACACTAACATCTCTTGGGATCTATTTGATAACTCGATGTGTGGTGATAATTTTTCTATGTCTTTCATATTCACGCAATAATTATCAGCCCCCTCACCACCCCTAAATTTAACTTTAAGAAAGCAGACTGGGGGTACTACTCATGGGTTGCCGATCTAGATATACTGGGAGATAACACTGATTAGAAAGTTGCACACCAACAGACTTCCATTATACACACAGCTGAGACTGCTGTTCCCAAGACATCTACACCTCCAAACAAGCATAGAATTTCGTGGTGGAACCCAGACTGCCAACTAGCACTCACTAAGTGCAATAGGAGATACAGAGTTTTTGAGAAACAACCAACAGAGTCAAACATTATTGGCTACAAAGCAGCTAAAGCTTAGGCAAGGAGGACAATCAAAGAGGCAAAACGGATTCACTGGCATAGTTTTGTGTCCACAATAAATCGCACCACCCCCCTAAGTCAAGTCCACCATCAGTGTACTTAACAGGTACACCTGGTCACCAATCACCAGACCTGAGATGGCCAGGAATGTCATTGATGATTCCTTGGACATGCTAATACTATTGCTGACCATTTTGCCCAGGTAAACAGCTCAGCCAACTACGATCCTCGCTTTCTCCACCATAAGCTGCAGAACTTAGACTTTGCCACAGAAGACGGAGATAAATGCTACAATTCCGAATTTACGTTAGATGATTTCATTGCCTTAAACTTCTGTAATGTCTCAGTCCCGGTCCATCCACCATTACGTACAGTATGATTCAGCATTTTACTAATGCCAACCTGAGTAAGCTGTTAGCGGTGTACAATGAGACTTGGGGGTCTCACACATTCCCAACCCCCCTTGCATGGATGGAGGTTTGCCATACCGGAGGGACTCTCTCACCTAGAGTTGGGGGAGCCAGTTTGACACCTCTAATTCTGGGCGAGGGCGAATACCGTCCAAAAGGGGAGAGCTCTGCTGGTTATACTTGGGCTAGGACCAGGTTGGCAGCCCTCCTTATCCCTGGCTGTCATGGCAGGTCTTATTCAGGTGTAAGGCTCCACCTGAACAGACCGTTTATTTCTTCAGGTTAATTGTGGCCCTCGCAGCCAATGATGATAATTTAAGTAAAACCGATTCTCGCGTCGACGAACATGGAATGACACTGGTCATGGATCTGGATTCCTTTTAAAACCCTCCTGTTTTCGATGATGCAAGTTCCACTGTCTCCATGGCTGGAACTTGCGCCATCAATAAACGTGTTTTGACCTTGATTGGGTGACCGAACTGTGACTATATTTCCGTACGTTGTAGCCATTTGGTCTAGTTGAGATCAAAATTAATTGGCATAATGATGTTAATGGATGGAAATGTCATTCTCAGTTTACTAGGGCGGAAGATGCTTCTCATGCTCTATTTACATTGAGTTCTGATACTCATTTGAGTGCCTCTCTTAGTAGAGCACTCCTTCCTGATGCAGATGCATATGTCCATAAGGACTATGCAAAGTCTTTAAGAGTAGCTGCAAAGCCAGGGAATAGGCATCTGTCTTATCCAAAGTGGCTTACTGCAACTGTTCATGCAGTAAATGCAAACTTTATTAAAGTCTGCCATTTTATTGAGGAAAGAGTTGGTCGTGTTTTTTTTTTTTTTTTTTTTTTTTTATGTGTCCGACTCTGGGCATAGGCTTCACAGCCTGCTATCAAGGCCCAGCAGTCCTCCTACATACCATACACCTCTACATGTCACCATTTCGGCGCTAACACCCACCGTCCATATTGAATACATGCTAGGGCTGTCTCATACAGGACTGGTGTATTGGTATTAGCAGGGGTATTTTTACGACATGTCGGTGGGTCTTCTGGTAGATCAGTAAAGCCTGATTTAATGAAATTCAAATCCTTAAACTGTTCCCTGCCCCAGCCGGGATTCGAACCTGGGTCCGTTAGGACTGCAGGCCACCTCTCTACCGATTGAGCCACCGCCTCCCCCATCCAACTCTCTCAAAAGGTATGGTAAGAAGAGCATTTAAATTTACGTTCCTTCTGAAACAGTATCTAGAATGTTAAAGTTAGAACATTCTATTTCAATGGAAATTAAACCACATAGGATATTCAGTTATGCAAAGGGAGTGATTTTCTGTCAAGACCTTGCTGACTTTAAGGAGCATGAAATCTTTCTGATGTGTCAAAAGAATATCAGTTACGTTACCTTTGTACCAGTTGTCCTTTGCCGACAGCATCTTACCACTCTCTGTTTGTATTGATAAACTGCATATCAACGTAAGAACGCACAAGGCAAAGCCATTCCAATGTTTCAATTGCTTTAGATACGGACATGCTGCAAGTTCTTGCTAGGTTGCTAGGGTGTGTTGAAAGCGTTCTCAGGCAGAACACTGAGACTGCTCTCGGGATCCTCATTCTGGAAACTGTGGTGGTGGCCATGGCATCACTGCTAAGGAATGTCAATGGTGGATGTTTGAGCAGGAGGTGGTAGTTCAAGCTAAAGCTGAGCACATTAGCACTGGGCAAGCTTTAGCTTTGCTAAAGCGAGCCCAACCCACCCCGGGGTAGATCATTTGCTGAAGTTGCTGCTACTACAGCACCAAGGGAAGGAGCTTCCTTCTCTCAGAGTGCCAAAGGCCTAAACATCAATGGTGCAAACCAAAATCTATAAATAAGAAGGACTATAATTCTACAAGTGATGGCAAATCTGCAGCAGGTCCTTCTGCCAATAGGAATGCTGCAAAACCTAAATCTACTACTAAGAAGGATAATCCTTTTATTGGTGGTGATAAACCAGTAGCAGGTCCTTCCGATGTTACTAAGTCTCAGACGATGATGGGTTTGTCTCCTCAGCTTGTAGAAGGGGTCGAACTAGGTCACCTCCAGTCAAATCTAGAACTCTCGTGGAGACTAAGAATCATTTTTTTCTTTTATCCAATGGGGAGGAGGATGAGATGTCACTCCACTCAGAGAATAGCTTAGTGGGTATTAATGCCCTTTCCATTCCCAGGTCAGTGGCTAGTACCACTTCCCAAAGTATTCAAAAGACAACCTCTTTTAAGAATAGATCCAAAGAAGGGATTCATAAGTTGGAGACTTCTTTTCATAGAGACTCCAAACTAAATTCTAATCATACGACAAGTAAGTCAGGTTCTTCAAAAATTAGAGTGTTTGATCCAGTAGGGAGTAGGATGAGATGTTACTCCAGTTGGAGGACGGCCCTTTGGGTATTAATGCCCTTTCCACTCCCAAGTCAGATGCTACTAATATTTCCCAAAGTATTCAGAAGACAAACTCTTCCAAGAGTAGATCTAAAGAAGAGATTCATAAGTTGGAGACTTCTTTTCAAGGAGTTTCTAAACTAAACTCTAATTCAAAGACTAATATGTCAGGTTCATCAAGTATTAAGAAAGCATCATCTGTACGTAAGGTATATCCTGTCATGAACAGGGAAGATAAAGTAAGTACGCCTTCTTGTAAAGTAGAGTCGATTCAAAATAAATATTCCTATGTCTATTTACAGTGGAACTGTAGGGGTTTCCATTAAAATTCTGAACAACTTAAATCTCTAGTGCATGAATTTATTGCAGGTGTGGTCTGTCTGCAGGAGACAAAGTTGGGCAATTCTAGCCTTAACTTTGGTCTTGACTGGGTATCCTACCAAACTATTCCTGTTTATGACCACCCCCAGGGTGAAACTGCTACACTTGTTCATAATTCAATCTAGCATAAAGCTAGTAATCTTAATACAGCTTTACAGTTGTGTGCTGTGTCTGTTGTATTAGACAGGCATATCACACTGTGTTCACTTTATTTAGAGCCTGGACTGAGCCACTGACTGGGCAGTGACTTGTTTTGTCCTGAATTGCTCAATCTTGTTACTCAATTATCACCACCGTTTCTTATTATGAGCGATTTTAATGCGCATAATCCTATGTTGGGGAGTTCCCAACTTTGTTTCAGGGTATCCATCATTGAGGATTCCTTGATATCAGTGAGGTGGTTCTGTTAGATGATGGTTCACTTTCTTGGGATGAAATATCATGGAATAGATTCTCTCATTTAGATTTGACACTTGCTTCCCCTGGTTTTAGCAATTCACTCATTCAGACTTGTATGGCAGTGATCATTTCCCTATTAAGTTTGTGTGTGGTCGGAATAGTCCATCAGCATGTCTTCCCAAGAATAAACTTGATGAGTCTGACTGGGCTAGCTACATGCAAACTACAGAGGTAAGGACAGAGTATGATCACTTTCCTGATCCTCTAGTAGTGTATGATTATATATGGTTTATTATTTTAGATGGGGCATCTCGTTTCATTCCAAAGACAAGAGGATACCCTGGATGCCCAGTTATTCTCTGGTGGACTAAAGAGTGTGCAAATGCATGGAAAGCCACCTTGGCTGCTTTTCTTAGATATCAAAATAACCCTTCAGGTCTAAATAAAATAGCCCTTAAAAAGAACAGAGCCAAACAGAAGAGAGTTTTCAAGGAGGCCAAGAAAACTTTCTGGAGAAAGTGCATCTCTGGGTTGAATTCAGCAGTCCCGAGCAGCTTCATTTGGCTTAAAGTGCAGAAGCTTAGAGCAAAGTATGTTCCTGTACCAATGCCAGCTTTGCAGGTCAACAATAATGTTGAAACTGATCCTGTTAAAGTTGCAGATAGTCTTGTTTCTCATTTTTCTAATATATCTAGTCTGGAGCAATATAATGCTCACTTTAGAACTGTTAGAGAGCACATTGTGGCTCCAGATCCAAGGTCTGATAATGATGAACCTTATAATGATCTTTTTTCTTCAGGAATTGGAGGCTGCTTTAAATAAATCGTCCCCAACTTCACCTGGAGAGGATGGTATCCATTACAGTATGCTAGACTGGCTCCCATTAAATTCCAAATTATTTCTGTTACAGGTATTTAATGGAGAGTGTGTTTCAGGTGTGTTACCTGATAGTTGGCAGAGCTCTGTTACTGTCCCAATTCCTAAGCCTTGGCGGGATGCCAGTCTGGCTAACAATTATCAACCTATCTCTCTGTCGAGTTGCATCGGCATATTGTTTGAGAGACTGGTCAACGCTCGAGAAATCCAGTTTGGATTCTCTCGAAACATGCAGATGGTGGCAGTCATTTTTGACCTCAAAAAAGTGTATGATGCTGCTTGGAGGGTGGAAATCCTAAATCAGTTTGCAAAGTGGTCTATCAAGGGTTACATGTTCCAATTTTTAACAAAGTTTTTAACAGACCGACTCTTAAAAGTCTGTGTAGGTTCTTTTATTCCTCAACCCTTCTCTCAGGAGGAGGGTGTTCCTCAGGGGAGTGTATTAAGTGTTACACTGTTTGCAGCAGCCATTAATGACATCATGTCTGCAGTCCTTGTAAATGTTAAGAGGTCTTTATTTGTAGATGACTTTGTCTTGTATTGTACCTCTACTACAGCGGTTTAAGCATGTCATCATATGTAGAATGCAATTAATTCTGGTTTTCAGTGGACCTCAAACCATAGTTTCAAGTTCTTTGCAACAAAGGCTACTGCCATCCGGTTCACAAAGAGTCATAAACACGAGCAAATACCCAACTTGCTTCTTGATGGGTCTTCATTGATTTTCAAAGAGAAAGTGAAGTTTTGGGGAGTCTTCTTGCAATCCAAGTTGACTTTCAGAGACCATATTGATCAGTTAATAACGAAAGTTTAAAAAGACTTTAATCTGTTAAAATGTATTTCGTTCTTTGACTGGGATGCTGACTGAATTACACCGCTTTGACTATATGGAAGCTTGTTTTGTTCTAAATTGGATTGTGCCAGCTTAGTATATGGCTCTGCAGTAAGTCTCACTTGGACAGGTTTTCTTTCGTTCAAAACGCAAGTCTACACATCTGCACGGGTGCATTTAGGACTTATATTGAATCCTTGCACATGGATGCAGAAGTATTACCCCTAGACCTTAGACGAGAAGAGATGACCTTAAGCTACTTGGTAAGAGTAAAGTCTAATCCGTCTAATCCAAATTATAGACATGTCACTGCTCTTGCACCGGGGTATGCTGGAGGCCATAGATCATCCTTTCCACCAGAAGTACGTTTGACTAATGAGTGGGAGGCACTTGGCATAAGAACTGAAAAACAGTTGCCCATGTCAAACTGGTTTCCACTCCACCATGGAAGTTGGTTCAACCTTCTGTGTGTCCCATCATCCTGTCAAAAAGTAATAGTCTCCCAGCACAGTTGGCTACTTCATTCCACCAACATCTGACTGAAGTTCATTCAGATGAGGGGACAATCTCTACAGATGGATCGAAAACTGGTGAGGCAGTTGGTTGCGCCTTTCATGTAGATGGTCACATGGGTGTATATAGGCTATCCAATACATGCTTTGTCTTCACAGGAGAGTTGTATTTTATCTGTAGTGCATTAGGACATGTGTTTTGCCACAGACCTAAAAGTATGTGGTATGTACTGACTCTCAGAGTATTGTTGCCTCTGTGAAGAGTTTTGCCCCTATTCATCCTGTATTCCTGGAAATTCAGTACTGGTTAACCCATCTGGTGGCTCATTATAAGTTTGTCCAGTTCTGCTGGGTGCCAGCTCACGTAGGCGTCAAGCAGAACGAGCTTGTAGATCGGGCTGAAAAACAGGCTTGTAATTTAAATGCATGTGAGCCAGTTAGTATTCCTCTCTCTGATTTTAAGCCAAAAGTTCGACCGTATATTCGCTAGAAGTGGCAATCAACGTTGTCGTCCCTGGTGACTAATACAATGTTCAGGTCTATTCGTACATTAGTTGCTCCTTGGTCATCTGCAAATCAGCATGACCGGAGGTCTGGTATCGTGATTAGTCGTTTGAGGATTAGGCATACATATACTGTATTACAAGTTTTTGTTAACTACTGGCGAAGGGAGAGTACCACCCACTTGCCAGACTTGTCAGGTGCCTCAATCTGTGAGGCATAATTTGATAGATTGTGCCGGGTTTGCCCGCAAGCGTAGGCTCTGTGGTTTGGAAGGGGAGCCTTATGGAACACTACTTGGTAAAGATGCGCCAGTAAAGAAACTAGTTGAGTTTCTTAAGTCAGTTGGACTTTTTCAATATAATTATTTTAGTCAGATCCTCATACTGAGAGTATTTTGTTTATTTTGAACATTGAGAGCTGGAGGGCTAATCTTGTAAGACAGCCTGGTCAATTGTTGTATTTCACACTTACATTGTTGACAGTGCTGAATAGCCTTGCAGCTGCAGTGCCAGGCACTACTGTGCCAAACCTTATAAATCAGTCAGTCAACAGCACACTTCCAAACTCATGGCACTATGCACACATCATACCGATACCTCACCGGGACAGTTGCCTTATGAGTCCCAGTTCGTTTTGACCTATTGCACTGCCTGACTGTCTTTTAATGAATGGTTAATAAAAGGTTTTATTTAGTTTTAGAGTTGAAGGGTGTGTTAAATGATCAACAAAGTGGATTCCGTAAATACAAGTCCACTCTAGATCACTTTGTGCACCTGGAGCATTGCACAGCCAAGAATTTTGCCTATCACAAATTCATGACAGGAATTATTTTGGATATTCAGAAGGCTTATGATATGACCTGGCGAAACAGAATACTACATAAACTCTAAGCGTATGGTTTAAGAGGTAGTTTGCCCATTTTTCTTCAGAACTTCCTTAAAGACTGAACGCTTTCTGTCAGGTTGCCCTGTAAGGTAACATGGGACATATCTGTCCAGGAAAACGGGGTACCACAAGGAAGTGTGTTTAGCGCTACTTTATTTAGCACTGCCATTAATAACATTCTGTTCTCCGCTTTTGTCCCCAGGACACTATATGGATGATTGTGCAATGTGGCACTCTTCCTGCAATGCACAATCTTCAACTCAGCAGACTCAAGTGGGATTTTAATCTGTTCGACTTTGGGCCCTGGAGTGGCAATTTAAATTTTCTGTTCCTAAGTGTATCGGTGTTGTTTTTACTCATAAACTTAACGTACTTCCTTTGCAATGAACTTTAGATAATCAGGCGATACCTTTTCATAATTCAGTATGATTCCTGGGCCTGCATTTTGACAATAGGCTCAAGTAGAGAACAAATATTAATCATCTGCTTGCTTCTTGTAGTAAAAAAAAAGTTAACGTCCTTAAGTTTCTTTCTGGTAATTCATGGGGAGCAGACAGAACGTCTTTATTGATGGTGTATAAATCCCTTATCCTTTCTATGTTTGGCTATGGCTCACAAGGGTATGGGTCGGCATTAGATGCTGTACTCTGTAGACCGGATGTGCTTCAGAACATGAGCTTCCATATATGTCTTGGAGCCCTTCGATGTACTGATGTGGATGGTTGGAAGTGGAGGTTATTGTGCCTCTCCTCCATCTACAATGAGACCACCTGCTGATTTTGTACGGTATTACCACCCACCGTAAACGCTTACTTGGCCTCCTGACTTGTCAGATCCTCCTACAGTTGAATACCTGCTGTATCCAGCCCTCAAACTGGTGGTTGTGAGGCTTCACTTCCTCTGTGAGGTGTTAGGGTACGACCTTTCTAATTAGGATCAAGTTTAAACATTAAAAACAGCTCCCTGGTAGTCACCTGCTACCACCTGCAACACTGACTGGCTCCCTGTTGCTAAGTCCAGGGAGCCGGAGGTGGAGATACGGCAGTTTTTTCGGATGATACTCATTAGAAAGGGTCATTCCACTTGTACACTGACGGCTCTAAGTTGGATGAATGTTTGGGTGCGAGTGTGTGGTCTGCGGATTGCTGCATTATTTTCGCTTACCCCCACATACTTCTGTATTTACTGCCGAACTCTTTGCCATAGATCAAGCTATAGACTTTGCTTTGCATTCAGATAATCACAGTTTGTCTTTTTTTTTCAGACCCTAAGTCCGCCCTTCAGGTAATTCATTCGTGTAGCCCTGATTCACATGAGGTCCTGGTTAGCATTATCAATAAGCTGCACACATGTGCTAAATCCTTCTGGG
The DNA here is from genome assembly GCF_032717465.1 of Coenobita brevimanus. Taxonomy (NCBI): domain Eukaryota; kingdom Metazoa; phylum Arthropoda; class Malacostraca; order Decapoda; family Coenobitidae; genus Coenobita; species Coenobita brevimanus. The sequence continues at coordinate 26,270,128 of NC_136991.1, read as the reverse complement.
ACCTGACCATTGCGGTATTTACGGCAATGAGCAAACTGACGTACTAGCTACATCGGCTGTACAGCTCAAGGAAAGTTGGGACGTTCCTCCTGAACTTCAGTTTTGCTTCTCTTTTGGAAAAAGTTCGATTAATCTTCTGTAGCAAAGTCAGTGGTCCGACCTGGCAATTTCATCAATCAAAAGGACCACCTGTGTTGGTCCACTTCCTCCTGTGGAAACAGACGGAAGGAGGTCACTTTAGCATGCCTCCGCATGAATTCCACCTTACTGACACATATATTATCATATATTAACAGACAATTTCCACCGCGATGTACCACCTGTGACAAGGTGTTATCTATCAGTCACATTCTTTTTACTGCAATAGGTATATCGGGACGTACTTCTCTGAGTCCATATTGTAGGACAAATGCGCTCCCTCTCACACTTGATACTGTCTTGGGTGATGAGGAAACTGATGTGACTAATAAACTGACGACTTTCCTAAAAGAGGCCAGACTGCTCAGAGATTTGTGATTTAATTTATGAACCTGGTTATAGTTTACCTATTCATTGCCTATGTCTCTATTTTTATACATTTTTTCCTCCACTTCAATTTTATTTTTTTGTTTGTATATAGGGTAATCGGTTTTGATCATAATATATACTTCAATACACTTTTATACATTTGTGAATCGCAGGAGAAGGTTGCATTCACAGAATTATGAATTCTTTTTCTTTTGATCAGGACTATGTAATATGTAATCGTTCTCTTTATGTATTTTTACATAAATTTGTTTTGTGTTTTAATTACATTGCTGTACTATACTAATGAGTTTAAATATGATGTACAGATGGAAGCATTTGTCCTGGTACTATTCATGTATACTGATGTATTCTTTGTCGCTTATTATGTTTCATTCTCATGAATAATAACTTACTATTGGTATGAAATAGATGCATATATTTCATATTACTATTTTGGCTTTCTTGATGACCGATACTTGTTGGCCTAATGCCCCTGACGGTGATGGCCGTATTAAAAAAAAAAAAAAAAAGAGGAGCACTGGCAATGAGTGGTAGGCAGCTGTTCTCTCTCTCCAGTGCGGAGCCATGTATGGAGCCCACTCCCATTACTCCAGCTGAGCTGTAAGTGTGGGAAGCAGTGTTTGCTGTTGCCTGCTGTCTAGTCATTCACATTACCGTACCTCGCCCTGGCTACCAGTACTCCAGCCACTCGTTTTCACTTGCGTCTCTTTTCACCCCACCCATACCCAGTGTAATGAAAAACCTGCGGACATGCACCCTGAAGTCCAGAGGTATTGTGAACTTTACCATGTGCAGATCTGTTGTTGACTTGTTAGTGTTAAGATATAGGTTTAAGGGTAGTTGGGTTGTGATGTTTTGATTAAGTTGTTAATATGGATAACATTCTTAACTGTAATAAATTTAATTCTTTACATGTGGTCTTTCAGAGGAGTAGACTGTAGCACTAGTCGAGCAGGGCAGTACTCCCAAGATGGATGAAAGCTGATGACAGGGAGAGCTGGAGCTCCCGTTTCATCAGCCCTTGGGACTAGTTTCTGACCATCCCCCTTTACTGAACTTTTTCAGTGTTTTAAGCCCCGTCCACACGAGCAGGCAATGCCCGCGGTCACAAGCGAGCAGTTTGCCTGTTGACGGGCTCACCGCTTGTGCCCGCAGGCAAATGCGTAAATTGCCACGGGCAATTTACGCATTTGCCCGCGGGCACAAGCGGTGAGCCTGTCAACAGGCAAACTGCTCGCTTGTGCCCGCGGGCATTGCCCGCTCGTGTGGACGGGGCTTTAGAAACACAGAGAGTAGTCCAGCATGCTCTCCAATACAAGTTTCTCTAACTATCAACACCAAACTACACGCACAGTCCACACTCCACTACCTTTAAAAAAAAAAAAAAAAATGGCGCATTACAACATTGCCTCGGAGTCCCCGGGAGGGGGTGGGGACCATAAATGCCTCCACCATCCGCCCCTCTCCCAGTGACGACTCTTTGAGCTGTCTGGATCCAGTGTCCGACTCACTTCTTCATTTCTGCAACATTCACGGCCTTTCCTCTAAGTTTCTCTCTGTCGAACACCACGTCTCCTCTAAACCTCATCTTCTCTTCCTTACTGAGACTCAGCTGTCTGAAGCAACTGACAGCAAACCCTTTTCTGTATCCTTCTATTTTATCTATACTCATTTCAAAGCCAAAGGTGGATGTTGCATATATGCATGCAACGACCCATCTTGCTCATGTGTTCCTGAACTTGAGTCTTCTGAATTCTCTACTCTCTGGCTTCGGCTCTCCTGTTATTTTGTGACTAAATATATCTGTGCTGTTTGCTTATCTCCTAATTCTACTGACTATAAAAAATTCTTCGACTCTCTTACTTCTACGATGGAACACATTCTATCCATTTCTCCTTTCTCTGAAATCTCCATTAAAGAAGATTTCAATGTTCACCACCAACTTTGGTTCTCCTATCCTGTCACTGATCCACCTGGTGAACAAGCCTTAATCTTTACTATCCTTTATGACCTAGAGCAGCTTGTACAGCACCCTACCCGTATCCTTGACCGCATTGGAAAGAGCTCCAACATACTTGACCTCTTCCTTACAACAAATCCTTCTACTTACACTGTTAATCTTTTCTCTCTGCTGGGCTCCTCTAATCATAACCTTGTTACTTTAACCTGTCCTATCTCTCCAGTACAGACTGTGGACCCTCCAAAGAAATGTTGTCTGTGGCATTTTGGAGCTGCGGATTGGGAGGCCCTCAGGCGGTACTTCTTTGATTTTACCAGGAATGATTATAGCTTCCATGGCCGGGAGCCATCTAAGTGTGCCTTGAACATTACAGAGGTTATTCTCTCAGGCATGGAAGCATACATTCCTTTCTTATATCCTTTGACCAGTGCAAGAAAGCCTTGGTTTAATCACGCTTGTTCTAATGCTATCCTCAACAAAGAAAGGGCCTATAAAAGGTACCGGAGCCAACTCACCCCTGAATCACATCTTTTTTATGTTTCTGCCCGGAATTGTGCTAAGTCTTTTCATCGCTCTGCTAAGAATAATTTCATCCGTACTAAATGCTCTTAATCCTCCAACTCGAATTCTTCCTGCTTCTTCTGGCATCTTGTCATAAACCTTTCTAACAACTTTACCTCATCATCCTTCCCTTCTCTTTTCTGCTCTGATGGCTCTGTACCTATTTCTTCTACTGATAAAGCAGATCTGTTTCCTCAGACTTTCTCCTCCGGTTCCACCTTAGACAATTCCGGTGCTGCTCCTCCTCTTCCCCCCCCTCTGACTTCCTCATGGCTGACAATAAAATTTCTTCAGCAGATATATTTTCTGCCATCACTGGCCTCAATGCAAACAAGGCATATGGGCCTGATGGAGTCCCTCCTGTTATCCTCAAGAACTGTGCTTCTCTGCTTACACCCTGCCTAGGTAAACTCTTTCGCCTTTGTCTGTCAACTTGTACCTTTACTTCTTGCTGGAAGTTTGCTCTCATTCAGCCAGTCCCAAAGTAGGGTGACCATTTCCAACCCTCTAACTATCGTCCAATTGCTTTAACATCCTGTGTCTCAAAAGTTTTCTAATCTATTCTTAACAGAAAAATTTTAAAGCACCTTTCCTATTACAACCTTCTTTCTGATCATCAGTATGGGTTCCGTCAGGGACGTTCCATTGGCGATCTTCTCACGTACCTTTCAGACTCCTGGTCATCCTCCTTTCAAGACTCTGGCGAAAGCTTTGCAATTGCACTTGTCTCTAAGGCTTTCGATCGAGTCTGGCTTATATCTTTAATATCCAAACTGCCCTCTTATGGTTTCTATCCTTCTATCTGAGTCTTCATCTATAGCGTCCTTTCTGGTCGTTCTATAGCTGCTGTTGTAGACGGCCATCGTTCTTCTTCTAGATCTATCAACAGTGGTGTTCCTCGGGGCTCTGTCCTATCATTAACTCTCTTCCTTTTATTCATCAATGATCTTCTAAGCTGTACTGTACATCTAATCCTACCCTCTTGTACGCTGGATATTCCACCTTTCACCTTTCCATTCAGTTCCCGCAACGTCCATCTCAGCAGTTACTTCATCAAAGAAGGGATGAGGCTATGGCACACCTAATGTCTGACTTGGTTCGTACCTCTGACTGGGGTAAAAATAATCTTGTTGTTTTTAATGCTCAAAGACTCAGTTCTTACACCTATCAGCCCGTCAAAATCTTCCACAGGAGTACCCACTAATGTTTAATAATATCCAGCTCAATCCTGCATCATCCTTAAACATGCCTGGGGTTTCATTCACACGGGACTTATCTTGGAAAGATCATATAGCATCTATTGAAAAATCTGCTTCCAAGAGATTAGGTGTGCTAAGTCGACTCCGTGCCTTCTTTACCCCTGCACAGTTGTTGACTTTATACACAGGTTTTATTCGCCCCTGTTGAGAGTACAACGCTCATGTGTGGGGAGTCTCCCCACATACCGGTATAGCTCTTCTCAATAGGGTGGAGTCAAAGGCTATTCGTCTCATCAATTCTCCTCCTTTTACTGGCTCCCTTCAACCTTTGTTTCCTCGCCGCACTGTTGCATCTTTATCTCTTTTCTATCGCCACTATAATGGTCACTGCTCCTCTGAACTGTCTGATTGCATCCCTCCACCTCTACGACGGGCGCGTAGCTCCAGTCTATCAACAAACTCTCATCCCTTTGCTGTCCAACTTTCTAATGCCAGAGTTAACCGTTACTCCCAGTCCTTCATTTATGCAACAGGTCAGTTCTGGAACTGTCTCCCTCTGTCTGTATTTCCTACTTCCTATGATCTTCAGTCTTTCAAACGCAGCGTGTCCAGGCATCTCGAAATGAATGAATCTTGAATTTGACTCTCTTTTGTATTGTTTTTTTTTTTTTCTTGGCAGGAACTTTCATGCGGGTTCAGCCTTTGGTTCCTTCTTCCTCACATAAAAAAAAGTACACAGTTTACAATGTGCATGATATCAAAGGGTCCTTTGTATAAGTATTCGTATTCTGGAGTCACGAACATGTTAATTATCGCTAATATGTAATCCTAGCCTTTGCATGAACTGCATCGTGACAGCTTGGCACTGACAAAAGCTGTTCTAGGTTTCTGGAATAATTTTTTCCTGTATCTGAATCATACATATTCCATTTGTAATGATGAGGTGACGATGATGATGATGATGATGATGATGATGATGATGCATCCACAGCAATGAAAGTATTACAGATACAGTCTTAAATCCTCGAATGCTCTCAACCGAACAAAATCGTGTTGTGTTAATAGGATCAGAACACGTAAACGTATCCATAGAAGCAAATGGGTTATGGAAACATGACACACATGAAATCTCTACAAAACAGAACAACAAATATGCGAAACACTGTGCAACAGGGAATCAACTTTAATTTCTTCAACCCGATGACTTCTGCTGTATTTTAGTCATGCCACTCCGAGGCAGATGTATTCAATGTTGTGCTTCGTAGTAGTGAGTGTTAATGAAGATCTTATCAAACACCTCCTATTCAAAAAGTTTTACCTAAGCAGAATATTACTATCTGGTGGCTGTAAGAAGAAACTAAGGATGATGTCATGTGATTTATATGCAGAAGTATGAGCCTTGTCAGAATAAAATTATTTAATGATAAACAAATAAAAATTCTTATGAACCTCTGCAGACCTTGAGGCGTTTATTCAAAGTAAAATGAAACACCTTGGAATTGAAAACCAAGTACTGAAACTACGAAACAGCCCGTCACATACGGAAAGGACAAAGTATGGAATAGCCAGTCGTTAAGGGTAGAAACTGGGAACTGTTAAGCTCTTCACTGATGACACATTTTTCATATTAACTGAGGTACAAACATATGAATTTAATCAAGCACGGAAGAATCTCTAAGAATGAAGGAGTTACTGAAGATTATATTCAATCTTTCCAGCTCGAAAAAAGTTTCTTCATAGCTGAATAATAGCCTCTAAAAGCAGCAAAAACGTTTTGACAATGGCGTCACCGTAGGAAGGGTTCATCACTTAAAGAAACACTATAAAACACAAAGTCATTTAATCCTTTCAAAGCTAGGACATTACACGACAGAACAAAATCGTCTGACGTTAGCCTGCCTGTAATTGTTTTGTGTATCAACAGCAAAAAAAAGCGTTACTGGATATAGTTTGAGATTTTGAGTACTAAAATTTTTCTCATTTGAACCAAGGCTTTTGCTGTAAACATGGACATAATACCCAGCTGCACCAACTGCAGTGCAAGGGAAAAGAGAACAATATAAAACTGCGAATCGAGTATAGAAAACTCTTCACGTTCTCCACAGTCTTCACAATATTCCCGCAATTCAGGCCATGAGCGTTCAATACTTTTTTTTTTTTTTTTTTTTGCATCAGGGTTCAGCCACATCGTTTTATTGACGTTCCCGACGTCCGGCTACACAATTAGGTCAAGTGTCCATTTCCCTAAAATGAACGGAAAACCTCACCGTAATGCTATATTGAATAACATGGACTGCATACTAACTGACTAATTTACAGATCAGTATACTGTGGCTGATAATCACATGATATTTAAATAAATCGTGTTTTCAAACTATACAAGATTTAAGTCGGTAGAGAGACGGCCTGCAGTTGGACCCAGGTTCGAATCCCGGGTGGGGCAGGGAACAGGTTAAGGATTTGAGTTTCATAAATAACAGATTTTTCTGATTTACCAGATGAGATTCTGATTTGTCATAAAAGTACCCCCGCTAATACCAGTACACCAGTCCTGTATGAGACAGCCCTAGCATGTATGTAATATGGATGGTGGGTGTTAGCGCCGAAGTGGTGACATGTGGAGATGTAGGAGGTCTACTGGGCCCCAAGGAGGACTGAGCCTTGGGAATAGGCCCTGAAGCCTTTGCCCAGAGTCGGACACGTAAAAAAAAAAAAAATAATACAGTAAATTTTCACACTCCCCGAAGCATTTTCTGCTTCCCTGTATATTCTCACAATTTTGAGTAACAATGACTCTATACCAATTGATAATATTACACGGATATACTGTATCGTTTAAAACTATACGATTTGTAAGCTCTCACACCCTCTAGAAATCCTTTCCGCTTTATCATACACGGAATTACATTTCTATCGCGTTTTCACAGAATGCAACGTACAAAAAAAAAAAAATCGTATATTCCTAGTTTTAAGGGCCAGTCGCACCAGCTCAATCCGCTTTTTATTAATAACACGATGACGCCAAAACAATCTCTTTCTTTGGAAATAGCAATTAGGCTACACAGTTGGTCTATTTTTGTTTTAAAGAATCCTATTTGTTAAATAAAAATAATCTCTCTCGCTGAAAGGGCCAATCACGCCATTTCTGCCTAATGTGGTTTTAAAGAACGCGATATATACAAATTCGTCCGCCTGGGAGACCATCGGCCCTCGCAATAACCCGCCATTACGCAGCGAGGTTAACTGGCCGTAATCCGAAATCGCAACCCTGGCCGGATTTAACGCGATATTACCCCGGTGCTCATCTCGTCGGCGAAAGTTTCCCAATTTGCGCTCGGCAGTCTACAGCGCGAATACCCTCCCTCACCCCCCTCGGAAAGTTGGGACAGGGAACACACACTCTTCATCCGGCATCAATTTTAACCTCCTTGCCCGAACTTCCCGAGGTGGTGGTGGTGGGGCAAGGCGGAGAGGAAGGGGGGCGCACCTCAGCTTCCACCAGAGTTTTCGAATAAAAAGGGAAAAAGTATATAAGATTGAGGAGTTTGGGGAGAGGAGGAGGATGGGGGTGGGAGTAGGGAAAAAAAGTTTGAATTCTAAAGCGGCTCTCGACTCGGCTAAGGAGAGGAGACAGGGATCTAATGCTGTTATGAAGTTGTTGAGGCAAGTTTCCACGAAGGTGTGTGGGCGGGGTTGGGTGGGGTGGCCGGGGGCTGTTTGTGAATTGGTCTGCCATGGTGCTGGGTGTTTTTACTTGTAGGTGTTTGTGAGACTCATGTGTTTATGTTTCTGTCAGTTTGATACGGTCCTTTGCTGACGCTTGTACAGTATGTGTAGTTATTTGTCGAATATGTGTGTGTATGGGCAACATTTGTTTGAAATTGAGCATAATATCACCTAGCACAGTATTGCGTGCAAAAATAAATGCAATGGAGATATATGGAGTCTCACCATAAGTTGGTCAAATTTTGCACGTTTATTACCCAGAGGTTAATGTTAGAATTTTTGCACCTTTTTTTAAACATTACCTAGAGTTAATATATCATTTTGAATTCTGCAGGTAGGTAACACCGACCAAGACGATTAAATTCCAGCTTAGTCAAGGCAATTCCAGCGAGTCGAGCCATGTGAAACACATTAAGATATTTTCATTGTAACTAAGGAAATAGGTTAATGAACATGACGACTGGAATTTAGCCTGTTTGAGGGAATTCTAGCGAATTCGATCCACGCTGAAAGCATTTATACTGATAAAAGATTGAGATGAATCTAACTTATTCATGTCTATTCCACCCGATCTGAGCAGGTTCTTTCATGCGAAATACTTTGCAGCGTCGAATCCTAGGATTCGACCTTCTGAGCGAGCGACTTTCCCTCATGCCAGATATTTACACGCTTTTCACACAATGTCTTAAGGTGATGGAGTATTACTATATGTTAGGCTGACAATACTTAAATAAATAGTGAAGCGAAATCATAACAAATGCTTTGTCCTCAGATCACTGGGCGAGGCACACAAAAATATAACATAATGGTTAGTTTTTACATTGATTTGTGTGTGTGTGTGTGTGTGTGTGTGTGTGTGTGTGTGTGTGTGTGTGTGTGTGTGTGTGTGTGTGTGTGTGTGTGTGTGTGTGTGTGTGTGTGTGTGTGTGTGTGTGTGTGTGTGTGTGTGTGTGTGTGTGTGTGTGTGTGTGTGTGTGTGTGTGTGTGTGTGTGTGTGTGTGTGTGTGTGTGTGTGTGTGTGTGTGTGTGTGTGTGTGTGTGTGTGTGTGTGTGTGTGTGTGTGTGTGTGTGTGTGTGTGTGTGTGTGTGTGTGTGTGTGTGTGTGTGTGTGTGTGTGTGTGTGTGTGTGTGTGTGTGTGTGTGTGTGTGTGTGTGTGTGTGTGTGTGTGTGTGTGTGTGTGTGTGTGTGTGTGTGTGTGTGTGTGTGTGTGTGTGTGTGTGTGTGTGTGTGTGTGTGTGTGTGTGTGTGTGTGTGTGTGTGTGTGTGTGTGTGTGTGTGTGTGTGTGTGTGTGTGTGTGTGTGTGTGTGTGTGTGTGTGTGTGTGTGTGTGTGTGTGTGTGTGTGTGTGTGTGTGTGTGTGTGTGTGTGTGTGTGTGTGTGTGTGTGTGTGTGTGTGTGTGTGTGTGTGTGTGTGTGTGTGTGTGTGTGTGTGTGTGTGTGTGTGTGTGTTCCTTAGAGAGGCTCTGCTTTTGAGGCTGCACTGCACTAAGAAGATATTTGTGCAACAGAAACCGCATGTGGTTGGCGATTTAGTGTTCCTGAATACGAACTTAATACATTCAGAAACACACACACACACACACACACACACACACACACACACATTCAGATAGGAAAATTATTTATGACTAAGATTCTCTTTCATCATTGAGCTTTGAGTGCTCTCTCTCTCTCTCTCTCTCTCTCTCTCTCTCTCTCTCTCTCTCTCTCTCTCTCTCTCTCTCTCTCTCTCTCTCTCTCTCTCTCTCAAGTATCTTCACACACACACACACACACACACACACACACACACATTCACGAACACTCATGTACTTCACCCTCAGAAGCACTATACACCTGGAGGCACGCGGCACATCCCAACGCAGCGGCAAAAAAAACACACTCTGTCATGATCAACTCACTGAACCCAAGCAGTTATGCACTCACTCGTTCACTATTATCCACTAAACCCAAATATTCACAACTATGCACTCAGACGGGTTACAAGTAAGATAAAACCCAAGCTACAACTAAATGAAACCCACTTAAAGTATTCAAAGCCATGAAGTTAGATCCAGTCAAACGCACTCACTCACACATTACCATCTACACATTTTAAAATCACTTAAGGTACGCACTCAAACACACTCAAATACTTAAACGCATTCAAGTACACAAAACCACTTACATTCACGTGGCCCACCATCGAATCAAATTCAGCCACTAAGACTCACTCCCCGCTGGCTTATACTCACTCAGCCACTCACTCAAACTCAATTAACAACTTACTCAAACGCACTGCACATTCCACTTAAAGTCACTCACTGAAATTCAGTCTTCCAGCCACTCAAACGCACTCAACCACCTACCCAATCGCACTCAACCTTTCACTGAAACGCACTCAAGCTCCTACTCAGTCAATCACTTACTCAGTTACATTCAACCATTCACCATCAAGCGTTCAATCCTACACAAGCAGTTTCAGTCACCCATTTAGATGCACCACTCCCCCACACAGTCAAGGTTTGAAACGCACGCAACGTAACACGAAATAACTTATATACAACTCACACAACTATCCACGCAGATGCACTTAAACGCAATGCATTTCATATGAAATGCACTCACCTGTCCACTTGCACTCCACTTTTCATATTATATATATATATATATATATATATATATATATATATATATATATATATATATATATATATATATATATATATATATATTCCAATGTCCAGTTGGATAGGGCGACATGGAGACGATTTGTTTGTGGCCACCCCTTAGGGGGTTGAGGCGTTTGGCAACAGACAGATATTCCAATGTACACACTCAAACACTATCTATCTATCTATTGCCAGACGCCATAGTCCCGTAAGGGGTGTCCGTTAGTCTTTGAGTTAGTTGTTTTACGGGGAGGGGCACTAACCCTCTGCCAACCCACTTGCTGACATGTAGGGAACACGTATGGGTTGATTATATTGTTACCACCCAGCGTTGTAAATTATTTCCTGGCTTACAGGAAACCATTAGGCTTGTCACTCAATGTAAAGCCATCTGAAATGGAAAGAGGAGTAATATAATGTGACACACTCAAACACAATTCAATTAAAGTTAAAAGCATTCAATAACCCACTCACATGCACTCATAGGCACTCTATCATTCACTCAAATATTCAAAGGCATGCAACTCCAACTCATAATCTTTTCAAATTAAACGCACCCGACAGCCCATTCAAACTACCCATCCAGAACCATGGAACGCCAGCGTGAATGATTCCCATCAAACGCACTTGACTCAGACACTCCAACACAAAGCATCGAACGCTGGTCCATCCACTCAACTCAGGCTTCAAACGCACTCAAACTAGCTACTCACATTCGCTTAAAGTGCACTCACTCAAACGCAGAGAATGTCAAATCCAACGCACACAACCACCCACTCCAATCACTCACTCAAACGCACTTCAGCGTGAAACCATTCAGATCAAACACACGCAAAAGCCTACTGAAACACAATCAGACTGAAAATAATCCAAATTCAAGTGAATGTAACCATCCACTCAACCAAACTCTCACATGCACCCATCCCCATCCAATCAAGTGCACTCAAACAGAAAGCAGTTCAGACACACACGCAACCACTCACTCATCCCACCCTCTACACAAAATAATTCAAACTTACACACACACACACACACACACACACACACACACATGTAGAGGTGTATGGTATGTAGGAGGACTACTGGGCCTTGGGAGCAGGGTGTGAAGCCTATGCCCAGAGTCGGACACATAAATATAAATATATATATATATATATATATATATATATATATATATATATATACTTTGTGGTACAGTGTGCGTTTTCATGCACTGAAGAACGAGGGTTCGCGCCCCGCCAGGGTAATAAAGTTTGGGAGCGTTCTTCTGGCCACGTACTACATTGACGGACACAAGGGGTGCTGTGGCTGAACCAGTGTCGCATACTATAAAGTATGTTTGCACTCAGTCGGCTTTCGCGGGCCGATTACACTTGGTTCACAGACTACACAGACATCCAAAGCCACTCCAACACAACAATTACACTTACAAGCACTTCTCACCCTACATACAATCTCTACTGGACAGCCTAAGCCACTTTGTAGAGATACATTGGCTGTATCGTCCCCACTTCGGTAGGGACAGGCCGGCCCAGCAGTGGACACTCAAATGGCTGATGGGAAATATATAGATAGATAGATAGATAGATAGATAGATAGATAGATAGATAGGTAGATGGATAGATATAGATAGATAGATAGATATTTATATATATGTACACACACAACTTCCCACTCAACCCACCTGCCAAACACACATTACATTTCAAATTTACACACACACGCACACACACACACACACACACACACATACACACACACACACATTCAACCCACCCACAACACACACATTCAACCCACCCTCAACACACACAAAGCAATTCAAACTTTTACACACGCAACCACCCACTTAATGCACCCTCAGACGCATTAAAATTTTGGCATTAAGACTTAACATCCCAAATGCACGCAACCTTGCCCGCAGACGCACTTGACCACCTACTCAACCTCAATCAATATCACCCACTCAAATGTAGTCAGACGCACGAAAACGCACGGCGTTATCGATCGCAGCCAGCCACTTAAACGCACTCACCATCACTAATTCAATCGCATTCAAACATACTTCAGTACAAAGCACTCCTAATCGGACGCACGCAATCACTCACTCAAATGACCCACTCAAACGCACTCAAAACGCACGCACTCGAACGCACGCGATACAATTCCAAGTCTGGTCCCGGGATCAAAGTGTGGGAGCCTTTTGTGCCCGGATTAAAAACGCAGCCTCAGAGGGAAATATTGCTGGTGATGTCAAGACGGATCAATTGAACGGATCACTGGATGTATGTGGATCCGTGCGGGGTGGTGAAGGTGGATCAGAGACTTAGAATTGGGTGGATGGATTAGGTTTAGGTGGATTAGCTGTAGATGGATGTACGAGGGCTGGTGATGGATCATACAGATTACGCAGATGGCAATAAGCTGGGAAGGCTTGTTATAGAAGGACCATTGGAGTCTGTTAGTTTTTTTGGTTAAGTCGGATCAATCGAACACATCAATCAAGAGGTTATGGATCACGGGGGATGGATTAACGGAGGAGGATTAGCTTAGTGTTAAGGTGGTGGTTGTGGATCATAGAAAGAGGATTTGGTTGGATGGACTAGGAGTTTGAATCATTGGGGGTGGTTGTTGTGGTGAATCAGTTTCGGGGTGGATCATGGTAGGTAGAATATTTTGAAGTGGAGGTGGATGATGGGAGGCAAGTTAGGTTGAATGGATTAGGTTGTTCTGCGGTAGGATCAGTTGTGTCTAAAAAACATGGCCATAGAACGCAATAGTGCCTTTGATGCAAAAATGAATCAACAGGATGGATCAGTGGATGTTTGGGTAGTGGGGTTGCATCATGGGAATAGACTTAGTAAGGGGTGGTGGTGAACTAGAGACAGGTGAAGGTGGATGGCTTAGGCTAAGTTGGATCAGATGAAGATTGATGGATGATTTGAAGATTGCTCTGATTCATGAAAGAGATAGGTTGTGTAGATTGTTAGTTGGAGGATCAGTTGAATGAATCAGCTGGCTGCTTGTGGACTGGTGGTGGTCGCTTTGGTGGATCATGGGAAGCAAGTTTGTGTAACAGAGATGTATCAGTGAAAGGAGAAAAACAAGTATCCTTAGGAGATGTTGGGTAGATGTGAATCAGTGGATCAGGAAAGTGGGTCAGGCTTTGAATTGGGGGATTGGTGGGTATTGTGGCTGGATGAGTTGTAGGTGGAAGGATAAGTGGGGGAGATTTACTATGTGGATCGCGAAAGGGATTGGTTGATGGATGAGTTGAAAGATACTGCAACAAAGAGGCAGCAGGTCAGGGAGATGGATTAGATTTAGGTGGATGAAGATGGTTGATATGGTGGATGGATCAGTTGTAAATGAATAATTTAATGGGTGGGTCGGGGAAATGGACTTCACTAAAATGGATCAAGAGGATGGATGTTGTAGATTGATCATTTGTCAATGAATGGAGCAGTGAGGTGAGTCAAGAGGGTGGGTTATGTTTGGGTGGGTCAAATGGTGGATGTGGCAGATGGATTGGATGGATCTGTTGTAGGTGAGTTAGTGGGGTGAATCACGGGAATGGATAAGATCTCGGTGAATCATGTTAGGGGAATGTGGCATATGGATCAGTTGTAGCTGAGTGAACAAGATGGGTGGACCAGGGGATGGGCTAGACGTGATGAGATGAAAGTGAGTATGGTGAAGGCAGAGCAAGCGGTACTGGACTGATTAATGAGATGCGTAGATCACTTGCAAGTGACTGGATCGGTGGGGTAGTTTAATAGGAGTGGATCAATGAGAGGACCTGAGTACAGATTGGTGAATCCGTGAGAGAACTATGTAAAATGACATCCCTGCTACCTTCAGACAATTTTGCTCATATTAGAAACTTTTCAAACTCGAAAGATCTACACAGTCTTCATTAATCCTTCCATTAAGAAAGGCCTCACGGAATCGAAATGAAATCCTTTGAAGGTAGCAAGAAAAAGAATATTTAAGACATAGTCATAATTAAAAGGTTGGTTGTTAATAAACTGATCAGCCCTGAACAATGGATGAGTTCTTGAAGGGTGGACCAGGCAGTTGTTTACGAATGAATGCATGTACGATACATATCTGGTATAAGTTAAGTGGATTACCTTAAAAGCATTGATGAAAGGTAGGTGTGTGAATCAGTGAGTCGAATAGTCTAGTGGGACAGCGGATCAGCCATGCTGGAATCTAGTGCCACAGGGAGACTGTTCGGTGAAAGAAATTAATCAGTGGGAAGGAAACACTTCAACTGCAGATAGGAAGGTGGTCTGTATGAGGAATAAAAGTTAATGAGCGATTATTAGGTAGAGAAATGGCCTGCAGTCCCAATGGACTCAATATCAGATCCCGGGCTAAGGCAGGTAACAGTTTCAGAATCTGAACTTCAGTAAGACAGGCTTAATTGACCAACCAGACAACCAGCCATGTCGTAAAAATACCCCCACTTATACCAATACCAGCCCTCTATGAGAAAGTCCTACCATTTGTTCAATATAGATGGTGGGTATTAGCGCCGAAGAGGTAACATGTTAAGGAGTATAGTATGTTGAATAACTACTGGGCCTCGGTAACGGGCTGCAGAATCTATGCCCAGAGTCAAACAACATAAAAAAAAAATGGAAAGAAAAAAATCATACACTGAAGTCCTCCGCCTGTTATCCTTTCTAACGAATCTCGTACAAAACTCTTAGGGAAATAAAATATTAATCTGACATAATCACCCTCGTGCAGTCGCTAGGCATTAATCTATGTAGTCGTCCTCCTCCTCCCCCCTCTTCTTCTTCTCCTATATATTATTAAGAATAATGTCCATAATGTGATTATACTCTGTCCATGTTAACTTCTCTCCATCTTGAATACTGGTGATAACCAAGAAGAAGTGTTATAGCAAAAATAAAGAGTTTCAGTAATTTTCATATTCTGCTATTAAACTATGTGAAATACTGTTTGTTGCAAAATGACGAAAACTCTCTGCCAGGTTAAGGTGGACGAACTATACAGGTAGTTCTGTACAGGACATACAGGTCGATAACACCGAATAACCCATGTAAATGAAATTTGGACAGAAAAAGAAGTGAAAGTGTGAATCAAATGGAAGAGACTAAATAGAAATATGGGAGGGGATTACGTATTTGCATGGAGATGGTTCCGAAAATGAATCAAACCGCAACAGGGAAAGTGGGACACATTCATGGCTTGGGAACGGATCAGTGAGAGGGGTAGGCTACTGACCTGGCGATGAAAAAAAAAAAAAAAGAATCAGGAAAATGGATCAGTTATAAAAGAGTGAATTATTGCTGGAGGTGGATCATATTGTGAACGTGGTGTAACTTGGGATTTACTGAAATAGATTTTGTCTTTGTATAGAAGGATCATTTTTAACCACTTCATTATAATACCGTACTCTTTTCTTGCTACTTCCTTATGAACTGACTCAATGTAGAAGTGGCTTCTTATGCTGGAGGAAAATATTACATCACCACAATATATAATTTGCATCACCACCACGCGTCAACTGCACCACCACCGAGGATCAGCTGCAACACCACCGCGGAACAGTTCCACCTTCATCAAAGATCAGTTGCACCACCAGCATGGAAGAACTGGACCATTCCCGCGGATCACTTCCATCATCACCATACATAACTTGCACCATTCACGACTGACTATATCTGCTAACATGAAGGATCAGTTGCACCATTACCATCATGTATCACATACCACCACCATCACCATTACCGAAGATAATTTGTACTACTACCACCAACAGCAAAGCTACAACCACCCCCACCAATGACAAGCACCTTCACAACCACCACCATCGTGAGGCATTTGCACCACCTTCACCATCACCACGAAGGATCATTTGCATCACCATCAGTATGGATCACCACAATCATCATCATCACAGGTCACTTCTACCATGACCACAACCACCAAGGATCACGTGCTCTATTATCACCACCACTTTGGTTTACTTGCACCATCACCAACACTACCACTAACGCTGACACTAACCCCATGGATCACTTGCACCATCACTGCCAACCTCGGATCAGTTGCACCACTACCATCGTCACTACCACCGATATGGATCAGCTTGCAAGACCACGGATCAGGTGCATGAAGTTGTTCGTAAATCTCAAAAAATAAACTTTCAGTATTAATTCACCTTCCGAAAGTTGGGTGACTTTTCCTGGCAAAATTTGGTTAGGTGTGTGTGTGTGTGTGTGTGTGTGTGTGTGTGTGTGTGTGTGTGTGTGTGTGTGTGTGTGTGTGTTCGGTTGGTTAGGTGTATGATGTCCTTGCGGAGTACTTTGCTTGTGCGTGTGTGTGTTTATTTTTGTGTGTGTGTTTTTCCGCGCCTGTGTGCCCCTGTGAGCGCTTTGAGTGACTGTGCTTTTGTGTGTGTGTGTGTATTTGTACATGTTTTGAAAGTTTTTGTACATGTGAGCGCCTCTGTATGTATTCATGTGTTTGTCTGTTTGCGCTTGAATGTATATTCGTGGGAAGTTTTGAATTACTGTTAACTGTGGGTGCCTTGTCCGTTTTAATTGACAGTTTGTGCATGTGTATGAATTTACTTGTGCTTTGAGTCACTGTACTTCCGTGTTTGTGGGTCTGTGGATTTTGAGTGATAGCTTATATGTTTATTTGTGGGTTATTTCAGAAAATGTCTGTCCTTACTGGTGTGTGCCTATCTGCCGCCATTTGTCGGTGTACTGAGTGACAATTGTTCCAGTGTTTCTACTTGTGGGGGTTTATGAGCAATATGATTGATATTCGTGTTTATATCTGCATTTCCAAGTGTTCTGAATGCTCTCAGTGAATTTTGTTCTTGCGTGTGCATTTCTGGGAGATGGTGTGTGCTTTGAGTGATTATTGTGTCTGCATAAATATTTGTGGGTGTAGGTGTTTGCAGGTGTTTTCAATGACCGCGTTTCGATATGTATTTGTGGGTGTTTGTGTGTTTGACTGACTGTGCAAATGGTGGACATGACTGGTTTCCTGTGCCTTAGCTGTGAATGTATGATTTTGGTCCTCTATGTGTGAGTACAAAATATTTCATATTTATGGCTACATTGTACTTCATGCATTTTTATCTCTTGCTAAAGGATGTTTTAGTGCGTTAACAGTGTAACTTTGGATCATTACAGTGCCAGTTTATGTTTTCCATAATGCCTTATTGTGATTTGAGTGGCCACAATTCTTCCTGGTGTGTTTTTGTTCTAGTCTGTATCGAGAAGTTTAGTTATTTTTTGTGCTTACCTACTTGTGTGTGTGTGTGTGTGTGTGTGTGTGTGTGTGTGTGTGTGTGTGTGTGTGCTCATCCAATTAGAGACATTGTTTCTTACTGGTGGTGCTTTAACAAGTTACTAGTTTGCTTTATATTAGAGTTATTAGCCTCCTTCATCTACTACAGGGTAGGTCATCCTCATACTCCTCTCTCTCTCTCTCTCTCTCTCTCTCTCTCTCTCTCTCTCTCTCTCTCTCTCTCTCAGAATGGTTTTAGATGCGAGTGAGGAAACATTAACTGCTTCTTGTTCTCCCGATCTTCTTCACTAATCCTATCTGATTAGTGACACAACTATATGGATGGGTGGGTTGGTGGGTGAGTAGGGAAACTGGGTAGATGGCTGGCTAATCAATGCACGTGGGTAGTGGGTAAAGAAGTCAGTGGGAATTACTTCCATGGAGAGAATAGGTCTATGATAGGAACAGATCCATGGGGAACATAACTGGGGAAATGAACCCAAGGAGGCAAAGTGGAATCCCCAGGGGGTCGTCTCCCACAGAAGTGGTGGTCCCCCAGGGTTTTAGGCTTATTACGGGATACACTGTCATAATATTTTACTTGAGCAACGCCGGAAACACTGCTAGCATTCATTTTCCTACACTTGCTACGTCATTTTTGCCATAGTCTCTGTATTTTAAGATCATTCTCTTACGTGCTTAGTCTTTGTTACACATATTGCATAAATCTTACACGTACAGTACTTGGAATTCGTTTATGTGTTCTACCTTTCACATGCTGTGTGTCATTTTCTTCCGTACATTGTATTAATGCCCTTAGGCAATTCATGCAAATGTCTTTTCTATACTTACTTCATTTTTGCGTGTGCCTTATCATTTTTTTTCAGATTCTTCATTTCCGTGTTATAGCAATGTCTGACGAACTTCATCAGTTCTGTACATGCTTCTTCATTACTGTACGTGCATTTTTCTATACCATGGACTTCCTTCTCCACGTGCTCCAACCTCGTACTTGCATCATCATCCTGGCAACGTGCTTTGCCATTTGTGCACGTAAGTCATCATTCATGCACGAACCTCTTCCTATAGCCTGGAGTCATTGTTGCACGTGCTTGATCATTCTTGCACGTGCCCATTTGCGTACCCTGATGTCATTCTTGGAAATGAATAGTCATTATTGCACGCGCTTCTCCGTTTTCCCACGTGTTCTGTTATTCTTACACGTGCATGGTGATTTATTTTTGCACGAGCTCAATCATTCTTGCGTCTAGTTCTCTGGAACTTGAGACCATCTTCAACATGCTTTATCATTTTTCAGCATTCCTTTCCGTGCCTAGTGGTCACATTCACAGGCTCTTGGTGGTCACTGCTGCACGTGTTAATGGTCACTCGGGCACGTGTTTAGTGATCCCCGATGCATGTGCTTGGTAATCCCGTTTACACGTGCTTGGCTATCTTTACTAAAAGTACTTAGTAACCCGATTTGTATTTGGTGATCCCTCTGCACGTGCTTCATAATCCCTTTTGTACGTGCTTGGTGATCTCTCTTGTGCGTGCTAGTGATCCCTCTTCCTCGTGTTTTTGACTCCTCCTGCACATGTTTGGTGGCCTTTCTTGTACGTGTATTGTGATTCCTCTCTGCATGTATTTGGTGGTCTCTGTTGCAAATGCCTGATGATCTTTCCTGCACGTGTTGAACGTCCCCTTAAGCATGTCCTTGGTAATTCCACGTTCACGTGCTTGGTAGTTCCGTTTGCACGTGCTTGGTGATCATTCTTGCATCTGTTTGGTAATTCCTCTTACATGTACTTTGCAGTGCTTCTTTCACGTGCTGGACGGGCCCCTCTTTCACGTGTTTTAAGGCCCTCCTTACACGTGCTTGATGGTCACTCACGTACCTCCGTCCCTTTCATCCGTACCTGATGGCCCTCTTGCTCGTGTCTGTGACCGTGCCTGGGCGTGCCTATACGTGTTTGGCCAGCACACACAAGGTTCCTGATTAAACCACAAGGGCAGGGACACACACACACACACACACACACACACACACACACACACACACACACACACACACACACACACACACACACACACTGCCCGATATTGGACGCTGTGTGGTAGTTGTGGTGGCTTTGGTTGAGGTTGAGCTTGCTGTTGTAGTTTCCATGATGATGGTTGCTTTTGTGGTTGTGGTGGAGGTTGATGTGATGGTGGTAATGGTGGTGGTGGGGGTGGGGGTGGAGATGGTTGTTGTTGTGGTACAGTGGCTGTGGAGGTGGTTATTGTGGTGATCCGTGTTGTGACTGTGATGGTTACGGTGGCGATGGTAGTTGTGGTTATAATTTCAAAGGTAGTAATGGTGGTGAAGGTGGTGATACATGTGGTGATACTCGTTATAGCTACGATGATCGCTGTGGTACTGGTTGCGATGTTGGTAATTGTGATGATAATGACAATGATATCTATGGTTGTTGTGGTGACGATGAAAGGTGTCATGGAGGTTATCATAGTTGTGATAGTGGCTTTGGTGGTGGTAGCAGCAGTATAGTTGTGGCTGTAGTTATGGTAAAAAGTATGGCAGTTATGGTCTTTGTTATAATAGTTGCAGTTGTAGCTGTGACTCTAGTGGTAGTTGGGGATTTAGTGGTAGTGGTGGATGCAGAGGTCATTGTGATTGCGAATTTCCTTATGGTTGTAGCGTTTTGAATGGCAGTTGTAGTAGTTTTAGCTGTTGCCTCATTGGTTGTGGCTGCAGTGATAGGTATATCTGCATTGGTCGTTGGGATGTAGTTGCAGTGGCAGTCATAGTTGCTGTGGAACATACGGCTGCAGGGGTAGATTTTTTTTTTTTTTTTTATGTGTTCGACTCTGGGCAAAAGCTTAGGGGCCTATCCCAAGGCCCAGTAGACCTCCTACACATCTCCACATGTCACCACCTCGGCGCTATCACCCACCGTCTATACTGTATACATGCTAGGGCTCTCATACAGGACTGGTGTACTTATATTAGCGGGGGTATTACTGTGACATGTCGGCGGGTCTTCTTGTAGATCAGTAAAGTCTGCTTCTATGAAACTCAAATCCTTAATTAAACTGTTCCCTGTCCCAGTCGGGATTGATCCTGGGTCCATTAGGACTACAGGGCGCCTTTCTACCAGATCAGTTATGTTTGCAGCGATACTTATGGTTATAGTTCTTACAGATCTAGTGGCAGTTATGATTGCAAAGGTAGATAATGGTTGCACATGGTATGATTACAGTGGGAGTTATGGTTGTAGCTTTCCGGCTGCAGTTGACTTATGGTTGTTGTTTTGGTTTCAGTGATAGTTATGGTTCCAGCTGTTATGGTTGTAGTGATAGTTCTGGATGTTATTTTTCATTGATGTTAGTGGTAGTCATGGCTGCAATGGTAATTATGGTTAGTGTAGTAGTTATGACCGTAATTGCTACAGATGCAATGATATTTGTGCTTAAAGTGATAGTCATGATTATTGTTGTTGTAGATGATGATGATGATGATGATAGATCGATTGGCAGTTATGGTTACAGTGGTAGTTATGGCAGCTGTTGCCGTAGATGCGGTCGTAGTTATGGTTGTAACTGTAGTGATAGTTCTAGTTGTAGTTGTTATAAAAGCAGTGGTAGTTATGGTTGTTGTAGTGATAGTTCTGGTAGTATTTATGGATGCAATGGTAGTTATGGTTATAGTTGTAGTGATGGTCCTAATGGTACTTATGGATGCAATGGCAGTTATGGTTGTAGTTGTAGTGGCAGTTATGGTTGTATTTTTTATGGAGGCAATGGGATTTATGATTACAGTGGTAGTAATGGTTGTGGTTGCTATGGTTGCAGTGGTACTTATGGCTGCAATGGTAGTAAGGTTTATAGTAGCAGTAAGGTCTGCAATGGTAGTTACAGCTGCAGTGGTAGTTGTGGTCGTAGTGCCATCGGTGGGATTACATTGAGGGTCGTATTCTTAAACTAGAATCGTGAGAAGGAAGGCAAGCACCAACTTTTGGCATTGGTGCTAGTTGTGTTGATAGCCATGTGTGTGTGTGTGTGTGTGTGTGTGTGTGTGTGTGAGAGAGAGAGAGAGAGAGAGAGGGAGAGAGAGAGAGAAATAGTACTTCAAAAAGGATTTATGACCCGCCCGGAGCAGGCCCCATGAATGAAGTTACCATGCACACGTTGCTAGTCCAATAGTGAGAGAAAAGTGTTGAAAAGTTTAAGTTTTTCGCCACCGCCTCTCCCACTGCAGTGCGGGCACAGAAGGGGAAGTAGACCTTACCCAGGGAAAAGGGAGGTTGCCAGGCAGTTTTATAGGAAAGGAGGAAATACTTTACTTACCTCTAAATTATGCCAAATAACATTTGTCTAACCGTGTCTAGAGCTGCTACCTGTAATGGTAACTGGTTCCAGGTATTACAAATCTTGTATATGAAGACATTATCAAATGTATCAGGATGGAAATGTTTTAGATCAAGCTTCCGTCTGTGACTCTTGTTCATTAGTAATTTTGCTATTGATGTTTTCAGAATCGAGGACTTCGAAAATCATATTATTACTTGTTCACAAAAACATGTCTCTAACGAAAACAGGCCCAGTGCCCGTAGCATTCTTTTGTGTCCCATGTGCTTGATAACTCGGATCGGTATAGCAGCCCATGCCTTGACTTTCGAGCCTAGTTATACCCTTCTTCAGGGATGTGACCAGAACTGCACAACATATTAAAGATGCGGCCACACAGAAGAGCTGTACAGAGTGTGGACTATCTACTTCTTTTCTGTTCAAGAACTTGCCTCTTTATATAACCTTCGTACTTTCTTCTCTATTTCCACACATTATTTGAAAATTTTTAGGTCACTGCTGACTGGTAAACTTGGGTCTTTCTCCAGTTCAGTGTTACTGGTTGCACCCCCTAACAAAGTGCAACTGAATGTCCCAGGACCAATTTCCATCATCTTGCACTTGTCTAGGTTGAATGGCATTTGCCAGTGTTCAAACCACTCCCTTATCTTAGGTTACTGTACAGTTCTATCATGTCGTGTGCCTACTATTTACCCTCTAGCTTTGTGTCATCTTCAAACTTTGCAGTTCGGCTGAGAAAGTCAACATCTATGTCACTGATTTAAATCATAAATGGTTATTAAACAAAAACTAGATCTAGCACATTCACTACTAAATGATGTCCAGCCAATGGTTTTGCCAGTGACTACTACTTTCTGGTGCTGGTCGGTCAGTCAGTTGTCAGTACATAGCTTACAGATAGCTAGCCCTTAATTCCCAGTTCACGAGTTTTTGTCATCAACCTTCGATGAGGCACTGTATCAAATGCCTTGTGAAAGTCCAGATATGGAATGTCAACAGCACAACTCAAGCAGTTCAGACAGCATTCAGTGGAAGAGTTCGACAAAATTGCCGCTGCATAGCAATGTTGTGGGTCGTAGCTTGCTAGATTCTAGATGATCTACAATCCTATCTGCAATTACATCTTCCAACACATTCCCTAGTACAGATCTATTGCTGACTGGAGAATGATTTCCTGGACAAGCGAGATCTTTCTTTTTAAAACGAGAGGTCACCTTCCAATCCTACAGCATTTTTCTCAATAACCAGCGATTCATTGAAGATGATAGTCAGATAAGGTGTCACGTAATCGTATACTTGTTAAAGGACCCGTGGAAGAAACTCTGCAGAATTGGGACGACTTTTTGGCCATTAATTTAGCTTGTCAGATACATCTACTTCACTGCAATGAACATTCTCTAGGATCAAACTTTCGTGAGTAATGTTAGGATGAGAGATGTCATCTCCTCTCTCAGAAATGAACATTGATGGGAAGTGGGGAACTAGACTGCCTACTATCTTATGTACTGTGTTTCACAGAATAATGTTTGCATAAAGCAACTGGTTAATCTTTGTTCCTAAACTTTATCTACTGTGCACATAACCAAAAAACTCCTTGGGATTTTTCTTATATGAGGATGCTTACTAGAGTTCCGCATTGCACTTTGTTTTGCCTACAAGTGATTTTACTTCCCTCTTCAGGTGGATGTGTAGCTTACTCTGGACTGCTAAGCTACAAGAGACAGACGGACAGACAAACAAACAGACAGAAGAAGAGGAGAAAAGGAACAAAGGAAATGGAATAAGAGACTGGGTGGTTTCTGGAAGCCTTCCAATAGTCTGGTAGGAATCAAAGCATAGTGGGCAACACACACACACACACACACACACACACACACACACACATACTAGGTGGCACGGTTCGTAAGTCGTTGGACTCATGACAAAGGACCCAAATTCTACGTTGCTCATGGCCGCTCCTCTGGCGAGGAGAGACAGGGGCTCACCCTTCTCAAAAGCATAGCCTATAGTCAGCTGCACTGCGACCTATAAGGATTTTACGCACTGAGAGGTAAAGATTAGGAGAACAGTTACCTCATTAGTGCATCAGTGGGGCTTCACATTTTTTTTATTAGGAAAACAAAGAAATTTGATAAACCAGAAGACTCAGCTACGGTCATGCCTCCGACTCAGATATAAAAATCAACCATTTTTATAAGGATGGTCTTCGTAAGCTTAATGAAAATACTTGGGGTTGCAAGAATAAAATAGTAATGACATTTTCTTAATGACGGGATTTATCGAAAGTATTTACGGCCCCTTCACTACGAGCTGTCCTTCCTAAGCTCAGTGAAATTATCTGGGACATCATCGTATCGAAGAACTCAAACAGATCCTCCCGGCGCCGAACCTGCAGCAGACATCCCATTGTGTTGGGCTGTAACTTAAGGTCTTATTATAATTGACTTTGGATATTTCGTAAGGCCCCTTTCATGGCGATTTATTTGGCACAGTGCACCTCAGTATCCTCCCGAATGTTACTGATTTTAACTGCGCCATTCATGTACCACTTGGAAAATGGCTCTCATATACACACAATGAATTACCTCTCAAAACCAACGTATGTTTTGCAGGAAGGACATGCAACGAAGGTTGTAGAAACTTTCAATTTTCGTTCCTCTTCCTTAAAACAGAAATCTTAGTTACCAGTGTGTGGAGAGGAGGTGCGCGCGCGGGTGCTTAAAGAACGAAGTACGGAGTGTGCAGAAATTTCGCATGCCTCGTTTTCCCCTGCAAAAACAAATCTTCTCTGCCAAGGAAAATATATCATGAGCTTTTTGATAACTGCAGGAAGGGCATCAATGGGACATTAGAAATTTCTCCCATCTTTTGTCCTTCCTGCCAATCAAAGCTGCAACAAGCAAATGATCCATGTTCGTATAACCACTGTCGCCCTGGGACAGAACAGTGTGTGGAACACGTGCATCGAATTTATAAGCTCTGGTAGGATGAAACTGCGTAAAAGATTGGTTGTATATACGTTTGTCTTGACATATATTGCTTTAAATCACATCTCAATTGTAAGAGCAGAAAAAAAAAAGAAAACAATATGACTTATAAGCCATGTCATAATGGTTGTTTTGGAGAACTAATAATCCTGCCCATTAATTATGACCTCCATAGACTTATACTCAACGCCTAATAGGTCTCTTATTTCTGTACTGTATTGATCCAAAATATTTCTAAGATTATTCTCAGCAAAAACATGAGTTCCAACGTTGTGAGGCAGATGAAAAAGTTATAACAACAAGCTACGCATTCTTATTCAGTATACAAAATTCCCAGCACCAACAAGTTGTGCTAATGATGAATCCAAACGTTACAAGCCGCAGCCTGAAAATAAATTAATGTATACAAGTGTTCCTGCATCGCATAAATTGCTCTTCGCCTCGTCAGTCCGATGACTTACTTTCTATTTTATTCTTAATAGCACCGGTCATTTTTATTGATCTTTAGATGGAGTTTTCGAGGTGCAGGGGTTTGACACTGTATTCATTAAATTTTTTTAATTATTATTATTAATAGAGGGGTCTCTCTTTAAAAACAATCGTATGTAGACAGCAAGATTATATTCTGAAATTCGTCATCGGAATGACAAGATTAACAAGAGAACTACAGTTGACTCTTACTGTGGATGTCAG
This sequence comes from Coenobita brevimanus, assembly GCF_032717465.1. Classification (NCBI taxonomy): domain Eukaryota; kingdom Metazoa; phylum Arthropoda; class Malacostraca; order Decapoda; family Coenobitidae; genus Coenobita; species Coenobita brevimanus. The sequence continues at coordinate 26,244,173 of NC_136991.1, read as the reverse complement.
AATACGTGCAGTGCCTCAAACTGGCGATCAAACGGGTCAAACTTCATAGCGCTGCTTTTTCTCAGCGTGTCCTTGAAAGGTGCGCGGTGAGAGGAAGTAATAAACTCCACAGTAAAAGTTATAGCACCCAGGTTTTACTGGTGATAAACCTAGTCACTAAGTTTTCTTTAAAGCTGATTATAAAGTTTTAAAATCTTTTAGACACAAATTATTAAATTATTTATCTTCAGAACTACGTTCTCCGATTATGGACACGGTAGGTGGGTGATGGATTTTCCTCTCAACCTGATCTTCACGGTCACATCAGCAATATATACAGTTTATCATTTTCCCTGGAGAGATAATGGTTGGCTTGGTAGGTGAGTGTGTCTTAGCTAGAGCCAGTGGTGCAATGGTAGCGTATCTAGCTCGCGAAGGGAAGGCTTCGAGTTCGGTTTTCGGGCCAGTCAGACTGTTAAAGAAAGCATGGATCCCTTTCCCATGTTCGCCCAGCAGTACAACTGGAGACCTGGATACGACTTCAGTGATTGAATATCGTAGTTTAGGGGACGATTAAGACGTAGCAAAAATGAAAGGTCTGGCTTGATATCCCTCGAGTAGTCGACAGGCGTGTCTTAAATCTTGCTTTTTCGAGTGGAGTGCCATCAGTTCTGCACCAGAGCTTATAGTGTAACACAGGAATTAAAATTATAATAACCAGATCAAGGTCGGGTCAACTCTAATACTTTACTTGCGAAACACCACGCGATTTTATTAGCTATAGGCGAGTTATGGAAGCCTGAGAGTGTTAAAGCTTATGTCAAATTTCGTCTAGGTCTGTTTATGTTCAAAGTATATCACAAAAGAAAATGTGCACTGGTCAGAGGCATGAAATTTCAAAATTACTCTATCTACTAGCATTAACAACTAACACCCTTAACTATTTCCTCTCTATAGATCATATGCACATATTTTATTCAGGTTAATTATTTCATCCCAAGAGATGGAAAGTTGAGCGAATGGTGATGCATTCCATTTTCAATGGGCATTTTGATGATAGTTCTACAGCTCTTCGTAACCAGTGCTTTTCATTTTCATTGGGTATTTTTAGGATAGTTCATGTGTTATAATATGTGTGGTTCAGTTTCACTGAGCATATAGATAACAGTTTTTCTGCTTTGTGATTAATGTGTTTCATCTGCATGAGGAATTTTGATGATAGTTGTATTTCTCTATTTACTTTGTTCTTTGTGGTTTAATGCATGCATTTCAATTCCACTGGACATTTTGATGATTGCTGGTGTACTCTTTGATTTATGTGACTCACATTCATTTGGCATTTTATTGAAACTTATTGCACTTTGCAATTTTCTTATTAAATTTGTTGTATCCCACCCACCACGGTTCTAGTTCATTCAAGCCAATGACACATTTTTATTTCTCTCCTGTTGCTTCCAGACGATTTTTTTTCTTATCTTAGGTCAAGCCTCTCGTATTATAAGGTTAGTGAAGGTTGTCTCTTGTCCCTGTCTTTCAAAAAGTCTTTCCAAGTCTTTATACAACGGCTAGAGAAAGCAAAAATATTATATAGAAAGTGTCACATTACTGAAAGTGAAATCAGTTGGATAAAATTAGCCCTGGGAATCGTGTATCGAATATTTAGGTATTATCCTGTACCTCAAAACGGCTTTGTTAACTATGAAGAAATCATTAGTTGTGAGGGAGTATAGCCCCCACAAACCCATTTGTAGTCTGAATCCTCTCCTTAAGGTGTATACAGGTATAACCGTCTGAAGGGTGCAGGAATAGATCAATAAAAACATATCACCGGACTGAAGGGGTTATAATGATGGTTAATTAAAAAATAATAATTCAGGTGACATTACAGTTAGTTACTGTTAATATAAAAAAGATTAGGAGATACTTTTCAAACTGGAAAAGTTGGACATAGCATTCTTTAATCCCGTTTGCTAAAAGATGTCTCTCATAGATTGAATAATATCGTCTGGCAGCAGCAAGAATAAAATTATAATGATGTACTCGGGTTACAGCGGTGGTTTCCAAGCTGTGGGGCGCGCCCCCCTACGTGGGCACGAAGGGCTGCCTGGGGGACGCGAATGCTTGATAAAGAGGGTAATTATATTTGAAAACTAAGAATTATGATGGATTTCAATAATTCCTAAATATGGAGAAAATATTTCAGATATGAATAAGAAATCTAGTTATCTGAATATATAAACAATTTCAAAGATTAAGAATCTATGATATTTATTGACATGTGTCAACTATGCCAATAAAATACAGTATCTGAGGAAGGGGGGCGCAGGGAACGTGTCATTCAGTGAGGGGGGACGAGAATTAGAAAAGGTTGGAAACCACTGGGTTACAGGGAGTGAGGTAATGGTGATGCCTCAGTTTAGTATCAAAGTAAAATTTATCCCCTTCATTCTCATGATGTATTTGTATATTTCGTTCCACTTATCTCTAGACGATTCCATTCATGTGAAAAAAGATCTTATGTTTTGAAGAGTTGGTGAAGGATCTACCCATTCCAGGTCAAAAAGTCTCCCTAAAGCTATATGGCTGCATGAATAAACTGAACTATACGTCATAGGAGTGAAAGGTCTACGGCCAAGGAAAATAAAAATTATAATAAAGCCTATCGACTCCAAGATAGTCACGAGCCTCACGATCAGTCTGTTAATTCTCACCTTTCCCGTAGAATTGGGATTACATCCACATCCCTAATTATATTGTCGAGTGAAGAGGAAAAAGGAAAAAATGAGTCCACCAGTCTGACCAGCGCAAGAACCGATTTCTGGTTCTTCTAGCTGCGAACTGAATGTTTCAACCAACATACCATCGGCCTCCCCTCACTAACCTCTACACTTTGCATAGGGTAATATGAATCTGCCTATTATATTGCAGGGTGGGGAATAAACGGAATTAGGGATAGAAAATACTCTAATATCACTTGTCACTTTATATATATATATATATATATATATATATATATATATATATATATATATATATATATATATATATATATATAAGTAATCCCTCTACTACCCGACGTAATAGAGCCAAAGGCACGTCCGGAAAGTGGTCCCGTCCGGATAGTGGGCCCCAGCCTCTTGGGCTTGTACTTAAGGACCCTAACCCTGCCTAACTTTGAAAGCCACCTACATAACTCCCTACTGGACATGCATAGCACCTATATACACTTATTTAAGACCCTATTCACACCAATAATGGACATAAAGCATGAAATAAATGAAAAGGAACCAAAGAATGAGGAATTAGAAGTGACTATACCTCAGCCAGGGTACTTACAACATGTCTGGTGCTGCCTTCTCTAAGGCTTTAGCAGTGGTGAAAATGCTCTTGAAGCATGTACAGTAATCCAGTGTTGTGCTGCACTTAATTCTTTGCACTGTGAGTTATAATTATTTAACACTGCACATTGTTCTTAACCGTACCACGCCAGTTTCAACCGCCAGTTTCAACAGCCAATTTGCACTCCACAGTTAATCCTTTGCATTCTAAATTCTAATTTCTTAACATTGCACAACACTGTAAATTTCCGTGTGGTTTAGTGGTGAGATAGTGCAGTTTATTCACTGTTTGTTCACAAAAAATGAGACAGGCGTGGCTTCCATTGCGATAAGCATCTACTCGCGATCGAAGTTAGGTAGTAACTGTTGGTGACAAGGAAATAGAGTTCCCAGATCACAACGGCCACATTACCAAACTCCTCAATTTTCATTACCGTACCAAATTTAACTTTTCATTACCAAATTCGTTAAGCTAGCATTTATTCTTCACTAATTATATATACAAGTGGAAATACATGTAATCACCCTCCTTATAATTAACATGTTGATTATTTTCACTCAGTGTAGGCTAGCAGATTAATCAGAGAGAGCAAACAATCCACCATCTCCATCTTATTTATCCTCATACATGTGAAAAATCCCTTTGGTAATACAATATTCTGATTCATTACCAAACGAATTTTTCTTTACCAAATTGGCCCACGTTTGGTAATAAAAAATACCAAATGGCAACCCTGACAGGGAAAGGGGGAGGGGGGAGGAAGGAAAGGGTGAAGTGGCCGTGGTGTAAACAGCTGTTCGGCGTCGCGTGGCAATTTTAAATTACGGGTGGGAAAAAATTAGGATTTGGGGGGGATTTTTTCTTTTTTGGCCATTTTTCGGTTCTGAAGGTCCAGGCCCACAATGTCCGGTAAGTGGGGTGTCCGGAAAGTGGGCGTCCAGATAGTACGGGGATTAATATATATATATATATATATATATATATATATATATATATTGTTACATAGCCTATGATTTCATCATCCTTTGTGTAATTTTAACGCACAGTTGCTGCATGTTTGATCAAGAGCGTGTTCTGCCTCAGTCCCCCCCTTCTACCGTTATAGTAGAGTAAGTCGTTCTCTCTGTTATTCAGAGCGGGATTTTCAGCTCTTTGTCCCCATGGCTTCATTTATGCGTCCTTCTTACAAGGTGTATCAAGCTCTCCTGGCCCCTATATAATGAGCTCAGTCTCTGCATCATTGCCACTTAGATCTGCTCCTCATTTTGTTCACATCTCTGTCCTCCCCTGTACAGTTATTATTATTGTGAATTTCTCAGGAAGTCTCCAACCATCTAGCAGCTGTGTAATTTGAGTATAACTGTTATTGCATTTTTTCTTGTACTGTATAGCATAAGTTTAATATGTAGGCCTAGTGAAGTATTTTGTAATTCGTGTAAGGTTCTTAATGTCAGTCATCATTAATAATAGTTTGTATCTGTAATAATTTATCTGGCATTCACTGAGTATTATCTGGTATCTCATTTTATCAGGGCTGACTTAGATAAATTTACTCTTGCTAATTTCGTGTTAATAGAGGCTATTGCAGTTAACCATATATTTAACCTGTTTATTTGCCATTACATTATCCTTATGAGTCCTGAATGTTTTGTTGTTAGTTTGAGCATTAAACTTTAACTTGTAATTTTACCTAACTCTTTTGTTTTGAACCTGGAACTTTACGGGACAGTAGTGACTCTTAGTATTCTCACTTAAAGTGTACGTTATCTTTCTCTGTTCCGTAACATAAATTTGGCGACCTCTTATCAGGATATTCAGGATATTATCATAAGGATATTGCTTGATATTTTGTGACTGTTACTTATTAATTATGTCTACTATTACTACACTTGATGAAGCCAAAGATTTTTGTCAAATGTGCAAACAGTGTGTGATGTAGAAAACAGAACAAAGAATGAACTTAAGCTTGTTGCTCAACAATTGGGAATTGCTGTTCGCTCTCATCATTCTAAAGATCAAATTGTTGACATGATTAATGAAAGCTTGTTTAATGTAACTCCTCCAAATGAGCAAACGCAGATTGAATTAGCTAAGTTACAGCTAGCCCTGCAGGAGGCTAAGGCTAAGGAGGCGGAGGCTCGTGTTAATGAGGCAAATGCTCGTATTCAAGAGGCACAGGTACAGGCTCAGGCACAAATTGAACTTGCCAGGATTCAGGCAGACCATGAGTATCGCATGAAACAAGGTGGAACTGGATCATCTAGCTCTGATGATTTTGATGTGGCTAAAAATGTTAAACTTGTCCCTCCTTTTAATGAATCTGATTTAACAAAGTATTTTCAGTTGTTTGAGAGGGTAGCTATAGGTTTTAGTTGGCCCAAGGAGTATTGGCCAGTACTCCTTCAAACTGTTCTCACCGGTAAAGCTCAAGTAACTTATGCATCTTTGCCTCAGGATCAATCTGATAATTATGATGTAGTTAAGAGCTTGATTCTTAAGGCCTATGAGCTTGTTCCTGAAGCCTATAGAGTAAAATTTAGGACAGCTTACAAGCAAGATAAGCAATCCCATGTTGAGTATGCAAAAATCAAAGAAGATCTGTTAGAGCAGTGGTTAAATTCTAAGAATGTGGATTTTGATTTTGACAAATTTAAGCAGATGATTTTGCTGGAGGACTTCAAAAGGTGTATTTATAAAGATGTAAGCCTATATCTTGATGAGAGAAGAATAGATAATTTGTCTGATGCTGCAGTTTTAGCTGATGAGTATGTTCTCACTCACAAGAGATATTCTAAAGAAAAAGGGAAAGCTGAGAGTAAGTACGTTGCCTCTACTCAGAGTACAGGTAACAGGAAAGAGAATAAAGATGATGTTTCTCAGGAAGTAAATACCAGCTTCACCTCTAGATTTTAGAAAAGTAAATGTACTTATTGTAGTAAGCTTGGTCATACTACGGAGAAATGTTTCAGGAGACAGCGTGATGTGAACAAAAAGGAGTCTTTAAATATTCAGTCAATTGGTCTAGTGTCCACCCTTGAGAGTTCCCAGAATTCTTTAACTGAGTTAACTGAACCTGCTTTGAGGGGTAACTTAAATTCTCATGATGGAGCTCCTCTTTTGAGCAGTAACGTGGGTGACACTCTCAAGAGTTCATGTGCTAATTTCCTGTCTGATGGTTTTGTCAGTCCTCTGGACAGTAATGGCAGGAAATCAGTTCAAATATATCGTGATACAGGTACTTGCCAATCCCTTATGCTGACCAGTGTTCTAGGCTCTAATGTTAATTCCTCTGATGAAACTGTAATCTTACAAGGTGTAGGGAATAATTATTTCTCTGTCCCTCTGTGCAGAGTGAATTTAGAGTCTGGTTTTGTTAATGGTTCCGTTATGGTTCGGTTGGTTGACACTCCCAATGTCAGGTGTAACTTTCTTACTTGGAAATGATATTGGTGGAAGTCAAGTGTGTCCAGCTCCTCAGTTGTCTAGTGAGCCAGTGGCTGCGGCCCAGGATTGTGATGTCCCTGATGTGTTCCCTGCATGTGCTGTCACTAGGGCTAAGTCTAAAGTTACTGGTGATTTAGAGGATAATGATGATGATGATGTTATCCTAGCTGACACTTTTCTTGCTAATTTGGACCACTCACCAGATGAGGCAGTACCCCGTAGTGTTGATAATTTGTCTCGTCAAGAGTTGGTTGAGTTGCAGGTTGCTGACCCTGAGTTGAAAGGTCTAGCTAACTCTGCTTACAGTGAAGAAGAGTCAGCCGGTGCTTCTACTTGTTATTATGTAAAGTCAGGAGTACTTATGAGGAAGTGGAGACCCCCAACAGCATCAGCCGACTGTGAGTGGGAAGTTGTACATCAAGTTGTCATCCCTTGTGTTTGTAGGCAGGATATCATTAGAGTGGCTCATGATTCCAGTTTGGCAGGACACCTTGGAGTGAGGAAGACTGTGGCACGCATTTTGTAACACTTCTACTGGCCAGGTATCTTCAGGGATGTTTCCTAGTATTGTAAGTCTTGTCACACATGTCAAGTTGTGGGGAAGTGTAATCAGACCGAAAAGGTTGCACCTCTAGTTCCCATTCCTCCTTTTGAGGCGCCTTTCACCCGTGTGTTGGTGGATATTGTGGGCCCTCTTCCTAAGACTTCTTCAGGATTTTCTTATGTGTTGACCATGATTGATATGGCTACTCGTTATCCTGAAGCCATTCCACTTAGAAACATCTCAGCAAAAAACGTGGTTAAGGAAATGCTAGGGTTCTTCACAAAGTTTGGTCTGCCCAAGGAGGTACAGTCAGACCGGGGAAGTAATTTCATGTCAAACGTTTTCAAGCAGTCTCTGAAAGAGTTGGGCATCACCCAGATCACGTCTTCAGCTTACCATCCCCAGACCCAAGGAGCGCTGGAGAGATATCATCAAACACTCAAATCGATGCTCAAGAAATACTGTTTGGAACATCAGAAAGACTGGGATAAAGGTCTTCCATTCGTTGTGTTTGCTGCAAGAGAATCTCCAAATGAATCACTGGGCTTCTCACCTTTTGAACTACTGTTTGGCCATGAAGTAAGAGGACCCCTTAAGTTACTCAAGGAATGCTGGCTGTCGGAGGAAGATGACGTCAACCTGCTGGAGTATGTGATGAAGTTCAAAGAACGGCTGTCCACTGCTTTACAGCTGGCGAGAGAGAATTTAGGAGCTGCTCAGGAGAAGATGAAGACTAGGTATGATAAGAAGTCCAGGTTACGCCACTTTCAGCCAGGAGATCAAGTTTTGATTCTGCTACCAGTACATGGGCAACCTCTTCAAGCCAAGTTTAGTGGTCCTTATTTCGTGGAGAAGAAACTCAGTGATGTCAACTATGTCATCGCCACACCAGATCGTAGAAAGAGCAAGCAAGTATGTCACATCAACATGCTAAAGTTATATCACAGGCGGGACGAAAATAATCCAGTCTGCACTGTAGCTGTTCCACCCGAGTCTGCAAGTGAAGCTCTCCCATGCAGTATGAGCCTGAGTGATAGTTTGGGGAAGAATCCTGATATCATGAATGATCTCCAGACTAAGCTTTCATCATCTACCTCCCAAGGAAAGGCAGGAGTTTTCAGCATTACTGCAGGAGTACCCGCAAGTGTTCCGTGCTACTCCAGGAAGAAACACTGTGTTGATGCATGATGTCGATGTTGGAGACGCAAAGCCAATTAAACTGCCTCCTTACCGTGTGAACCCAGTGAAAGTTCCTCTCATCCAGAAGGAGCTTGGCTACCTGTTGGACCACAAGATGATTGAGCCCTGTCAGAGCAAGTGGAGTTCTCCTGTCACTCTAGTCCCTAAGCCAGGTGGGTCACAGAGGCTTTGCATTGACTACAGACGTGTTAATCAGATAACCAAAACAGACACTTACCCTCTCCCTCGCGTGGAAGATTGCATAGACAAGATCGGAAAGGCTAGGTACATAAGTAAGTTTGATTTGTTAAAGGGATACTGGCAAGTACCTATGACTGAACGTGCTAGGGAGATCTCATGTTTTGTAACACTAGGAAAGGCTTTTGCATTTTCTGTAATGCCGTATGGTATGAAGAATGCACCAGCCACATTTCAGAAGCTCATGAATGTTGTAACAGAGGGTTTGGCAGGGTGTTGTTTATATTGATGATGTATTAATCTTCAGTGACAACTGGAAAGATCACCTATGCCATGTCAGTAAATTTCTTGACCGTTTAGTTCATGCTAATCTTGTAGCTAATTTATCAAAGTGTGAGTTTGGTCAAGCTAAAGTTCAGTACCTTGGGTATGTAATTGGTGATGGACATGTTGCACCACCAGGAGCTAAGGTTCAGGTTATAAGTGATCTTCCCAGACCTAAAAGTAGGAAAGAGCTACAAAGATTTTTGGGAATGGTAGGTTATTACAGGAGATTTGTTCTTAACTTTTCAATTCTTGTATCACCACTTACAGACCTACTGAAAAAGGGAGTTAAATTTGTCTGGACCGATAACTGTGAATCCTCTTTCAACAAACTTAAAGCTATTCTATTAAGTCAGGCAGTGCTCGCTACTCCAAATTTTGCTAAGCCTTTTACGATGGCTGTTGATGCAAGTGATACAGGAGCTGGGGCTGTTTTGCTGCAAGAGGATGATCAGGGTATTGAACATCCTGTATCTTATTACAGTAAGAAGTTCACTCCACCTCAAAAGAACTACTCAACTATTGAGAAAGAGCTTTTGGCCTTGATTTTGGGTTTACAGCAGTTTTCATTTTATTTGTGTTCTGGTTTTGACCCCATAGTCATTTATACCGATCATAACCCACTGAAATTCCTTAGTAAGTTTAAAGATAAAAATCAGAGATTGACAAGATGGAGTCTACTTCATCAGGAGTATTCATTAGACATACAACATGTCAAGGGGAAAGAAAATGTTATTGCAGATTGCTTATCTAGACTTTAGACAGATTGTTTTAGAGTAATAAGAAATTTCCTTTGTAAATTTCTTTTTCTTTGTGGGGAGGTGTTACATAGCCTTTGATTTCATCATCCTTTGTGTAATTTTAACGCACAGTTGCTGCATGTTTGATCAAGAGCGTGTTCTGCCTCAGTCCCCCCCTTCTACCGTTATAGTAGAGTAAGTCGTTCTCTCTGTTATTCAGAGCGGGATTTTCAGCTCTTTGTCCCCATGGCTTCATTTGCGCGTCCTTCTTACAAGTTGTATCAAGCTCTCCTGGCCCCTATATAATGAGCTCAGTCTCTGCATCATTGCCACTTAGATCTGCTCCTCATTTTGTTCACATCTCTGTCCTCCCCTGTACAGTTATTATTATTGTGAATTTCTCAGGAAGTCTCCAACCATCTAGCAGCTGTGTAATTTGAGTATAACTGTTATTGCATTTTTTCTTGTACTGTATAGCATAAGTTTAATATGTAGGCCTAGTGAAGTATTTTGTAATTCGTGTAAGGTTCTTAATGTCAGTCATCATTAATAATAGTTTGTATCTGTAATAATTTATCTGGCATTCACTGAGTATTATCTGGTATCTCATTTTATCAGGGCTGACTTAGATAAATTTACTCTTGCTAATTTCGTGTTAATAGAGGCTATTGCAGTTAACCATATATTTAACCTGTTTATTTGCCATTACATTATCCTTATGAGTCCTGAATGTTTTGTTGTTAGTTTGAGCATTAAACTTTAACTTGTAATTTTACCTAACTCTTTTGTTTTGAACCTGGAACTTTACGGGACAGTAGTGACTCTTAGTATTCTCACTTAAAGTGTACGTTATCTTTCTCTGTTCCGTAACAATATATATAAATATATATATATATATATATATATATATATATATATATATATATATATATTGTTACATCCCCACCCCACACTGCCACAGGCTCTAACAGCAGTAGTACAGTATAGGAAGGACGTTGCCCAGTGAGTTTTTCTTCTTATGGTCAGCCTTTAGGTGTGCAGTACACAAGATCAGCTGAGGCGAAAACAAACACTGGCTCCTTAAAGTTCTGTCTTTATTTTCCAAATAATTCCACTTAATGCTTTTCAACTTCACTGTTCTCACAAGCACTGGAGCTATGCACACATTATAGATTGCAGTTGCACTTAATGTTTAACAACACTTCACGGTTAGTAGGCTACAATTAATGCTTGCTAATACTTCACTTATTACACAAGTACTGAAAATAATCTTCACTGACAGTAATTACACTTAATACACTTCAATGTCTTCTCAAGTTCCACTGATATACAAACTTCAATAACCTGTCACTGTTTGAAACTGTTGTCTCAAGTACCAAATATATACAACCTTCACTGACACTGACACTGAAACCCGACTAAACTCCAAACTAACTTGACACCTCACTAAACTTATAATAATCTCTACCCCATCCTTATATAAGCTTGCATTGTTCTAGAACGTCCGCTTCTCCAACATTCTAGGACATACTGTCTTGCATCAGCCCCTAGCAACAACAGTTACCAACTACGAGACATCAAAACATGATAGAGTTTTCCTACGATACATAACACTCCAAATCACTAACCATACGAACTTAAATTACGTAATTTAACAAGCAATTATTCAAATAAAACATTATAAAGAAAAAGAGCATTAAATTAATGCATAACTTACGCAATAACTATGCTCACAAACAGCAGGCAAACTGGCAACTCTGACTAGTACCGAAACTTAGGATACCAGAAACGTCTCAAAAGATCTCGGCTACCTAACTCCCAAATCCCCCTTCATAACAATATATATATATATATATATATATATATATATATATATATACGCTCACCATCCACTCACTCAATGTAGTGCTGCTCTCGTGTATCTGCCCTGTCCTCTCCTCCATCATTCTTTCCTTCCATCTTCTTCTATCTTTCCTTCATTCTTTCCTCGTCCTTCTGCCTACGGGTGACTTTACACTCCCTCTTCTGTCTTTCATTCCTTCATTCTTTCCTCTTCCTTCTGCCTATGGGTGACTCTACACTAAGTGACAAGCCAAATGGTTTCCTGTACACCAGGAAACCATTTACTACCCTGGGTGGTAACCATATAATCAAATTTTGGCACCTGGTGGTTTAGTGGGTAATTATTGTGCTCCAATCGGATTGAGCCGGTGAAGGTTTATATCCAAGGGATGGTTGGGGTTTATTGCTCACGTAATGCCACTCAGGGATGAGTGAGGTTGGTCACTCTCATCTTAAATGTCAGGACCAACTGCCTAGCCCCGAGCTCGTACGCTCCTCATGGGGCAACATAGGATTGGATGATGGATGGATATATACTAGAGAGAGAGAGAGAGAGAGAGAGAGTGTCTATATCTATATATATATATATATATATATATATATATATATATATATATATATATATATATATGCATACACACACACACACACCTATATATATATATATATATATATATATATATATATATACAGTATATATGCATACACACACACACACACACACATATATATATATATATATATAGAGAGAGAGACACACACACACACACACACACACACACACACACACACACACACACACACACAGTGTATATATATATATATATATATCGATCTATCTATCTATCTATCTATCTATCTATCTATCTATATATATATATATATATATATATATATATATATCTATATCTATCTATCTATATATATCTATATCTATCTATCTATATCTATCTATCTATCTATATATATATATATATATATTCTAAAAACAATTAAGATAAATGCATAAATAAATGCGAATAAATACACAGTTACTATGATGATTATTTTGCTTCTGTGCTTGTTTCCCTTGTTATTGCATTTTGTTCTACTACATCACTGCCACAACCATTATCATCTCTTCACTTTCCCACCCGCTTCTGGGATGGTTTGGTTCAGGAATCTAGAAAATGGAAAGAATAAAATAGCTGGAAAACTAATCAACAGTAGGCCTATGCCGAATGAAATTGGCCACACACTCATTCATTCGCAATTGGAGTCCACGGAATCCTAGTTTGAACTGAAACGTACACGTGACCACACATACCTTCATATTTACCTATCTGATAGAATCGATTCGACGACTGGCAAGGTGAAAGGGCATTCCGGACCTTTGTTATACACTCTCCTAGGTGCAAAGTTCACCCAGTCACCTTAGTGACCTCTCAGTTCCATAGCCTTCTCAGCTTCCATACTTTTCTTTCTTTAGTAACATGTATTTTTAATTAATTTTTTTTTTGCTGCTATACATCTTACAGCGAAAAGGCTGACGAAGAGTATCTTTAACCTCTTTTTTTTTCCCTAAAAGTTCAACCCAACCCTAATATAATTGTGGATAAACAGCAAGAATATGGTGATACATGCATCATAATATTGAATGGCTTAAAGTGGGTGCAGACAGTATGTCCTTACATAAGCTTGCATATTTTTGCATTCTGTTTGCTAATGAAGATTACATGTAAACTCTGACGCAAGCAAATATATACATTTCAATACTCCGACTTCTATAAGCGGCACTCTGGCTACAGACAACCCATTCGCATTATTTCTTCACCAGCATGGGAAAGGGTGAAAGCCAGCTGATAGTAACGGAACATGGAATGGAAGGAAGGATGCGCAGTTACGGATTTCGCAAACACACAAAATGAAGTAAAAACACAAGCTAATAAACAAGAATAAATAAAACCACTGCTATTGAATTCTCACTAAATGAGACGAATTCATTAAACTGGCAAGAAAAATGGGTATAAATTAAGAAAAAATAAACTTGCATGTCACAGTGCATGACTACAGGTAAGAGAGGGAATGCAGAGACACGCTAGACGACGAGGAAGCCCATCAGAGAAAGTGAGGAAAACGGAGAGAGAGAGAGAGAGAGAGAGAGAGAGAGAGAGATAAAAGTACTGAGATGTAAAGAGAAGAATCTTGCACTGTAAAAGTGAATTGAAAAATGAGAAACTGAGAGAAGGATTAGATAAGGAAAAGAGTTAGAAATACTGTACCGGTATATGCCTAAAAGAAAGAGAATACAAGAGCAACAAGGGCAAAAAGTGAAACAAAAATGATGTGTGTGTGAGAGAGAGAGAGAGAGAGAGAGAGAGAGAGAGAGAGAGAGAGAGAGAGAGGAAAGGTCAGAGCAACGCGGTGAGATAAAAATGGTTCAAGTTAAAAACACATAAAAGAAAGTAAGAGAAAACTTGGGCAAAGATTAGAGCAACGTGCGAGAGACAAAAATGGGGCAAACCAAAAAGACATTAAAGAAAGTGAGCAAAAAATGAGAAAAAACATTAGAGCAACAGGAGAAAAAGAATGCAAAGGAAATGTTTCGGGCTTATCGGACGTTGACCCCCGGATTCCTATGGCGTATTTTCTTATTTTTGCCAACAATGGACTTTTTATTCACTAATGGATGGGCCTCTATAGCTGGTTTGTTTTCATCTGAGGGAAATGGCTACCCTCACAATTTTAATATTTAGTCTTGGCTGCATGGTATTCTATAAGCCTTAGTTTCGAGGCAGGGATGAGTCTCCTTGGTTGCTGGTCAGATCAGCACTCCAGTCTGACTACACTATCAACTGAGCTGAAATGGGTCACAGATTTTTGTAAGGTGAAAACAAAATGACTGTAGTAGTGAAGGGGTTAATGAAGGTTTTATCTAATTTCTTGAAAATTCTGTCCAAAGGTGAAGTAAATCATCTGGTGGTATATTCATTTTTCTCTAACTTCGACCAAATTCTCGTTCATTTTGCAGCTTATTGCACGTACCTCCTTGGCAGAAAAAGACAATATTACAGCTCCACAACATTTCCATAGCGCTTCTTGGTTCTGGCATCGTGTTCTCATGTTCGTCAATTGCAGCAACTCAGTATTCAAGATGTAGAGAAGAGAACTGTAGGCCAAGTTAGAGCTAAGAGAGAATAGCAATAACATAAAATAAATTAGTTTTCGGACTGAATGGGTTAATCCTTGAGCTGCGCTGGGTTGATGTCTGCTGAATAAAACTCTTCTGTCGTAAGGTGGAATAAAATGAGAAGGTATTTTTTTTCTCTCTGCTCTCCGCCAAAAGGTGAATCGTGAGGGATTTTTGTGCCGTGGGTTTCTCTTGAGCATCGTCAGCTTGTCTGACGTAAGCCGGAATAAAACAAGTAGTAACTGATTAGCTGCTTAAAGGTTAAATCAAGTATGTGCATAGTAAGTGATAGATTAGAGCATTAACTGAGAGGTAGAGAGAGAGAGAGAGAGAGAGAGAGAGAGAGAGGCGCAAGTTTAGGAGAATGTGAAAGTCTAAAGGCAGAGATCTGCAAGACAAACGAAAAGACAAATAGTTGATAATGGTGCTAAGAAAAAGAAATGAACGTTCAGAAGGTTATTCCTCCCCAATTATTATATATTAGCTAACGCCACACGATTTCATTTAGTAGAGAGTTTCTTAGGATACTAAGAATGCTAATAACTATCAGCATTAACATTCATCATCGCAAGAACGCTAGTATTCGATTCCAGCTTTCTTCAGATTTTTTTTTTCTCTCTACGATACAAGTTATAGATGCGTAAGAGTGCTGAGGAAGGAAATAAAGAGGGAGAGAGAGAAAAATATTCAACGTTAATAAGAAATAAGGAAGTAAAACAGACGAAACAGAGACAAAAAGGTGCTTGCTTCTAAGACGACAAAAAGATAAAAGATAGAAGCTTAGCGCAACGCGATAAAATAAATAAATACGGGTAAATAAATGATGGAAGTTAAAAACACATTAAAGAAGCAAGTGAAGAGTAAGAGAAAATTTTCAGTTCAGAGGAACGTGACAAAGGTCATAAGGGTACGAAGAAACAGTCAAAGTGAGCACATGCTGACAAACATTACGCAATTTCTAGAGCACTGCAACATACGCAAGTTTAATTTTGACCAAACCAGGTTACCTTGACTCTCAACTAGTTGTTCTCCAAATAGGATCCCTTCAGACTTGACTTACACTGAACACTGTCATTCAATTTGGTCTAAATCGAACAGGAGCATTTTAAATTGATTTTGCCGGGTAACCTTGACCTCTGGCCTATTGTTCTGAAAAACAGTAGGTCAGCCTTTCGGTTGACCGTCATCTAATACATCAGTTTCTCTCTAAACCAGATCTTTGCTGGTTTAGTTATTGTTCACACACACACAGACACACAAGGTCCAATTATCATTATCCCTTGCGACCATAACCTTTCAATGACTGCTCTGTAAATCGTTCTACCCTTATTCCCAGCAATTCTGGCAAGTTTGGTTTAAATCAGAATAACACTAGTTTACTTAAACCTGAACTTTGACCTATTTTTTTTTTTTATTAAAATTGGTCAACCCCTTGGTTAACCGTCAGTACTTTCACCAAGTATATCAAAAATGAGGTAAAAATGATTCAGAAGAAAAAACTGCTGCTTTATCTCTCTTCATTTACCACTTGGACACTTACACTGTCAGTGAAGAGGGAAATTTTTGTACTATTATCAGCATCTAAAACGAGAGAGAGAGAGAGAGAGAGAGAGAGAGAAATTCCGAACGAAAGATAAAAAAAGCATGGGAAGACTTATATGAAATACTGGGGAAGGATAAGAAAAGCATGAGGAGCGAATGTGAAGTTAATCTAGTGACGTACTTCACAATTAATTTTCCAACCGAACCTAATTGCGTTTTCTTTTACCTTATGGGAAACCTTACGAAATGAAGAAGTCAGATATTGCCATCATCAACCCCTTCACTGCTAGGCAACATTATAAAGTTTGAGTAGAATCATCTCGAGGTAACAAGAATAAACAAAACACCGTGTGACTGGAGCGAAAAGATATAATGTCGGGCAAAAATAAAGAATTGATATATAATTATGTTGCAATAGGTCTTTTAAAAGCTTCCTTTGACTGTGATATGTGAAATAGATCTTTTTCTGCAACTAATTTAAGACGATTTTTATTCATTTATTTATTAATATGAGAAATCCATGGGTGCAAAAGGAGTGAAATTTCGCTGCTAATGTCCTGAGTTTTATTTAAGAGAATTGCATCTTATTCCCTTTACCCTCAGCTATTTTATTCTTCTCATAAAACACATCGCAACCAAAAGACTGAGCAGGAAAGAATCGTTTCATGGTGCAAAACAAAAATAAACGGCTACTGGTGGGATTAAGCACGACTGTCTATAGCCCGTTCCAGTAAGATATCTTTATGCTGAAAACTGAAGAATGTAAATTGAAGGTAGCAGGAAGGAACTAACGAGAAACGAAAGAACTAATTTAAAGTTATGACGTAGGAAGAAGATGAGAAATGAGAGAGAGAGAGAGAGAGAGAGAGAGAGAGAGAGAGAGAGAGAGAAAAGAAAAAAGTGTGAGATCTATGCAAAATGAAAAAAAAAAAAAAAAAAGCTAAATGCGACAAACATAAAGGAAAGAAGAAAAAAAAAAGAACCAGTACAAGAAGCTGGAAAACAGAATAAAGAAAAGATTGAGAAATAGAGAGATAAATTAAAGGAGTGGACGAAACATGCTTGGCAGAGTGAGAGAGATTAATGAGTATGGAGGAAAGTGAAAAAGAGATTAAGAAAAAAAAAGGTGTACGCATTGAACATGCCTCAAAGAAATTAAACAAAGAGAGAAAGAATGAAACAGACCGGGAAAGGGACACGTTAAGAAAAAATGAAAAAAAAAAAAAGTGATGAAATGATGAAATGAGAGAGTAATGGAAAAATGGTGGCTCTTGACAAAGTAAGCTGCAGAGAGAGAGAGAGAGAGAGAGAGAGAGAGAGAGAGAGGGATATACTGAAGAAACTGCCTATGGAAATCATAGAAAGAAACAGAGGCAGAAGAGAGGTTAAATCAAGCAAGGTAAAGAAATGAAAGAGAACAATTAAATGCATTGAATAAGGAAATGAGAGGCAGAGACATATAGAAGTTAAAGTAAGGGAAGAAAGAAAATGACTGGAGAAATTAAAGAAAGTGAGTGAGGAAATGAGAGGAAGTGAGAGAATATTGCCGGCTCCTCCCAAACTAATCTGAGGCCGCCACTCTGAGGAAAATAGTGCAGTGTTTGTGCTGCAGGGAGGGGGAGGAGGAGGAGGAGGAGGAAAAGAAGAGGGAGGAGGAGAAGGTGAAGGAGGACGAGGAACAGGAGGAGAAGGGGAAGTGGCAAGAACGGTAGGAGAACGATAAGAGGAGAAGCAACTGAAGAGAGAATAGGGAAGTGTTTGTGTTTGAAGTAGGAGGAGGAGAAGGAGTTGGAGGGGAAGGAGGAGTCAAGCAGAGGACGAGTAGATGAACGAAGAGGAGGAGGAATAGGAGAACGAAGAGGAGGAGGAGGAGGAGGAGGAGGAGGAGGAGGAGAACGAAGAGGAGGAGGAGGAGAACGAAGAGGAGGAGGAGGAGAACGAAGAGGAGGAGGAGGAGAACGAAGAGGAGGAGGAGAAGGAGGAGAACGAAGAGCAGGAGGAGGAGGAGGAGGAATAAAGTAAAGCTGATTAGAAAAAAAGGTAAAGGAAGATGATATTGAAGGATAACAAGGTAATAAGAGGAAAAGAAGAGAGAAGGGACGAGGGCAGGTCGCTTCTAGAAAAACAAGACTGTGTTTATATTTGGAGGAGGAAGAGGCAGGAGATGGAAGAAGAAAGAAAAATGTAGAACGTGGGAAGTGGGAGAAGGAGGAAGAGCAGGTGAGCAAATGAGGTCCAGATGAAAACTGTGGTAAACGAGGAGAGGAGGAGGAGGAGGAAGAGGAAAGGAAAGGAGAGGGAGATGGAAAGAAAGAAGACAGCAGGGAAAGAGAGGAGGAGAAGAAAATGATTAAACACAGCAGAGTAGAAGGAGCAGGAGGAAAAATGGATGATTAAATAAAGCTGAGTAGCAGGAGGAGGAGGAGGAGGAGGAGGAGGATGTAATGGTAAAAGAGTGGGTGTAGAGTAAGGGAAGAAATAATAAGGATAAAGGAAAGCAACCATCACATCTATTCATCTAGGCCTATACGAGTATGTTAATTAAAAGGTAGGATATAAGGTAACCGAAGCAATTATGCAAGCAAAAGTTAAAACCTACATGATTACAGAAGAGAAGAAAAAATTCAGTTACCACTTAATACGAAAGTTCGAGGGAAAAGTCTAATCTATCATACACTATAAGAATTTCGCTTTAATGTGTACAGGGTACGTAATAGCTGAAAACTATGCTCATTCTTTTAGGGTAATAAAAAAAATAACTTTCATGGTCGCGTCTTCTCTAGTATTTTATTGCAATTTACACCAAACATGTCTCGTATATTCACCTAACAAAGAGAATAGGAGCCTAAGAGTACAACATATTATTGCATTTTGTTCTAACTTGAGGTAGATACTTTCAGCTTAGATAATGGAGGATAGATCTGGCCACTAACGAAGGACGTTATTCACTGCAGCACCTCATAGCTAAATTTCATCAACCTTCAAGCAATCACGACATAGTATTCAAGTTGTGGAAGTAGTCCACTTCAGCCACGAAAAAAACATACGACGATAGCATCACTGACCTTGTCACGGTGGAGGCAAATTCCAGTATTCTACGCCCTCTTATTCCAGACTAACTTACTAAGATGAAAAGGAGCCATAAGAGATGGGAGGTGCTAACTGGGGAGTTTAATTTAAAGATGATTCGCAACAATCGAAGCATCCAGGTTGCCGTTTGTACTGTTGGGTGAACAGGAACAATGGGACAATAAAGGCAAATGTGTGTACATATTAGGATTCACCATCCCTGCTCCAGCAGTACGGTCAGTAAGCGTGATTAACTCGCTGTTGCAGCATCTGCATGAGACTCGCAACCAGTACTAAGCTAAAAACTGTCAATTGCCAGGTCATGAACTGTACATAGCAACTCTATCATTTATCAGTTTCCTTCCCCCCCCCCCTCTCTCTCTCTCTCTCTCTCTCTTTTTCCCAGTCTCTCTCTAAATAACCTCTCCATCTAACACTCTCACATACTCTTTCTTTTCATCTTTCCTGGATCTCTGAACTAACTACCCCACATACATTTGTTTTCAGTCCAGTTTTCACCGTCCTCATTTTGTGTAATATCAATGTTTCCCTCTCACACATAAATGTGGACACAGGCATATCCTCATTGCAGGTCTTCTACAGTCAATGTCATCAAGTCCTTTTCCTCACTAAGGCCTGTTTAGCACAAATTACCTTTCTCGTGTACAGTTGCTTTCATCCCCCTTCAAATTAACAATTTCCCCTCTTTCATCACAGAAACAAGGTATTGACACTCTTCCACCACTTCGAAGACTTTCTCTATTCAGCTGGTCGTCACACTTAAGTAATCTTTTTCATTAAAAAATATATATATATATATATATATATATATATATATATATATATATAAATAGATAGATAGATAGATAGAGATAGATAGATAGATAGATATAGATAGATAGATAGATAGATATAGATATAGATATAATAACAGAGTAAAACTGTGCTGCCCAGCTCCACAACGGAAACCCCTCGAGAGCTGCTCACTGCCTAAAACTTGGGCTGGATTGAGGTCTAACACTGAGCACTTTTTTTTTTCCTAAGTTACTGGCCATGCATACTGGAGCTGACTTGGAAAATGGGGACTGCCCCTTTTGAGCAGAATCTCTGGGGGGTCCTACCCTTCTAAAAATTTGATACTCATTGAGGTGTACTACAGCGCAATGTTTCGTGTTGCCTGGTAATATCAATATATTAAATAACTTCTTAAGGTAAATGTACTATATATACATATCTATGTATATATATTGTTACAACACAGGCAGGCACAACACACCATAAAGCATCTGACCGTGACCAGAAGTACGTTCTGAGTTGTAAGCAACGACTAAACCAGGGGAATTATGGGGGGTAAATGGAAAGCCGCACTAGAAGGTAATGCATATAATATAGACAATCACCAATTAATACATTGTGCAGGTTTACAAAGGGGGAGGGGGCTGATGGACGTGATAACTATTAAGCACTCCGTTATTCCATTATTAAAACTACAAGGCAACTGGCAAACAATCACAGAAGTAAACCCCAATATCAACCCTGGGGTTTACAGGATAACACCTGTAAAGTACTGGGGTTAAATACCGAGAGAATTACATTTGGGGGGGGAGGGAATAACACCAAGTCACAGGGCCAACTGGTTACATTGGAGGAAAGAAAAAGGAAGACACTACTTACATCAATGGTCTACAGTCCAAGTCTCAGCTCTGGGGAGAAAACTCAGCTAAAAACATACCGTAATTCAAGGTGTGGGGAGGGGGGAAGAGGGACAAAAACGAATGTCTTGTTCAATCAGAGGTGGGGGAGGAACTAACTCGCCACACACTTTCTGACTGCCTGTATGCGAGGTGGGGGATTACATGGCATGGTGTAATAATAGAGCAACCATTAGAAATATTGCATGATGCAATTGGTGGGACGAGCACTGAAACATTACATGGTGTAACAGTTGGAAAAACTACATAACTTACAGTAATACACATGAAAAGTACATGAGAGTATAATAAGAACGTCATATGAACACTTAATTCAATGCACAATTCATATGGAAGGGAAATAGTTAAGAAACAACTCAAGACTGAACAAACACACCTCAGACCCACGATGCTCTGAGCGGGCGAGGCGTCACAAACTCAGACATACTGACCACCACTTCCAACACTCTCACCCAGAAAGACAGAGCCTTAATGAACGTTCTGGCTGAAATCTGGATACTCCATCTGCCAATACATTGTTAACACCCTTGATATGCCGAACTGACAGGTCATACTCTTGCAAAATCAGACTCCAGCAAGTTACCTGCTGGTTCTTGTTCTTAAACTTATCGAGGAACTTCAAAGGGTGATGATCAGTATAGATGGTTACAACCGAACCAGGCTGTGGCAAATACACAGAGAACAACGGGAGGGAATGGATCAGGGGTAGAAGTTCCTTTCAATGACTGGGTAGTTGCATTGAGCAGGATTAAATTTCTTACTGAAATAACTGACTGGATGATCCGTATCCTGTTCGTTGCTCTGCATTAACACTGCACCAGCACCACGATTGCTTGCATCCACAGCTAACTTGAGAGGAAGGTCAAAATTAAGTGCAACCAAAATTGGTTGGGTAATTAAAAGCTGCTTAATGGTCTCAACTCTCAAAGGATGCTTGGCATTATTGTGACCAAACAAATTTACAATCCTTCTTCAAAGGACCAGTAAGGGGTGCTACCACATTAGAAAAATTTCTTACAAGTATCCTATGGTATGCTAACATATCAAGAAATCTCTGGAGCTCTCTCTTACTCTTAGGCTGAGCAAATTTTGAAATAGCTTCTACTTTACCGAAAGAAGGGCAAACCTTGCCATGGTCAATAATATATCCAAGGTATTGAACTTAGGCTCTAACAAACTCCTATTTGGCAAAATTCAGAATAAGCAAGGTTTCAGCTAGTCTGGTAAACACATTCTTCAACTGTGACACATGTTCATTCCAAGTAGTACTGTCTATGACTATGTCATTAATGTAGACTGTAACACCACGTATACTATTCAACAGGTAGTTCATAAGTCTTTGGTAGCTAGCTGGGGCATTTTTCAACCCTAAAGCCATAACTTTAAACTGGAATCTACCCTGAGGTGTTACAAACATAGAGATGTCTTAGGCTTGTTCAGTCAGAGGTATTTGCCAGTAACCACGAAGCATGTCAAGTTTAGTGATTAAGTTTGAGTTTCCAATACTATCAATACATGCATCTACCCAGGGGAGTGGATAAGTGTCTGCCATACTGAGGGCATTCACTTTCCCATAGTCAACACAGTACCAATAGGTACCGGCAGATTTCGGCACTAAAGTTACTGGGGAACTTCATTCACTGATACATGGACTAACTATTTTCTTTTCTAGTATGTAATCATGTTTTTGCTGTAGCACTGTTTGTCGACTTGAATGCACACGATATGGGGGAATTTAACAGGGAAAGAATCACTGACGAAATTGTCATGACACATGACGATTGTATGCCCTGGACAATCACTGAAAGCACTGGAAATGACATAATAAAGTTCAATAGCTCCTCCTTCTGTTCTGGGTTAAGACGAGAAATCTTACCTGGGAGCTCCTGCCTGGCCTTCAGATTGCACTGCCACTGTGCTGCACTCTACAAGCTAAGGGAACAAATGGGCTCCTCAGTGGGCTCAGCAGCATCACCAGGTTCGGCAACCAAGCTGCAAACAACACTCGGCAGGGGCTTGGGTCAATGATAGGACTTCAACATGTTCACATGACAGAGTTGATGCCTCTTGCATCGCTCAGGCATCTTGATCTAGTAGTCAGTGAAGTTGGCCTTTCTGCAGACTTGGTAGGGACCCCAAAACTTGGCAGGAAGAGGGTGGTTGGGAAAGGGCAATAGTACCAGAACCTCATCAGCTTCGAATTCTCTCTTTGAGGCGTGCCACTCCTTCATGGCACGTTGAGACTCCTTAAGCTTCTCATGGGCAACTTGCAAACTGCCAGAAAGTCTCTCCTTGATCTCCATAACATTGTGTAGTACATCATTAGGGGTTTGTGTTCCATTACTCCAAGTCTTCTTCTCCAACATCACAAGTCCCCTCACTTGATGTCCAGACAACTCATTTGGGGAGAATCCACGTAACGCTGTTGGAACTTCTTGCATTGCAAAGAGCAGGAACGGTACAGCTTTGTCCCAGTCTTGAGCAGTTTCTTAACAGTACTGTTGGAGCATACTCTTCAGAGTCTGATTGTAACGTTCAAAAGTGCCTTGGGTCTGTGGATGGTAGGCACTAGAAGTGTTGTGGGTGATGCCTAATTCCTTCAAACTCTGCTCAGAGACCTCAAACTTGAAACTGCTGCCATGGCCGGACTACACTTCACAGGGGAGACCAAACTTCGTGAAGAAGAGCAACAGTTCCTTCAATATTACTTTTGTATGGATCTTTCGGAGGGAATCGCCTTGGGATAAAGTGTTGCTGTGTCCATCAGGTTCAAAAGGTAACTATTCCCTGAAGAAGTCTAGGGAAATCGATAAACTACGTCATTGATGATCCTCTTGAAGGGAGAGGTAAAGACTGGTTTGGGCAGAAGAGGGCTCATAGGGATGATCTGGTTGGGTTTCCCAGCAATTTAACATTTGTGACATGTGCAAACGGCCTGTGCCATATCTGCTGCCATGCAGGGCCAGAAGAAGTGTGTGCAGAGTCTCTGCAGGGTCTTGCGTACTCCCAGGTTCCCAGCCATTGGTATGTCATGGGCCATCTGGATAAGCTGTTGAAGACACTGTTCAGGTACAACAATCTGGTGAAAGTCCCATGTCCCATCCTCAACATTATCATAAAGGGGTCTCCATCTTCTCCACAGTACTCCATTCTTCATATAGAAGTATTCACACTTCTTCCTTTCACCCTCAATCTTCGACACTAAAACCTTTCGCAATGAGTTGACAACAGGATCATTTTTCCGTAGTTGCTTTAATGTATCAGGGGAAATCTCATCAAGCGATGGCAAGGGGTCATCACTGTACAAATCGGCCATAAAGGTACCTTCAAGAACTAGGGGGTCATCATCATCATTCTCCCTTTCCCTACTCCTAACAGAGACAGAATTCTCACTCTTCATGCTCTCGTCTACAAGTACTGGTTACATCAGAATCACATTCAGCTGCCCGTTTCATAGACCTAGTGACTGCACACATCATAAACAGTTCAGGGTTATTACTCTCCAACTCAGCTGTATCGCTCACACTCACAAGAATCTCAGATACAGCTAGGTTAAGAAGGACCTTTAATCCAGCTACATCATTCCATAAAATCAGAGTCACACCTGGAGCAAGCAAATGCTCCACTACTTCAACAGCTGCTTTCCAATTCACAAGATCACAGACAATATCAATTGTGACATTCTAGGCAGTCTTTACCAGTGCTCCCAATGGATTCACGAACAACCTACCAGTGCTGCGGTGTCTCTAAGTACGGTGACATCATAAGTAATGTTATAAAAAAACACCTTACCAGGGAACATAACGGGAGACAAACTGAGCCACTAGAGTCAGGGGCAATGCTTGACAACACCAAGTCAGCATTCTCAGACTAAGCAGCACCAGACACCTTTCTGTCTGGCTGCAGGGGACTATGCCTTCTCCGGGTTTTGTTTACATCACTCTTTTCTGCTCATGTCTTAGATGTACAGTAGGGTTACCACAGGTGGGAAGTTGGGCAAGGCCATCACTAGCTGTGAAAGTTAGAACACTGGAGTTATTATGGGGAGTAGGTCTATCATGCTTTAACTGACAGTGACCTTCTAGATGGTCTGACATCCCATATTAAGTACAATCATGGCTAGGTCAACCAAAGGATTTCTGAGTAAGGGTCTGGGGTGCTCTGTGAGACATAATGGAATGAATTTGACTCCTGGATTGTGGGGTTGGTGATTTGGGGAAAAAGGACTTTGGGAAGGAGTGAGGGTTAGGCTGAGCCTGGTTAACCCATACTGTGCTAGTGACGTAGATCTACGTCCCTTAAAAAACGCTGGTGAAGTAGATCTACGTCTTGTAGCACTGACAAGTCATTGCAAGAAACCAAAGTAAAGTGGAAGGTAGTATCGTATCTCGCTAACTTCAGACATTTCTCCACTGTGCCTACAACACTGATTTATGAGCATGGGAGGCGACTGAGTCTTCACAGGCTCACAGCTGCTCTACTCTGTCTGTAAGTTTGAAGATTTAAGAGGTCAAGTGACACCAACCTGACTCGATTCAACCTACTTTCTGGCTTTGGTGATTATTTTGTTAGTGCCAGGGATCTTATATTGATGTATTAAGCCCATTTCCCCACAGAAAAATCCAAAATTAGTTCACGAGCTCACTAACACCCTGCTTTTTCAGGAGCCTCGAAGATTTCAGAGGTAGAGTGGCAAGAACCTGACTCGATTCAACCATTTTTCTGATATTGATGATTACTTTTTTTAGTGCCAGGGATCTTATTTTGATGTATTCAGCCCATTTAGAACAAAAAATCCAAAATCGCCTAGCATACATGGGTATCATTTTCTTTTATTTTTCCCAGCACAGTACGGGTTAATGTGGGAGGAACGATTATAAGGCTTATAACCACTCCAGTCACCTGTACTGCCCAAACGAGCCCTCTGGTTTACCACACAAGCATCAGGTTCGGAGGTTGCTAACTGTAAATCACCTTGATTAAATTTCTTATGTCTCAGAGATAACTCAGTCTAACAGGCTTACTCAAAAATTGTTCAACATCATATTATACAACTTAATGAAACTGGAATGGTCTGAGCCATACTTCCTTTGTTCTAAGTCACTTAAAGTAAACATGTTCCAACCTCTTGGCAAAGTCCAAGTGAGTTTCTTCCGGTTTTTTCTTTAGCTTCCTGCACTATTCAGTAGGCTTCAGGGGTTCATTCATCTGCTCTCAGAACTTGTTCTTTTAAGAGGATATATCGGCACTGATCAAAGGGCATGTTGTCATAAGTCTCCCTAGCCTATAAGGGATAAAATTTGAAGAATGCTCATATATAAGAAATGAAACAGAAGACAAATTAAATATATTAAATTAAACCTTTATCTGCGAAATATCTAATTGGCAAAGCTTTTTTTCACCTAATGGCAGATATTATTTTGGCCAAACCTTGGGTAAAAAAAAAAAGAAAAGAAAACTATCATAAATAACATTTTGGCCGGCGACAGGCAACTTTTTATTATATTCACACATATAGTGGAAGACTTTATTAATCTCGTAGATAAGGCACAGGCAGAGTTAACCCATAAAGCTCGGTAGCGGCGACGGCCATCCAAAAGCAGGTGTTCCGGACACCTCATACATAAGAATGCACATAAGAATCACAAAACATCCTGTTTTCAAGGGCATGCAAGCGCCAGGCATTATTACACTGATCCTGGAGAATATCAGTCTGATAATGCAACACTAACACCCTAAGCTCAGATAGAACCAACTTGTCCAGATCAACAGGGGAGGGTTTACTGGATACAAAATTAATGGCATCATCCAAGTTATTAATGGACGAGGCAGGGGAATTAATAGTGGTACTAGTAATGAGATTCATACCTAAGAGGTCATTGTGCCACCAGTAACACTTCAGAGCTTCGCAAAATATTTCTCACCACATGACTGAGAGAACACAAGTTCATGTGCAATACCAACTCGTACTAGAATTAAGACTAGAAGAAAATCACTGTGTTTGAAATAGTACGCACGATCCGTCCTGTCACGGTTGCCAATAATCCTGTAAGGACTCAGACAGGCACAACACACCATTAAGCAACTGACCGTTAATACAAATGTCTTCCGAGTCCTAAGCAAGAACTAAATCAGGGGAATTATGATCACAGAGAGGTAAATGGAAAGCCACACAAAAAGATAATGTATATAATGTAGAAAATCACCAGTTAATACACTGCAGGTTCACAAAGGGGTGGGGGGTGAAGAATGTGATAAATATTGAGCACTCCTTTATTCCAATGTTAAACTACAAGGCAACTAGCAAACAAACCCATAAATAAACCCCATTATCAACACGGGTTCGCAGGATATAATGCCTGCAAAGCACTGGGGTAAAATACTGAGGGAATTACACTGGTGAATTACACTGGGGGGGACCAAACACCAAGTCACAGGGTAAAATGTTTACAACGGGGGGAAGAAAAGGCAAGACACTAATTACATCAATGGTCTACAGTCTCCAAGTCTCAACTCTGGGGAGACAACTCGGCTCAAAACATATATACCGTAATTGAAAGTGGGGCAGATAGGGACAAAAACGAGTGTTTGGTTCAATCAAAAGTGGGGAGGAACTAACTTGACACGCAAGGCTGACTGCTTATATGCGAGGGGGGGGGGGTAACGTGGCATGGTGTAATAGTGGAGCAACCATTTGAAATATTACAAAATGCAATATGTATGGCAATCATTGAAACATGAACATCGTGCAGTAGTGTTCATATTAATGATCTCTTATCTGTCACCCACAATCCCACCCACTCATACGCAGATGACTCAACACTACATAGTTCATTCACACTCAGACACCCATTTACAAAGTCTAGTATCTCTACCTCTCAACTCAGTACAGTCATCTCCATAAATCAAGATCTATCTACAATCAGTGAATGGGGACAAAACAACCTTGTCTCTTTTAAAGCTAGTAAAACTAAATATATACAATTTACTAACAGACAGATATTGCCAGATTCGTACATTACCTTCAGTGCTACTAATATTCCCATCTCCAAAAGTACTGAAATTCTTGGCGTCTCACTTAACAATCCCCTCAGCTGGACCACTCATGTTAGATCACTTGCTAAAGCGGCCTCAAAGAAACTTGGATTATTCTACAGAGTCCATAACTTCTTCGCTGATAAGCAGTTAGCTATAATTTATAACAGTTATGTGGGCTCTCGGCTTGAATATTGTTCACCCTTGTTGAATGGTTGTGGAGAGGTTGCATTAAAACAACTAGACAAAATTCAAAACAAAGCTGTTAGAATTATTAACATCCCTGCCATTAAAAATAAACTACTTCCCCTGCAAGTAAGAAGGCATGTTGCCTCCCTTGCATTATTTTACAGATATTTTTTTGGCAAATGCTCAGACGAAGTTGCGTCCATGGTGCCACCTCTCCATGTCTTCCCTCGTGCTACACGGGCATCTGGTAGTGCTCATGACTGGAATGTCACTCAGCCATATTGCAAAACTTCTGCCTATCAGAAATTTTTCATTCCCCGAACTGGATCTCTCTGGAACTTGCTTCCCCAGAGTTGTTTCCCTCCTAATTTCAACCGACAGCTGTTCATGTATAACTGTTACAGATATTTTATGAACGGAGGACACCAGTAATCTGGTGTATGGATTATTTTTTTTTATTCATTTGTTTTTTCTTCCTCCGTTCTATTATATATATAAAAAAAAAATACTGCATGACTAAGCATAATACACATAAAAACTACACATGAGTATAATAAGGACATCATATGAACACTAAATTCAATGCACAATTCATGTGGGAGCGAAAGAGTAAAGAAACAACTCAGGATTGAACAAACACGCTCAGACGCTTGATGTGTCAAATGGGCAAGGCGTCATACACTTAAACTCACAAATATTTCATTACTGAACAATATATATATATATATATATATATATATATATATATATATATATATATATATATATATATATATATATATATATATATATATATATATATATAAGCTAATAACTGTTCTTGACAGAAATATACATTCTGCATAAAGTCGATTTCATAGGTAAAAAGAAAAAAATTATCCATACCAGTGTTGAGCAGAACCCCCGCAGATCAACTCCTGTGTGGGGGTGTGGACATCGGGGATACCACTCTACCTAAAACCTTCTCATGTGGTCTAACACCGTTTATAGTATATTTTTGTGGGTAAAAAAAATGGTGATACATACTGGCCTTGACTGGGACCCGTAGATGTCGTGTCTACATGGTAGCTGGCCCTGGGGGATCGTGCCGTACCTAAAGTTGCTCCATGGGAATGTCTACCTTTAAGAAAATGTCATTTTCCTGGGTGTTCCGGGACCCTCCAGGATGCCAGAGAACGAGTTCTAGGAGAACTGTTTCCTCCACTTCCTTTGCCACCTTCTATCCATCCTGGAGAAATGCCATGCATTCCCCGCCCACTTCACGAAGTGGAATAAACCTTCCACTTATCCTGTTCATACAAGTTTAAAATCAATGATCCTGAACCAGGAATGTGGTTTTCACAACCGACAAACAGCATTCCATTATCAACACACTTCATTTTTTAAACACTCCAACCCTCACCATCATCATCCCTGTATCCTTTACTTTAATATTAATCTGTCTTGCGGTCCCATAGGCATTAAATTTACATGGACCATCACACAACCATGTCTCGCTTCAGCCTTCAGACTGAGCCATTTACTGAACCTTACGTTTACTCGTACTTTTTCTTTACTGTCATCTTGGAAAATCTCAACAGCATTCATAATTTTTTCTTACAAACCATACACACGCAACATCTTCCATATGCTTTTTCGAGAACCATAGACGTCATAAATGAGTTGTAGTCCTTTTTCCATGCTTCTTTCCGCCTTATATCCCAGTGCAAATATCCGATCACACTTCCGGCACCACCCTGAAAACCACTAGTTCTCGGCCCAGCAATATATGAGATTCTTACCCTCTCAATGGCTTACATGTCCATCCATCCAACCAACACCAGTCACAAAACTAATTCCACAGTAGTTCTTGCACTTTCGACAATTGTCTCATATTTTCTCACACTGCTCACCCATACTTCAAATCTACACAGCTCAAGAAACTCAGTCTACTACAGTCCTTGCGACATGTCCATCCATCCAACCAACACCAGTCACAAAACTAATTCCACAGAAGTTCTGGCACTACCGAGAATTGTCTCATATTTTCTCACATTGCACACCCATACTTCCCATCTACACAGCTCAAGAAACTCAGTCTACTACAGTCCTTGCGATTCTGAAATTTATCTCATTCACTCCATCATATCTCTTCCATACATCCCCTTCAACACCAATCACAGAACCCATTCCATTATAGATCTTGCACTAATGAAATCTGTTCAAATCCCTCTCTCACGACTATTCTATTCTTTCCACCAAAACCACTCAAGAAACCCATTTTACTACTGTTCTTGCACTTACATCGGCCACGGTCACCACAACACAAGGGTACAATCACAGCTCTTTTTTCCATTCCACTAACACAACTCCAATCCTTCACGTTTTCTTGTATATTTTCCATGAATAATTATAGCTCACTGCACTCTCTTTAGTACTCCTTGTCACTCATCATAATCTCATAAACACATAAGTTCCCATTCTTCATCTTTTTCACAACGTTTTTCACTTCCAGTGGTAAAATCTAGAGCAATACCTACTTTTTTTGTTTTAGCATAGCCATACTTGATTTTCACATTCATCAACAACCTCCAAAGCCAGGGAAAAATTCTAACTTGCACACCCGGTATTTGGGTATTTTTCCAAAAATTGATTGTTTTCGAACCATAATATATCAGTAACTACACCGCCTAAAACATTCAGTAAATGAGCAGAATACTCATCAAGCCTTTGCTTCTCCCCTTCAAATTTTTCCACGTCTCTAGGGCGAGGTGTTGTGGAATGTGGAATTGAAGAAGAGGGGTAGCTTTTGAGATAGTGAATTGGTTGCATCTGGACGAGCGTGCGAGTCAGTGGCTTGGGCGGCCTGGTGGCACAGGCCAGGGCGGCTCAGGTTAGACAGGGCTGCCTGCTCTCACTCCCCCTTACCCCACTAAACTTTCTAACTCCTCTTCACCTGCCTCTGCCACTGCTACACGAATGAATCATCACATCCTTTACATGCTGGTTGCTCATTTTATTCACGAAATTCTTCCGGCTGTTCCATACAGTGAGTGTGGGAGACAATACCATGATTTTTTTTTTTTTATGCGAGGAAGAAGGAACCAAAGGCCATGAGCCCGCAGTAACAGTTCCCTCCAAGAGAAAAACAAAATACAATAGAGAGCCAAATTCAAGATCCGATCATTTTGAGATGCCTGGACACACTGCGTTTGAAAGACTGGAGATCATAGGCAGCAGGAAATACAGACAGAGGGAGACAGTTCCAGAGCTGACCTGTTGCATAAATGAAAGACTGGGAGTAATGGTTAACTCTTGCATTAGAGAGTTGGACAGAAAAGGGATGAGAGTTTGCTGCCAGACGGGTGCTACGCGCCCGTCGTAGAGGTGGAGGAATGCAAGCAGACAGTTCAGAGGAGCAGTGACCATTAAAGTGGCGATGGAAAAGAGATAAAGATGCAACAGTGCAGCGAAGAGACAGAGGTTGAAGGGAGTCAGTAAGAGGAGGAGAGTTAATGAGACGAAAAGCCTTTGACTCCACCCTATTGAGAAGAGCTGTATGTGGGGAGCCTCCCCACACATGAGAGTTGTACTCCACACAGGGGCAGATAGAACCCCTGTATAGAGTCAACAATTGTGCAGGGGTAAAGAAAGAGTGGAGTCGGCTTAGCACACCCAATCTCTTGGAAGCAGATTTTACAAGAGATGTAATATGATCTTTCCAAGATAAGTCCCGAGTAAATGAAACCCCAAGCATGTTCAAGGATGATGCAGGATTAAGCTGAATATTATTAAACATTAGTGGGTATACCTGTGGAATATTTTGTCGGGTTGATAGGTGTAGGAACTGAGTCTTAGATGCATTAAAAACAACCATATTATTTTTACCCCGGTCAGAGAAACGAGCCAAGTCAGACATTAGGTATGCCATAGCCTCATCCCTTGTTTGTTGAAGTAACTGTTGAGATGGGCGTTGCAGGAACCGAATGGAAAGGTGAAGGGTGGAGTCATCAGCGTATGAGTGGATAGGGTTAGATGTACAGCTTAGAAGATCATTGATGAATAAAAGGAAGAGAGTTGGTGATAGGACAGAGCCCTGAGGAACACCACTGTTGATAGATCTAGGAGAAGAATGATGGCCGTCTACAACAGTGGCTATAGAACGACCAGAAAGGAAGCTAGCGATGAAGGCACATATAGAAGGATAGAAACCGTAGGAGGCCAGTTTGGAAATTAAAGATTTATGCCAGACTCGATCGAAAGCCTTTGAGATGTCAAGTGCAATGGCAAAGCTTTCGCCAAAGTCCCGAAAGGAGGTTGACCAGGAGTTTGAAAGGTAGGTGAGAAGATCGCCAGTGGAGCGTCCTTGACTGAATCCGTACTGACGATCGGAAAGAAGGTTGTGATAGGAAAGGTGTCTTAAAATTTTTCTATTGAGAATTGACTCTAAAACTTTTGAAATACAGGACGTTAAAGCAATTGGACGATAGTTGGAGGGTTGGGAGTGGTCACCCTTCTTTGGGACTGGCTGAATGAGAGCAAACTTCCAGCAAGAAGGAAAGGTTCAAGTTGACAGACAAAGGCGAAAGAGTTTGCCTAGGCAGGGTGTAAGCACAGAAGCACAGTTCTTGAGAACAACAGGAGGGACCCCATCAGGCCCATATGCCTTGTTAGTACTGAGGCCAGTGATGGCAGAAAATACATCAACTGGAAAAATTATAATGTCAGCCATGAGGAAGTCAGAGGGAGGAAATGATGGAGGAACAGCACCAGAATCGTCTAAGGTGGAATTGGAGGAGAAAGTCTGTGTGAAGAGATCTGCTTTATCAGTAGAAGAAATAGCTACAGAACCATCAGAGTAGAAAAGAGGAGGGAAGGATGATGAGGTAAAGTTGTTAGAAAGATTTTTGGCAAGGTGCCAGAAGGAGCAGGAAGAATTCGAGTTGGAGAGTTGAGAGCATTTAGTATGGATGAAATTATTTTCAGTAGAGCGAAGAACAGACTTAGCACGATTCCGGGCAGAAACGTAAAGATGATGTGATTCAGGGGTGGGTTGGCTCCAGTACCTTTTGTAGGCCCATTTACACTATGATGCACATTACTTTCTACGAAACAAACGCTTTCGCTTTCATTCAAGCATGTTTTCTATGCCCGTGCCATGAAAGGGCACTTTCATTTTCAATCGACCTAATTTTGTTAATACCTGTAGTTTTCCTTATCTTCTAACACCTTACATATTATGCATTTACTTGGCTGAGTTCTTACTTGACTACCAGAGTGGCACTGAATTTAATTTTTTTTTGTCACAGCACTTAGAATGTACAATATTGTTTATCTGTCTATTGCCAGATGCCTCAATCCCGTAAGGGGTGGCCACAAACAAATAGCCTCCATGTAACCCTGTCAACTGCCATTTCATTACCCTGCTCCAAGCTCACACCCTCCTCCCTCATATACCTCTCCACTCCATCCCTCCATCTCATTCTTGTCCTCCCCTCCCCCCTTCACCTCACTCACATATGCTCTCCTCATCAGTCTCTCACTCTCCATCCTCTCCACGTGGCCAAACCACTTCAGTGTGTTTCTCCTAACGCTTCCTATCAAATCCACATCCACACCACAATACGCCTTCGCTTCATTATTTGTCAGTCTGTCTGTCCATGTGACTCCACATGCTCCTCCCAAATAACTCATTTGCATTGTTCTCACTCTTGACTTGTGTCCCTCCAACAAGGTCCAAGCTTCATTTCCATATGTTAGAGATGGTATCACAATACTGTCATATAGTAACTCTCACTTCCATGCTCACTTCTCTGTTTCTTATCACTGCTTTCAAGGAACAAGCAGCCTTTCTTCCTTGCTGTACCCTTTCAAGCACGTCGCCCTCTAAATTTCCGTCTTTACTCACCACACTTCCCAATTAATTAAATGCACTCACATTTTCCATTTCCTCCTCATCCAGCCTCACTGTACACCCACTGACTTCACTTCTCTCGAAGACCATATCTTTACTCTTCCCTACATTTACCTTTGGATTCCGTTTCTTACACACTCACCCAAACTCATCCACCAAGCCTTGCAGCTCCCCTTCGTCTACACTTAACAACACAGTACCATCAGCAAACAACAGTGCAGGGAGTTTCCAAACTTTGCCCTCTCTCACTATGACCACTCCAACATCCACTGCCCTACCTTGTATCTCTTTAATATATAGATTTCTCACTATGACCACTCCAACATCCACTGCCCTACCTTGTATCTCTTTAATATATAGATTTCTCACTATGACCACTCCAACATCCACTGCCCTACCTTGTATCTCTTTAATATATAGATTGAACAACCACAGAGGCATAACACATCCTTGCTTCAATCCAACCTTCAAACTGAAAAATTCACTCAGTTCACTATCCACACGCACTGCAGCCTTAGCATCCTCATACATACTCTTCACGGCCTTCAACAACTTCCCATCTACTCCATATATTCATAATACTATCCGCAATCCTAGTCTATCCACCCTGTCATATGCTTTCTCTCACACTTTCACCTCCCCATTTAGTTTCAGTTAATCCACATACATCCACTTTCGCACCTTCAAGCACCTGGACAATCTCTCTATCTTTCACTTCATCATTTGCACCCCTTACATTCCATGTGGCCATCCTTACGACGTCCTTTGTTCAGTCATTAGTCGTCACCTTTTGGTCAGTCCTGGTCCGAGGCTTCTTGTTCGTATTTTTAGTTTCTTGTTTTGCAGGGAGGGGCACTAACCCTCCGCCAACCCACTTGTTGTCACGTAGGGAACAAGTGTTTGTTGGTTATATGATTACCACCCGGCATCATAAATGGCAAATGCTCAGACGAAGTTGCATCCATTATGTCACCTCTCCATGCCTTTCCTCGTGCTACACGGGCATCTGGTAGCGCTCATGACGGGAATGTCACTCAGCCATATTGCAGAACTTCTGCCTATCAGAATTCTTTCATTCCCTGAACTGCATTTCTCTGGAACTTGCTTCCCCAGAGTCGTTTCCCTCCAAAATTCAACCTACAGCTGTTCAAGTCTAACTGTTGCAGATATTTTATGAACAAAGGACACCAGTAATTAGGTGTATGGATTAGTTTTTTTTTTTATGCATTGTTTTTCCTTCCTCTGTTCTGTTATTTAAAAAATGCTTCCCTGGTTTAAAGCAAATCATTTGGCTTGCTACTCAGTGTACAGCTACCCTAAAAACAGAGTACCACTACACCCAGTGGGTGGATGATGGGCGCCCCACAATATTGGAAAGTCTGTTATTGTCACACCAGCTCTTTTGTTTTTTTTTAACCCACAGTTTTCCATGTCTTCTAACATCTTACACATAAGGAGTTTTTACTTGACTACAGGAATGGCACTAAATTCTCAAATGCTTTGTGTTACAACACTTCCGTACATATAGTAGACTTTACAGCATTTTCTACCATCTTACTTCATTAAATGATGGTCAGTCCTTGCTTTGGTATAAAACACAATTTTTTTTCTATGTAGTTACACCATTAACTAATGTCTGTGTGGTACAGGAAAAAGCAGTGAGGGCACAGTGCCACCTTGCATCTAATGCACTTGAGATGTGTCTTTTTGCATGCTTGCTGTCCTCACTGACTGTGCATGCAGATATGGCGCCACCTGTACATTTTTTTTTCTTTGTAGGTGTATGTCCCATGTTCATCAGATGATGATGTGAGAGGTAGTCTACCTGGACAATCCAACAGAACTTTGTCTCCTTGGTGATGTTGGCTGTAAACAACCACACTCAGCAAGCAGTTGGCACATGAGTTCACTCTCAAACTCGCACAGGGAGATACCTGTGCCAATAACCTATAGGATGAATCCGAATGCATTTAGTATAGTGATATCAACAAGGTGTGGGAACGCCTTCCTGTTCCTCCTGCAGCACATACAAAGATAGTTAGTGCAACCAGTCTGCAAATCAGATTGACCACGTATTGCATGTTTATGTTGTACCCACTGACTGCATCTGGCTTGACCACAGACTTCTTGGTCGTGTGGTTTGCTTCCAAGAGGCCTACATCTTGCCCTTGTGAACTGTGGTAAGCATGTTGACCTTCCACTTCTTGTGCCACTGGATGGCAACGTGTTGCCAGTTGCCACATTATGTTGTTAGGAGAGATCCCCTTTTAGTTTTGGTTGGGAACTTAGGGTAGCGCTTCCTGTCGGGCCTGACAGTCCCACAGGCTCCTCTCCATGCCCAAACAGAAACTTTATCAGTGCTGGGGAAGTGTAGCAGTTATCAGTAAACAGAATGTGGTTAGCCCCAAAATGCCTGCTCATCAGCACTTTTCCAACAGGAACTGAGAATGCATGAGGGTCATCACAAGGGATGTCCACATCTGACGCTAAGGACACTACAAAATCTAGTAAATACACAGTCTTAAAGTCATAAACAACGCAGAATTTTATGCCAAAAAGATGATGCTTGGATGACACAATATGGATAAAGGTCATTCGTCCCGGGACCAAAACAAGAGATTCATCTCCCACAACCTTCTGGAATGGCCGGAAAAACCTATTGAATGAGGCATTGATCATGGTTGGAATTGAACAAATGTTCCACAACTTCTCACTGGGGACACACCCAAGGTTGTGGTAAAAGTGCAGGAACTGTAAAATGTCAAGGTACCTGTCCTGTGCCATTAACTTCCCAAAGACAGGTAAGGCTTTGAGGTCATCCATGATTCAATACTCTTGTATGGCATGCTTTTTTGTGTGTGGCATTATCCTGGTACGGGTGAGCTACACATACAGTTCACTGACATTGACAAGAGACCACTCCTTTATCTTAGACTTTTCACAAGGAGTCTCAAGGCACTGTAGGCAGATTTTCTGGTCGTAGTTTTACTCTCATATCAGATATTCCATCACAGATACTGAAAAAATGCTAAAATAATTTTTTCATATGCGAGTGTCTACTTACTGGGAAATCTGGCTGAATTCCTGCCTGGAATATACAGGTGCCAATGGCTCAAACCCTTCCCCCCTCCTCTAACACAAAGGTCTCCAGTGTCATCACACATGGCCTGTGAGGTCTGGGGCGAAGGCCACGTGCACGTGAATCCCACTCTCCTCGGCCTCTTGAATGGTTTATACGTCCACATGAACAACACAGATTCCCACTAGCATGGCCTCTTGAACAGCAGGGTGGGGAGGGAGAATATGATGAGTCTGAGTGATTCATCATGTTGCAATGCCTTGGGAGCATGAGGAGATGCTGCCTAATGTGGTAACCCACATGGTCAGTAATGCTGTAATGGGGGTGCAGACAAGGGGCCAGGCTGGAGTGAAACCATCCGTAAAGTGCCGGGCTGGGGCGATGTGAGTGGCGGCAACACGGTTCTGATGCACGAGTGGTGCGTAGGGAACTGGGTAATGGAAATTCAGCGCTTCTGCCAAGCACAATTTCTGACTGCCCAGTCCTTGTTGTCAGAGTCTGGTAGCTCAGAGGACTCTCCTAAGGCATCTGAAGGGTGGGGGAGGCACACAGGCACTAGAGGGTCGTCAGGGACACTCTCTAATGGTGGCATGGAGCTATGGGAGGAGGCATCTAATGGCTCCTGGGATAAGTCACTCTCCTCATGGTAAACACCACTCTCAGACGTCATCTCCCAACTTGCCAATGGTAATACTTTCATCTCCGGTACCCTCCCAATCGCTCTTTCACTCAACCACTTCCTAGCGTGAGTAGGAGGCATTTCATGGGCAGAGGTGGCTGGGTTCATGTGGCTGCCCATGGCAACATGCGAATCAGATCATGGGGAGTCAGCCTCCATGGCTCTGTTCATTCCCGTTTCAGATGGCTAACTGGCATTGTCCCTCACCCGCGTCCTACATGCATGCATCACGCACTCGTAACAATACGAAATGGGAATGACTTCAAACGATGTTGGGAAATGCAAAACGACTTCAGTTCGTCATCTGAGGTGTCCGGAACACTGCTTTTGGATGGCCGTCGCCGTTATCAGAGCTTTATGGGTTAACTCTGCCTGTGCCCTATCTACGGGATTAATAAAGTCTTCCACTATATGTGTGAATATAATAAAAAGTTTCCTGCCGCCGACCAAAGCGTTACTTATGATAGTTTTTTTTTTTTTTTTTTTTTTTACCCTTGGTTTCGACAAACTATCATCTGACGTTAAGCGAAATAAAGCATTGTCAATTAGATATTTCGCAGACAAAGGTTTAATATAATACATTTCATCTGTCTTCTGTTTCATTACTTATATAGGAGCGTTTTTCAAATTTCATCACTTATATTTACCCACATTACATCACCTCACACATCTTTTCACACCTCTTCAAAACAGCTTCCTGGTTTCAAAATATTTTTCAAGCTATACCAATTTTGTAAGTGCACCCTTATGGTGTTTGTGTGTGTGTGTGTGTGTGTGAGAGAGAGAGAGAGAACACGGGAAATGTTGCCCCTGGGAGCAAAATAAATTATTGCCAGACTAATAAAAAACATAATCAAAAAGAAATTAATTTCTTTCGCTTCGTAATTAAAAGAGGATTAATTAAAGTTTTCACAATCCTCAATGATCAAGGTAATATATGAAATGACCAACACATAATAACTGATCAGTCTACCTATCCTTGAAGTCATTGCCAATCGTTTCTGCAATTAATCCCTTCAGTATAATATTTTGATTTAGTTTTCCGCCTCCACATCTCTTATACTATGGGATCAGTGAAGGCTGTACCCAACATCTTCACTTCCATTAGTTTCCTTTAAGCTGAAGCGAATCACCTGGTGGCAGCGAGAATATACTGAAAAAAAGACGTCATCGGATTTTATGGACTGATGAAGCAATTTTGTTATGGAACATCCTACCAAGCAAGCCTCCAGATAGTGCAACTGTCTCCTTCAAAAATTTCCAGTGCAATTAGTAAAGAAAGGTTTGGTACTCCGAAAAAATTGTCTATCCTAATAAGCCTGGCACAGTCTATAGGATTAAACATACTCTCCCACCTTTTTCAGCGCCCCTTCAGTAACACCTTCAATATAGTGACATATGTTCTATATTCTTTTTGCTACAGCCAAGTAGTTTCATTCAGCTTCTGCAAGATAGTATTGATGTGTCAAATGATTAGTTACTTTCTATAATACCATGCATAGTGTGTGAATGAAGTCTGTTACGTCTGATGCTGCTGCTGATGATGATGAATGAGAGAGAGAGAGAGAGAGAGAGAGATTGGAGAGAATAATTAAATGAGGTCAAAGAAAAAACACCACAAAGGAAAAAGCAGAGAAAGAGAGGAAGAATGGCGATAAAAAGAGCGACACAGGAGGGGGAACAGAGAAAGGGCAGGAAACATTTAGAGGGTAAAAACGAGAGTGGCAAAAAGAGTACAACAAATAATTACCAAGGAATAAAAAGAGATGAGAGGGAAGATGCAGCCAAAAGAAAAAAAAAAAAGTAAAATTTACACATTTTTAAGGTGGTCTTTTAATAGGCTGCCACAAGTCATTTAAATTTAACTTCATCTCTTCGGTTCGATGATGTATTTCTTTCCCCTTGTATTTTTGCTTCCTCCTAAGGTTTTCATTGAACTTCAGAAGAACCTTCACTGCATAAGGGGTTAAATGTCTGGAGGTAGCAAGAAAAGAAAAAGAATGAAAAGGCACAGTCGGGTAGACGAGGTTAAGAGAGACCTCTGTTGGTGCAGAGGTTAATCAAAGTTATATTAAATCCTATCGGTGTGAAGTCTCTCCTGAGCTGGTGCTATTCCTCTGACGTCGTTAAAAATGATGTAAAAATAATGTAAATTGACGAACAGAGTTAAAAGGAAAAAGGAAATAAACACAAGCGAAAAAAAGTACAGAAAAACAATAAGCAAG